>NW_006408887.1:66953-130546 GCF_000296735.1 Chrysochloris asiatica | reverse complement strand
CCTAGTAGATCCAGAGGGCCTGAAGGAAGGTCGAATCTCCACTGAGTCATATCCAATCTGTCTGGGCGGGGCTGATGAAAGGAGATGGGGATAGGTCTTGGAAACTGTATACAGGGTTGCTATGAGTTGGCACTGACTCGATGGTGTTTAACAACAACAATATAATATTAATAGGTCTCTTGTGGTACAATAGTGAATAATTGCTATCAGGACTGATTGTGAGGGTTGGAAATGTAAAGGTAGATGTTTTGTAGCAAAAGGAGGGGAGTGGTTGACTTTGCAGTCCAGGAGCAGAGGTCCCTGGGACCATTAAGGGAGAAGAGGGAAATACGGGACCCTACCTAGAGAAACAGTGACACCAGAGATGGAGTCAGAGATGATGACGTGGATGGAGCGGCTGGGGACTCTAGACCCAGCTGATGACCGAGGGGCAGGCTTACGAGGTGTACATTTTAGTTGGTTGATGATGCATGGAGGGGATTGTAACCATGGCAATGAAACGATATACAATAAAGCTAATGTTCTCCTATGTAAACTATCACATAATTCACCATAAAACATTAAAAAAAATTAAAATAATAATACTAATACACCTTGATAGGAGTCCGCAAGGTCAGTGGTTTGAACCTGCCAGATGCTCCTCAGAAACTCTATATGGGAGTTGGAACCAACTCCACAGCACTTTAAAACAACAACTTGATAGATATTTATAATTTATAATTGGTTCAAAGTCATCAGTTACTCCTTGGAAACTGTATACAGGGTTGCTATGAGTTGGCACTGACTCGATGGTACTTAACAACAACAATAAAATATTAAGCTGATCTGTTTGGGATCTCTAACCCTCCTTCCCGTCTTCAATATGATGGATCTAAACTGAGACACAGTTGTAGAGCTGTGATTTTTGTCCTCAAAACACTGCTATTTTTTGCTTTTCCTATCTCTATGTGGTTATTAAAGTTGGTCCCATCTTATATCAGATGGCAATTTACATGAGACAAGTCCTGGTTTACTGAGTTTGTGGATCTTTTCCTTCCTAAGTTGTCTAATTAGCCTATTGTACCTTCTCTGGGCTGCTTCACCTGACTATAGTTTTCCTTTTTTAATGATAAAGATTACAGACAAGAGAGGAGGAATGTCACAACAAAATATACACAAGAAAAAGAGACATGGAACACTTGAAAAGGTCAGTCCAGTCGGAACAACTGATTACAAAGTATGAATGATCTGTATGTCTCTCATTGTCTCAGAGGTTAGTCAGTAAATCACATACTTCTTTCATTGTTTGGTGGGATAAGATTGTGCCTGCTTTGTATCTTATATCATGTTTAAATACATCATTAAATGAAAAATTAATAATATGTAACACACTAAAGGAGTCTTGGTGTGGGGTAAGGTCGGGGGTTCAAACTCACAAGTTGCTCTTCAGAAACTCTATACAGGGTCACACTGAGTCGGAACTGACTCTACAGCAGTTAACAACAACAACACTCAAATGTTTTTTACTCTTCCTCCCCAGTCCAAAATGGTTCATTTTTTTCCCCCTCCCTGTTTCTATTTTGCCTTACTTTCTATCATTGCAGCTCTGGCACATATTTGGTTAAACATAATGTGAGATCCAGTTCAATGGGTATGCTCGAAAAAGCAAAACACCAAAAAAGAAAAAAGCCGCCTACTAGACTGCTAAACTCAATCAAGCTGAGACAGTAATATAAATTATGCTTTGGGTGTGATTGCATTTTTACTGAGATTAGCTGATCTGGGATTAGGTAGGATAACAAATGGTTGGTGCACTGAAGTGAGAAAATACCATTGACTGCTGGATGGGTTAAAACTGATAGTTTTGTTTTGGGTAGGGAGTGTAACAAAATGTATTTATACATCAGTTACTGCTTGGAAACATTAATACTAAAGAAAACAAAAATCCTCACCACTGGACCAATAAACAACATTCTTATCAATGGAGAAAAGATTGAAGTTGTCAAGGACTTCATTCTTCTTGGATCAACCATCAACACTCACAGAAGCAGCAGCCAAGAAATCAGATGACGTATTGCATTAGGCAAATCTGCTGCACGAGACCTTTTGCAAGTGTTGAAGAGCAAAGATGTCAGCTTGAGGACTAAGGTGTGCCTGACCGAAGCCATGGTATTTTCAATAACCTCATATGGATGCGAAAGCTGGACAGTGAATAAGGAAGACCATAGAAGAATTGGTGCTTTTGAGTTATGGTGTTGGAGGAGAATATTGAAAGTGTCACGGGCTGCCAAAAGAACCAATAGATCCATTTTAGAAGACGTGCAGCCAGAGTGCTCCTTGGAGGCCAAGATGGCCAAATTCGTCTCTCATACTTCAGACATATTGTCAGGAAGGACCAGTTGCTGGAGAAGGAAATCATGTTTGGTAAGGTGGAGGGGCAGAGAAAAGAGGAAGACTTCCAAGGAGATGGATTGGCCAGGTGACAGCATCGATGGACTCAAGCCTGGCAACAGTAGTGAGGTTGGCCCAGGATTGGGCAGTGTTTCGGTCATGCATAAGATCGCTATGGGTCGGTGCCGACTCGATGGCACCTAACAACAACAACATGCTATTGTGTGGCAGTGATGCCTTAAAAAAAAGAGAAAAAAAAGTTAGCAAAATGCCAGAATAAGATTTATACACTTATTACAAAACTATAAGTAACTCATGAATTTCAAATATACAACATGACTTACATAGAAAAAAAAAAAACAAAACCAAACATATGATTAAAGTCAATCTTTAAGGCTTAAAGAAAAAAGCTTGTGAGCAGCCATCTAAGTTGTAACTATTGGTTTCTCCCTATCCAGAGCAGAGAAGCATGAAGGAAATCAAAGACACAATGAAAGAATTAGTCCAAGTACAAACCCCAGTCTCCATGACCCTGAGACCAGGAGAACTAGATGGAGTCAGCACTCTGGAGAGATTACAATAGGAGGTCCTGGTAGAGTAGGAGAAAAATGCAAAACAAAACTTAAAATAATAATAATAATTAAAAAATACTAGACTTTGTGGTCTGATAGAACTTAGTGGAATTCCCAAGACTATAACCTTTCCAACTACTTCCATCAAGTCAATTCTGACACATACTGAGTCCACATGATAGAGTAGAACTGATCTACAGCGTTTCCAAAATTGTATATCTTTACTGGAGCAGAATGCCTCATCTTTTTCTCATGGAGCAGCTGGTAGGTTCGAACTGCTGACCTTGTAGGCTTTGTGCTGACCACTATACCACCAGGGATCCTTACTATGGCCCTTGTTGTTCGTTAAGTGCTCTTGAGTCTATTCTGACTCATAGCAACCCTATTAAGGGTTTCCAAGGAGCAGCTGGTGGGTTTGAACTGCCAACCTTGTGATTAGCAGTCCAGTGCTTATCCTACAGTGTTATACCAGGACTCCTTTGTTGTTGCTGTTAAGTGCCTTTGACTTGTTTCCAACTCACAGAGACCCTGTATAGGATCACCAAAGAGCGACTGGTGAGTCACCCTTTAAACTTTAAACCACCCCTGTAGCTCAACTTTCAGCCAAACAATAGACAGGCCTACAAAGTGAACAATAACATCAGAGAGGTACACACTCCCTAGAACAACCAACCACACAAGCTCCAAAGGGCAGCATTTTTCCACGGGCAAAGCTCAGAAGGCAGGAAGGATTACGAAAGAAGGACAAATGAAATGGTCAAATCAGGAAGGAAGCGGGAAGAGCGCTGTTACCCTGTGAGGACTGCAATCAATGTCACAAATCAAAATGTGTATGAATTGGTGAGTGGAAAACCAGTTTCCGCTGCAAACCTTCACCGAAATCACAATGAAAAGTTATACACAAGAAAAGAAGTTTAAAATTTAATTAAAACTTGTCTCTGGAGTCAGGCCTGCCTGACTGTAGAGGGGCCTGAGCTAGAAGATTGGCATGTCATAGACAAATGAGGAATTCCTAAGTGGGGACACCGGGCATCAGGGGAGTAATAGAGGCCTTCTCTGACCCTCCCTAAAACTTTACACCTTGAGGTAAGGGGGTTGCCACTGTGTATTGTGTAGCTGAGGAAACAGGGGCTCAGAAAAAAGAAGTGCTTTGCCCAGAGCCACCACCAGACAGTAATAATCCTATACAGGGTCGCTATGAGTCAGAAACAACTCAAAATTAAACTGGGGTCTAAATTCCTAATTGTTATGCTACAATCCTTCCTTGACTTCTGTATTCTGAAAAGTGGGATTAGTGACCCTCACATCAGCTCAGAAATTCCCCCAGGACCTCTGCATATTCCTGCCAAACTTTTCCTGATGTCACCAGACAGGGGCAGCCAGTCCTTCGTCTCTTCTCTCCACATTCAGTCTCGTCTATGTGGCACTGTAGGTTCAGTGCTGACTGTGAACCACAAGGTCGGCATTTCAAACCCACCAGTTACTCCTCAGAAATCCTATACAAGGTCACTATGAGTTGTAGTCGACTTGGCAGCACTTAACAACAACAGTGAACTCTGG
The DNA here is from genome assembly GCF_000296735.1 of Chrysochloris asiatica. Lineage (NCBI taxonomy): Eukaryota > Metazoa > Chordata > Mammalia > Afrosoricida > Chrysochloridae > Chrysochloris > Chrysochloris asiatica. Next base: position 126,044 of record NW_006408887.1, on the reverse strand, counting down.
CTCCCAGGGCCCTTTTCCCATGGTCCCCCATCCCTTGACCCTGCCAGCAGAAGGTTGGTCCCTAGTACAGTGAGCAGCTGCCCCAAGCAGGCCTGAGGATGGTGTCTGCCTGGGTGGGGTGTTACGTTTGTTTGTGAATGTTGTTGTTGTTAAGTGCCCTCAATTTGGTTCCAACCCATAATCACCATGTATAAGGGTTTCTGAGGAGCGGTAACCACCATGTATAAGGGTTTCTGAGGAGCGGTTGGTGAGCTTCAACTTCCAACCTTGCAGTTCAAACCAAAATTGCAGTCCAGCTCATTAACCCACAGGGCTGCTCATGAAAAATTATGCAAAGCAGCAGAAACCTGGGGTGGAGAAAGTGAAAATGACATTATTTTACTGGGGTTCTGTGTCCAGACCCCACTCTAAAACTCTTAAGATTCACCACCTTCAGTGTTGCTACCCAGTGTCATGGGGAGGCCAGAGGCCAAGGCAGGAAGCTATCTGCCCAAGGGGCCCAAGTGCCCACAGATGTCCACTGGACCTGCTGCCTCCATGCAGTGGTTGGTAGTGAATATATTTTGAGTCTAGCAGAGTTGCGTTCTGTGCCTCAGTTTCTTCAGCTGTAAAATGGACCACCAATAGTTCTCCCTAAGGCACTGCCCCTTTGGAGTTCCTGCCTGCCAGCCTATTGCATGAAGGGTACTTATAGGAGGCCTGGCCCAGCCAGATTCAAGCTTGCATGATACCCAGCCTGCCTGCCCTGCTGAGTTCTGGGGTGACAGGACAGGACTGTCATCAGGATGTGTGTCCCTGGTTTCCCAAGGAAACTCCCCACATCCTTGACCAGGGACAGAGCTCTGAAGAATCAAACCCGAGTCTCTTATTTTAAAGATGGGGACACAAAGTCCAAGTGACCAATCATAGTCACTCAGGAGACCCTAGGCCAGGGTTTCTGTTTGCACACCCTGATGTCTTAGACCCCCTACCTCCCTGAAAGGCAAGGATGTGCCCATGAATCAGGAGTAAGGCCTGGACCAGTGTTTAGTGGAAGTTCACTCTTTTAAGGCGTTCTGGTGTGGCACTGTGGGTTAATACGCTATACTGCAAAACCATTTGAACTGCAAGGTCAGTGGTTCAAGCTCACCAGTCACTCCTCAGAAACCCTATGCAGGTTTGCTATGGCTTGGACCCGACTCGATGACACTTAACAACAACAACAACAACAATGATGACTTGCATTTTCTGTGGTCTTCAGTTTCACTTACAGAATTCACCCTCCCAGCATAAGAGAGGCATGGGACAGCTGGAAGAGGGGAGGCCCTGAGCCTGGGTTCCATCAGTGCTTGTCTCTACTACCTTGTGGGTAGCAGGGCAGCACACAGCTGCTTGGCAACACTGTCATCTCCACAGTCTCTCCACTCAAGGCCTCATGAGATTGAATAATTGTGCCTCTTACCACCTGTACCTCAGTTCCCCCTGTCAGTGAGTACTGGGAAGTATGTACTTCCCAGGGCTGGCTCCGTACTGCCTTCATTTAACGTGTGCCCACCACAGAGCAGGCTCTGCTTGTCTTGCTTAGGTCATGCCCCTTGGATGAATTATGTCTAACACATAACTGGTGCTCCATGATGACAGGATGAATGGGGAGACCTTCTCCCCTACACTCCTCTCTCAGGCCTCTCGTTAAGCTTGCTTTGAGTCCTAACTTGTTTTCTTGGTGATCTTGGGCTTGGTAAACTTCTCTGACCTTCAGTTTCTTCATCTGGGAGGGGGAAAAGATTAGGCTCACATGACCTTAATCAAATGCCCAGCAGTGTGTTAACATCCTGACACCCTCCATTTCACAGAGGGGGATGCTGGCACAGACAGGTTGAGCTATTTGCTTGAGGCCACACGGCCACCAAACAGCAGCTCTGGGACAGAGTCTGGTAGACTGACCTCCCTCTCAAGGCAGGTGAAAGGTGAAAAGGTTCATGTGTTTACTTGGTGTCTGTGTCTTCAAGGTCCTTGATAGGAGCATCAGTGGATATCATGAAAAAATGCACAAGAAGCTGAAAACACACACACACACCACAGTGGGGTCTGAGAGAAGGTTGGGACCAGGTGTCCTACAGCTGCTTGCACTAGTATGCTTGCCCAAAGATAATGCCTCCCTCCCATGGGGTGGTGAAAGGGTCTAGCAAAGCTGCAGACTGCGGGGAACTCCTGAGGAACTGGGATGACTGTAAGAGACACACTCTCTGGCCTAGCATTAGAGTGGCTGGTGAATTTGAACCAGCGACCTTGTGGTTCAGACTGACCTTGTGGTCCAGTGGTTTATCCCACAGCAGCACACCAGGAGTGGGGGCCACAAAACTGCCTTTCCTGACTGATTTGCAAAGTCTAGGTACAGTGGGAGAAAGATAGGCTTTCTGCTCCTGTAAAGATTTACAGCCTGGAAATCCTATTTAGGGTAGTCATTCCAAGTCCTGGTGTGGCGCTGTGGGTTAATGCATTGGACTGCAAAGTCGTTTGAACCACAAGGTCAGTGGTTCAGGCTCACCGGCCACTCCTTGGAAACCCTATATAGGGTCGCTGTGGGTTGTAAACGACTCCACTCGACAGCACTTATCAACAACAAATTCAGCTCTCTGAGAGAGGCCCAAAGCCTTGGGTTCCTCCCTGAGCGAGGGGTGGGGCTCCAAGCAGGCCCTCACAGTTGGGCGTCCGCACTACGCAATGCGGTCCCTCCTGGCCTCCGCAAACCCTACAGGGGCGTCCAGGACTCCGTGGGCAGAGAAGGAAGCTGGCTCAAGGAGCACCAGGGCCCCCTAAGCTGGGGCTTTCCAGGGTTGCCGACGCCGGTTCCAGGCCTAGCAGGCCCGGGTCCCGCCTCCGGTGGTGGGGCGGGGACTGTGGGCGGTGGCGCGCGGGGCCCGCCCAGCCGGCCCGGGAAGGCAGCAAGCGCGCGGCCGGGGCCCAGCGACGGAGGCGGGTGGTGGCGCGGGTGGACTTCTTAGGCCCCGGCGACCGCGCCATGGACTCGGGCGCTGAGGAGTACGAGCTCAACGGCGACCTGCAACCAGGCTCCCCGGACGCCTCGGTAAGCCCCCGCCCCGCCTCAACCACGCTGTGTGACCTTGGCCGACGCTATCCTCTCTGGGTCCTGCGTGCTGGCACCTGTGGCGCGCCGCACTGCAGGATGGCAAATGCGCCGCTGCCCCGGAGCAAATATCCCCTCCCTGCGCCCCATTTTCCCGGTGGAGGTGGGAGCCGGTGGCTCCAAGGGCTCTGCCACCCCTGGCTTGGGAACCGGATGGTTGCATTGGGGCGGCGGGGGGTGGGGGTGGGGGCTTGGAGTCGTCTGGAATCCTGCCAAACCAAGTGCTGGAGCAAGGACTTGCACACATCTGGCGGTGGCTGTCCGCCCTCACTCACCCAACGGGGCACCTGAACACCAGTCTTCTGTCCCCACCTTCTTCCCGCCTGCGCTCACCTTCCCACCCCTGCTTCACTACTCCTCTAACTTCCAACCACGCTATCTCCCAGTGGGCGGAGAGGAGCCACCGCATCTCGGGCTCCCAGCCAGCGGAGGGCAGACAGTTATGTCACCGCCTGATGACCAGATTCTGTGTGATATGTGCCCCGCTCCACTCAACTGCCCTGGTGACATCACAGCTGAGGGGAAGCCTCAACCCAGCCGGTTAGTGTCCCCCCACAGGCCCCAAGTGCAAAGTGGCAGGGCTTTCCTCCTGGCCTGGAAAGCCCAGGGCAGGCCGGAGTGGTACTGAGGCCCCAAGCTTAGTCCTCGTGGGTGCCAGCACTCACAGCTTCGCATGTGTGCAAGGCCCTGGGCTGGCCCTCTGTAACTTGTTTGTTGACCTTGGACATCCTTTCATTTTCCAACTCCTCCAGATGGAGGTGGGGAATGGTGGCCTCTGAGTTTTTCCAGACTGGGCAGACATTGATACATCCTGGAGGGTGCCCATGTGAATGGGGGCCTCCTAGCCAGTACAGTTGTATCAGGCAATGATCAGGGAGGAGGGCCCAAGAGTTGTGGTGGGGAGGGCCTGTGAGGTGCACACACCTCCCTGTGTGCCCCTGGCCCACTGTCATCTTTTGTGGAACTTTACCAAGGTCCTAGGCCATGTGCCAGGTCTCTGCATGCCTTAGGCTGTGTTCTCTGGAGAAACAAAACCAGTGAAGCTTATATATTGTATATAAAGAAAGGTTTATGTCAAGGAACTGGCTCACACATTGTAGAAGTGGGCAAGTCCCAAGTCCATGGGTCAGATGTCAGGCTGGAGGCTTCTGATTCATGTAACTTGAAGACTGATGAACCAAGATTGACTGGTCAAACAGCCAGCCGGCAGGTTGGACAGGTCAGATGGCAGACTGCTGATGACTCCCAGGACTGGCAGGCGATAGAGCAGGCTACTTGGCTCAAGTTCAAAGTATGGGAAGTTGGATGACAAGCCAGATGCAGGATCCAGACTGAGCAGAGAGCTGCAAGCTTTGCCTGAATGTGCAATGTATTGGAAACAGGCAGCACCCACAAGGACACCACCTTTCAGTTGGTTGGCTGCTCTTAGCAGATCTCATCATGGAATTCATTACATTATATTATACGTTACATTATATTAGATCTTATCTTGGGGGATTACTACAACAATAACTGCCAAACTACTGAGAATTCTGGTCCAGTTAAGTTTACACAAAACCCTATGACATCACATGTCTGCTCAGTAAATCGTCATGCCAGCCCTGGCTTCTTTGGAACGGTCCATGCACACAATAGCACTGCAGAAACCAAGGATAAAGAGGAGTGACCAAAGGCCAAGAGCCATAGCTAGGACTTAACCTGGGGTCTGATCCCCTCTGTTGTTGTTGCTGTTAAGTGCTATTGAGTCGGTTCCAACCCACAGCAACCCTGCATAGGGTTTCCAGGGAGCAACTGGTGAGCTTGAACCACCGAGCTTGTAGTTCAAATGGTTTTGCAGTCTGTTAAGTCACAGCGCCACACCAGGACTCCGACCCCCTCCTCTAGCACTACAAAAATAGTGCTAATGGCAAGCACTGAAACTGCCCTTCTCTCCAAATATCTGACCCCCATCTTTCAAATACCCCCATGTTTCAATAGTATCAGCTGAAAAATGCAAGTCAGGCTTGTTCAACGTTTACTTAACGTATAATGGCACTACATAAAAATTACAACTGCTGCTTCCTTGCTTTCACTGATGAAAGTCTCTTATGGGCTCAAAGTCATTGTTTTGAGTTTCTTCTCTTTGTATACTCAGAAAAGCAAGGTCTTGTGCCTTGATCCATAGAAGTCCACAAATATGAGAGTATTAATTTGAACCCTTTTAGGACCCACGGGGCATATAGTGCCCACCTACATTTTCTGCCTCTGAGATTTAGTGGGAACCTGCTCTCCACTTCTGGTATGTACAGACGTCTGGTGGGGACTGTATCTTTGTGTGTAGCTATAGGATGATGTAGCAGGCCTCATCCTACCATTAACATTGTATCAAAATACATATTACCTAAAAAAAAAAAAAAAAAAAGAAAAAGAAGAAGAGAGATGCTGAAGTACCTACATGCTACCTATTAGTTGATAACACAGAAATAAAAAAAAAAAAAAAAAATTTCATTCAAAAATGCCTTCCATTTTACCGAAAACATGGTTTCAACAAGAAATTCAAAGCAGAAAATAATTCAGTCTTAAAATGTTGAATGATTGCTTACAGTTGATGAGAACTGCTATTGTTCATAGCAACTGTTCAATGGCACCTCCTTCAAGTGGAACTGAGGGTACATGCCATACCTGCCATAACTTAGATACACCTCTGACCCCAGGACTGATCCACCCCAGTGTGGCAACAATTTGGGGGTACTGGGAACACCCCCTGGCTGTATGGCTTTAGGGAGGCTGTTTTTAATGGCTCCAGGATTTCTATTTATAGTCTTCAAAATGGGAAACAAAGTATCTCTGCCCTACTCTGCCTCCTAGGGAAGACAGAGAAATAAACCAAGAGACAAATGGCGGTGGGTTAAAAGCTGGCCTTGTCTTTTTGTACCCTGCACCTGGACTGCTTTAGAAATGGCCTAGCTTCAATTGGGTGGGTAGAATGGAACTGGCCACATCTCAGATCCAGCAGAGAGGTTGGGTTGGCTTTGTTCGGGAGTTGACTCTGGGAACCAAAGATGAATGAGACATGCCCTGCTCTGAGTGTAGTCTGAGAAATGAGACCACTCCCGACAAGAATGGGAGACTCTAAGGCAGACGAGGATAGGCTGTGATGGAAGTGGTCTGCAGAGAGCAGGGAAGTCTTCCTGTAGGAGGTAGTATACATCAGAACTGGACCCCAGAGATGTAGAGGAGGGTGTCCCAGGTGCGGGGAACGACAAGAGCAAAGGCCTAGAGGCTGGACCGTGGGCACATGCAGGGCTGGGTAGGATGTGGTGGGTAGGAGGTCAGGCTGGACAGGAGAAGTCTTGAGGCTGGACCGCAGGTCTCCTGAGCCACAGGGACCACAGAAGGACTGTGAACAAGAGAGGAATGAGGCGAACTTTCTTCTCTCAAATGGAGCTGGGCCCTCAGGTTCAGCTGAGCCAGTGTCTAGTCACAGACATGGAGAGTTCCTAAAGGGTGTGCCAGCCTCAAAGGCCACTGTGCTTATGTAGCCGTGGGCTCAGATGTACCAGGGTCCTGTTCCCTTGCCTCTGTCTTCCCCAACCCACCCTCAGGACACTGCTACATTACTTCCTCGAGCACATCACTCCATCTGACTGTACCTCAGTTTCTCCTCTGTAGCAATACTGTCTTTCTCAGAGGGTTGTTGTGAGGATTTAAGTGCTTGGAATAGGGCCCAGCACCCAGCCTTGTCATTATGATTATGACTTTGATTATCTTAAATATCTTTTAAAAAGAAGCTTTTAATCTCCCCTTACTAGAAATTGAGTCCTGATGTGGCACTATGGGTTAATGCGCTGGACTTCAAGGTCGGTTTGAACCGCAAGGTCAGAGGTTCAACCTTACCAGAAGCTCCTCGGAAAACCTATACAGGGTCACTAGGAGTCAGAACTGACTCAATGGCTCTTAACAACAACTAAAAATAGAAGTTTGTGTTTTTTTAATACAGAGAAAACCAAGCAGTGTGATTGGACCCGAGCCTATGAAGCTTTGGTTGAGTGTATTGAGGGTGGCCTAGCTCCATGGATCCTTGAAGCCATTTGGATGGGGAGTCAGTATCCAGGTTGAGCCCCCCTGAGCAGACGCTGTCTCCCTGCTCCTCTCTCAACACCATGCCTGCTGTGAAGTAGGCAGATGAAGAAGGAAGGGTTTGCTGAGAGGAGAGACAAATGCCCAGGGTCAGAGCACCCAGCCTGCTCCTTGTGGGTGAACACTGGATCTTCAGATCTATTCCCTCAAGAGTGAAAGCCCTGTGAGGGCAGATCCTGCTGTGCCCCCAGCCCCCAAATACCACCAGCACATGGTGGGTAAGTTAAGGAGCACTTGTGAGTCCCCGCTAGTCATGATACACCCCAGTTGGGTGGGCTTCGACAAATACACACACTCTTTGAGATTCTGTTTGATCTTCTGTAAAATGTGACACACTCACTCACTTCCTGGGGAAGGCTGAGTCAGCCACTTTATAAGTTAGCCTTCCATGTGGAGTCTGGTGTATACTCCACTGGAGCCGTGTGCTTCCTGGGCCATGGGCAGCTGTACCCTATGATAATGCTTTGATGTCTTCTTATAGCCAACTCACTTTTTCCCTGGTGGTAAAAGATACTTCTCAATGGTGAAATGGGTATGTGGTGTCGTATAAGTTATCACAGCCACTGGAATTCTGCAGCAAACCTTGTGAAGAGCATTGAGCCCTTTGAAGAAAGGTGGCCGAAGATCGGACCAGAATGGCCCCTCTTTCCAGGCCCTCCTTGCCCCACTCCTGAGGGTCAGTCACCCAGTTATACCAGACCAATGCCCCTGACTTGGTCTTTGGAGACTAGATCCAGTTGCCTGGGAGGAAGTTTGCTCTTTTCCTCACTTCTGCTTTCTGGCAGGTCCCAAGGTTGGCTGTGTCTTGGCTAAGTTCTAAAAGATGGACTTAAATCGGTCATAATAATCCATTTGGGGTCACTCTTGGACAGTGTTGAGCCCATAGGACCTTGGTTAGCCTAGCTGCATGGGAGCTCCAGCCAAGACAGGACTTGTGCTGACTCTGACCTTCCTTCCAGGAAAGGGAATGTACAGTCCATGCTGCTGCTGCTTTTCTTGGTTATTTCCCACTAACGGTTTTAATGGGTTCCGGCTGGTGCTGTAGGATCAGCACTGGACTGCAGATCACAAGCTGGCAGTTCAAACTCACCAGCTGCTCCTTAGAAACCTATACAGAGTCACTGTGAGTGGAAACCGACTCAAAGGCATTTACCAACAGTAGCAACAACAATGGTTTTAAAGACCCATGAGAACCTCAGAGTGAGCAAGAAGTGGGCCTCCAGGGTGCATCCTAATACCCACAAGGCTGCCTCTTCCGCCTCGCCCTCCGCTCCCTCCTTCCCCTTCTCCTGGCGTCATTCACCCACCTACTCCCTGCTCAGTTCTTGCAGACACGTCTGGCATCTCCACCTCCACTCATGTACTTCCCCTACTCCATGCCCTAATGTTCGAAAAGTCCCAAACCAGCTACTGGCACAACCTCCACCCAAGGCCTGCAGCTGCATACCCAGCAAGGCTGGCCTTCTATAGCCAGTGGCTTAGCTCTTGGGCTTTGTCCGGTGGGCTCCCATAGGTTTTAATATTACAGGCTTCACATGGTATAATTTATGGGACTGCCAGTCTTTAATATGGTCTTCACAAAACATTCAAATTGTATAACAGAATGTATCATGGACATTAAGGGACACATGACTCTGTATGTGTATTACACATGTGTACATGTATAGTATAGTCAGGTATGTGGGTATAGTGTTTGTGTACATGCATATGTATGCATTTAGTGAGCATATATGCATATGTAAATGCATGCATATGTATATGGCTACCTCCCCTGTAATTCCCAGAAAGTAGGAACTCTGCCCAGTGCCCATGTCCTGGATGAGACCAAATGAGGACTGGGCAGCTTTGAGGGGCCACTTGGCATGGTTTATGGAATTTGGGAGTACACACACTATGAATAGTGAGTGGCCTTCCAGGATCTGGGGCAGAGCTGGGACAACCTCTGCTGTCGGGAGGGCACAGGTTCATCACAGCCTTGGAGGCTGGGTAGCAGGGGAGGGTGTGTGTGTGTGTGTGTGTGTGTGTGTGTGTGTGTGTGTGTGTGTGTGTAAGTGCTGGCCTGGTCAGGGCAGGAGCCCATAGGGATCCATGGTGCTATTTCCTGGGTGTATTCAGGGAACCTCGGAGCCCAGGAGAAAGTCGCTTTTCCTGTGTGCTCCGTGCCTTTGGATTTTTTAACCCAGTGGATTTGCTACTTGAATGAAAAGCAGTGATGTTAAGACAGGATTTGGGACATGCAGGCGCCGGGAGCCTGTAACAGAGCCTGCTCACATCCCTAAGACCCAGCCTCCCCTTCTTCCTAAACACTTTGACAAATAACTTACCATAAAAGCAAAGCTCCAGTTTCTTTGTTAGTTCTTTATCACTACTTTGGGTTTTTCTAGAACATGTATTTTTAATTGTGAGATATTTAAAGATAACGAAACGTGGAGGCAGCTGCTGACTGCTGAGCTGTGTAGAACTCTGTGTCCATTCTTGGTTATTGTTTCAGCCTAACCCACCTTCCTGAACTCAGGCCACTGTGTCTCGTGACCTCCCACCTCCAGGCTTCATGCATTTTTCATGAGTCTAGAAACAGGGCAGCACAGGAGAATGGGCCACCAGTACTTGGAGGTGGTGGCCTTGGAGCATTCTGGATAGAGGGCTAAGGCAGGTTTGTTCTGGGGGCTGGAGAGGGGCCAAACCAGATGCAGCCTGAAAATGGCTGCCCTCAGTGACCCAGGTGGACCTCAGAAGTAAGCACCTGTCATAGGGAACCCTAGAAGGTAGAAATGACCCAGCTAGTACTGGGACAGACAGGTGGTCCTCAGGAGCCAGGTCAATACATGTATGGTTATTTCATTCACCTAGAAGTTAAGAAAGAAGCTAAGCCCAACTGCAATCTGAGTACTTCCTGTGTGCCAGATGGGCTCTGGATGTCTCCTCACGCATGCTTAGCAAAGTGGGCAATGTTGCCACACAGTGAGGTCAGCAGCTTATCTGGGCCACGCAGCCAAGAGGTGCGGGTCCTCCTCCACTAGGGAAGGTTCTGTTTCATGCTGGGGCAAGTGTGTGAGGATCAGGAATCCAGCTCGCTCCACTCACCACCTCCTCCCTGAGGGAACACAGAATGAGCAAGCCGTGCCCAGGAGCCTGCAGCTCTGGGGCTGCTGCCCACACAGCTCCACCTGTGTGAAGGGGCAGGGTGGGGCACATTTCCAATGCCAACATAACTAATGCTTTCATGACTTCATCCCTAGGGAAAGTTCTGCCCAGGCTGAACATCTGTGATTTCTTAGTACAGTAATAGTCACCTCCTAACGTGCGCCAGGGTTGCAATAAGGCCTTTACCTGCAGGGCCTTGTTGGGCAGGCAGTCTTGCTGAAGTCACAAGCCTGTTGCACAGGAAACTGAGCTTAAAGTTGGGAGGGGGCTACTCAGATCTGTCAACCTGTAGTAGAGGGAGTGCTGGGGGTGAGACTGAGCTCCCCGCCACCCGCCATCATCCCACTAGCTCTGGCTGATCATACTTCATTCCACAGCCTCCACGTTTGGGTTGGAGAACCCGACCCATCAACGTGAACCACTATGCCAACAAGAAGAGTGCAGCCGAGAGTATGCTGGACATTGCCTTGCTGATGGCCAACGCCTCCCAGCTCAAGGCCGTCATTGAGCAGGGCTCCAGCTTTGCCTTCTTTGTGCCCCTGGTAGTCCTGATCTCCATCTCCCTTGTTCTCCAGATTGGTGTGGGTGTACTGCTCATCTTCCTCGGTAAGTACCTGCCCACACAGCCAGAGGGCCCACCTGTGAGGAAGGCCTGTGTCTGCTCACCCCCTCTTGTCACCCCCTTGTGTCCAGAGCTGCCTGGCTTCTCCACCCCTCCTTCCTTCCTTCCTTCCAGACTGAGGACACATGGGAAAATACCGTGGCCACACTGAGCTAGCATACATGAGCACCTGCTGTGTGCCATCTAACCTTAACAAGGCAGGTGCTGCATGGTCCCGTGTTTCTGAGTATGGAAGCTGATGAGGTGCAGAGTGGTGGGGCCTGGCCCGGTGCTGGCCTCTGATGCATGGAGGGATGGGTGTTCGGGACTAAGATGCTTCAACAGGTCAGAGTACACAGGGAGAAGGCTGCTCTGCAGGGGCACATAGGGCTGAGGCCTGTAGACTCCTCTGAGTTGAAGGGAGTCCCACCTATGCAGTAACTTCTCTGAGCTGGCACCATGGAGCTCCTGGTTGTGGCCAAGCCCAAGGCATTCTGAGGATCAAAAGAATGTACAGCCATGTGTTCATCTGTTCATTCAACGTTTTTCTCATCCTTTATATATGTATTTTTATACACAGAGTGGAATCCTGTTGTGACACTGTAGGATAAGCACTGGACTGCTAATCACAATGTCAGTGGTTCAAACCTATGAGCCGCTCCTTGGAAGCCCTATACAGGGTCACTATGAGTCGGAAATGACTCAACAGCACTCAACAATCACAATACTCAGAGTAATCAGAAACACAATTTGAATAACAATATTAACATTAGTATTATTCGAATAACAATAATACTCAGTGTTTGAATATTGAATACTAACACAGATCCTTGTGAAATCTTTCTTTTCCCATTGTATTAGGGAATTTCTTATTAGGTAATATTAGGTATACACGGAGAAGTCTTGTCCTCTGCTCCTCTCAGACACAGTACTTCCCCTTGCCCACTATAGGTAATGATTCTTATTAGCTTCTTGATTATGCTACTAGGGTTTCTTACTTCAAATCTATATTCTTATTCCTTGCCTCCCCCCGCCCCCACTGCTTCTTACACAAATCTTAGCACAGTATATACTATGCTGTGGTGTGTATACTATGCGATACATCGTTTTACAGCTTGCTTTTCATGTAATGACGTTAGCACACAGCCCTCATCCTTCCCTTGCTGCACAGTGCTTGCTGGGCAATGCTGCTGCAAACCTCCTATGCACATACCAGGTTACACCTGTGCAGGCATGCTGTTGGCACTACTTGAGCACTGGCAATGAGCCAGGCACTTTTCTAGGTCCTGGGATACAGGGGAGCAGGACAGCCAACGTCCCTGTCCCAGAACAGGTGAGGTGGAGCAAGGAACTGCTTTAGTTGTAGGAAAGTGACATTTGAGCTGAGTCCTGAATGAAGACGTGCAGGTACTGTGAGATCTGCTCCGTAATGCTGTGTGCAGGGTAGAGTTTCATGGAGGTCTTCCCTTAGGATCCCACGACCTTGTTGGAGACAGAGATACTTGATGAGATGGTGGTAAGCCAGGTGGTAGAGGCTGTAAGGATGCTCCTGACCAGCCCTGAGCATAGGGGAGGTTTCTTGAAGAAGGGATAGACTAGAGGAAGCTATCTTCTGGATGGCCTTTGCCGAGGGCCCAGAGGGGTGTCGGAGTGCCAGCTAGTGGACAGAGTGGTGAAACCAGTAGGTGGTTGGGACAGATAGCACTTCCTCAGACTCTTGCTCTTCTGTGGGAACTGTATCCCCTGAGTGAGAGGTCAGGCTACCCTGCTCAGCTATTCTGCAGTCATCTCTTGAACACCTGTGTGTGCTGGCCACTCTGCTCAGCCCATCCCAGTGTCCATGGAACTCACAGTCAAGTGGGGAGATGAGGTTAAGAAATAAACACCAGTCTTAGCACATAATCCTAGTTCTCCTGATAACCCCAGCACATGGGCATTTATCATCTCATTTAAACCTGAGGAATAGGGACTTACCCGAGTCCATGGAGCTGGGCAATGATGGAGATAGAGTGGTGGAGATGCAGGTCATTGATCAAGAACTGATGGTATTGAAGGAAGAAGTCCAAGCTGCACTGAAGCCATGCTGAGAAACAAGTCTCCAGGAATTGATGGAGTACAAATGAGCAAAGAAATTTGGGAGTCAGCTACTTGTCCAACTAATTGGAAGAGATCCATATTTGAGCTCATTCCAAAGAAAGTTGGTTCAACAGGATACGGAAATCATTGAACAATATCATTAATATCACACTCAAGTAAAATTTTGCTGAAGAAAATTCAAAAACAGTTGCAGCTGAAGATAATTGTAAACCAGTACATCAACAGGGAACTGTCTGAAATTTAAGCAGGATTCAGAAGACATGGAATGAAGACTATCATTGCTGACATCAGATGGAACTTTACTGAGAGTAAAGAACAGCAGAAAGATGTTTGCCTGTGTTTTATAGACTATGCAAAGTTGTGTGGATCATAACAAACTATAGATAACATTGTGAAGAATGCAAATTCCAGAACTCTTCCTTGTGCTCATGCGGAACCCGTATGTAAACCAAAAAGGTAGTCATTCAAACAGAGCAAGGAGGTACTGCATGATTTTAAAATCAGTAAAGGCGTGTGTCAGGGTTGTATCCTTTCACCATTCTTAATCTGTATGCTGAGCAAATACATTCAAGAAGCTGAACTATATTAAAAAGGAGACATCAGAATTGGAGGGAAGTTCATTAACAACCTGCGATATGTAGATGACACAATCCTGCTTGCTGAAAGTGGAGAGAACTTGAAGCATTTACTGATGAAGATCAAAGACTACAGTCCAGTATGAGCCACAGCTCAATGGGAAGAAAGCAGAAATCATCACAACTAGACCAATAAACGACATTAGAATACATAGAGAAAAGATTGAATCCACAATCAAAACCCATGGAAGCAGCAGTAAAGAAATCAAAGGACCTATTGTATTAGGCAAATCTGCTGCACAAGACCTCTTTAAAGTGTTCAGGACCAAAGTTGTCACTGTGAGGACTAAGGTGTGCCTGACTTAAGCCATGGTATTTTCAGTCACCTCAGATGCATGCAAAAGCCAGATGATGAATAATGAAGACTGAAGAAGAGTTGATGTCTTTTAATTATGGTGCTGGCAAAGAATACTCAATAAACTCGTGACTGCTGGAAGAGCAAACATTATCTGTCTTGGAAACAGCACAGCTGGAATGTTCCTTAGAAAAGAGAATGGTGAGACTTACCAGAAGGGGCTAGTCCCTGGAGTCAGTGAAAAAGAGGGAGACCTTCAACATGCTGAATTAATACCGTGACTGCAGCGATGGGCTCAAACAGCAGTGATTATGAGGATGGTACAGGACTGGGCAGTATTTCAGTGCTGTACATGGGTCACTACAAGTTGGAACTGACTCACTGACATCTAACAACAACAACAACAGCAACAACAACAACGGCGTCTTGCTCCAACCAAGCAGCGAGACCGTGTGGTGATAGCGATGACATGTATGTATCTTGGCCAACATTACAGAGCCCTTGCTGTATGCCAGCCTGCTGCCTCACCCTGCAACACCACCTCCTTTACAGATGAGAAAGAGCCAGGCATTGGTGGGGCTGAGACTGAAATCCAGGCAGGTCAGACCACCCAGCCATTTCCCTGCAGGGTGTGGATCCTGTTCTAATTGCTGCTGCCAGGGAAACTTGCCCAAGCCTAGCTGTATAAAACAACTACTTAATCATACTCATATCTTTGGTGGGTCCAGAGTTTGGGTGGGATGGCTAACTTGTCACAGCTAGTGATGTCTGGAGCCCCAGAGGCTGGGACTGAAGTGGAGGAAATGACCACACAGTTTGTGCCTCATGGCAGCCTGCGTTTCCTTACAATGTGGACACTGGCTTCCTCTGCTTTGTTTTTTTTAAATGCTTTGAACCCCTTAACACTGACTTCATAACTGTTAGCCAAACACTCGTAGACATGGGGAAAAACAGGTATACTCGTGTATGTCCTGCTTCCAATCATGGTCTATGTCCTATGTGCAGAACACTCCACTAGGCATTAAGGAAGAAACAAAAGATGTCTAAGAAAAAGAGTCCTATCCTCTAAAAGCTATATTTTAAAAGATGAACACTAGTCATTATTGAAGTAGCTATTGTATAAACCAAAGACAAAAGCCACTAAGGTGGTGTGAAAACAATGACACCAATTGTTCCTTCCATAGCAGTCTGCTTCACAGCAGGGTCCAATAAGCCTTTGCGATAGCCACACACGACTCTGACACCATACTCATAGTTATGGGATTTATTAGGGAAGTTAAAAGATTACAATTCAGGGTAAGAAATATTCAGGGCACAGTTCTTCCAGTCAAGACAGCCTCTCCTCGTTTGCACCTACGGGCAGACTTCTCTGTTTGGGCACTGTTACAAAGCTCTTTTAGAGCAGCTGATACATGCTCACAGGGCACACCATTCCAACACAAGCTTTAGCCTGAAAGTACTCGTCTCTAACTCCATGGGCCAGCAAATCTAGCCCCCTCAATTAATTGCCTGGGGACACCCCATTCTGCAAGCAAACCATGTGCCCAAAGTCAGCTTTACTTGCTCTGTCAGTTGAGAAGCCTACTGCTCTATCTTGTGCTCTGGCTCTTGGTTCTGCTGCGGCTGCTCCTCTGGTGTCCTAGCATTCTGCCCCTGAATTTAGAAGTTTCAATGCATAGAGATCTTGGGTCCAAAGGATGCACTCCACTCCTGGCTCATCCTTCCTGGTAGTGAGATTCCCCTCTTCCTGCTTCTGAGATGGCTCATTTTATACCCACATTGGAGTTTCAAGTTTTCCCAATTAACCTTGTTAACAATCACAACGGAATCTTATAATCCATCGGCATCTTCCTCCACCTTTTCTTACCCAATCCATCAGGAAAAAGTTGTTTGGTAGGAATTTATAAAGACTATGGCTAGAAGCAAGGTTGTATCATCTGCATATTGCAGGTTGTTAATGAGCCTTCCTCCAATCTTGATGCCACGTTTTTCTTCATATAACCCAGCTTCTCGGATTATTTGCTCAGCATACAGGTTGAATAAATATGGTGAAAGAATACAACCTTGTCACACACCTTTTTTAATTTTAAACCATTCAGTGTTCCCATGTTCTGTTTGAACAACTGCTTCTTGGTTCAGGTACAGATTCCTCATAAGCAAAATTAAATGTTCCAGAGTACTCATACTTTGCATTGTTGCCCATAATAGCTTGTCATGATCCACACAATCGAAAGCCTTTGCGTACTCAATAAAGCACAGGTAAACATCTTTCTGATATTTTCTGCTTTCAGCCAAGATCCATCGGACATCGGCAATGATATCCCTCATTCCACGGTCTCTTCTGAATCCAGCTTGAACCTCTGGAAGTTCTTTGTCAAAGTATGCTTACAGCTATTCTGTATTACCTTTAGCAAAACTTTACTCGCATGGGATATCAAAGAGATTGTCTGATGATTTCTGCATTCCATTGGGTCACCCCTCTTTGGAATGGGCACAAATACGGCTCTCTTCCAATCAGCTGGCCAGATAGTTGTTTTCCAAATTTCTTGGCAGAGATGAGTGAATGCCTCCTGTGCTGCCTCACTTTCTTGAAAGATTTCAATTTTGATTCCATCAATTCCTGGTGCCTTGTTCTTTCCCAATTCCTTCAATGTACCTTGGACTTCCTCCTTCAGTATCATTGGCTCTTGATCATATGCTACCTCTTGAAATGGTTGAACATTAACCATTCCCCTTTGGTACAGTGACTCTGTGTATTCCTTCCATCTTCTCTTGATGCTTTCTGCATCATTCAATAATTTGCCCACTGAATCTTTCGATAACGAAAGTTGAGGCTTGAATTTTTTCTTCAGTTCCGCAACTTGAGAAATGCTGAGTGTGTTCTTCCTTTTTGGTTTTCTGATTCCAGATCTTTGCACAGTTTGTTGTAATATTTGGCTTTATCTTCTCGAGCTGATCTTTGAAATTTTCTGTTCAGCTCTTGTACCTCCTCATTTCTTCCACTTGCTTTAACATCTCTACGCTGGAGAGCAAGTTTCAGTGTCTCTTCTGACATCCATTTTGACCTTTTCCTTCGTTCTTGTCTTCTTAATGGCTTTTTGCTTTCTTCATGTATGATGTTCTTGATGTCATCCCACAACTCTTTTGGTCTTCAGTCTTTAGTGTTTAATGTATCAAATCTGTCCTTCAGATGATCTCTAAATGCAGATGGGATATATTCAAGGTCATATTTTGGCTCTCATGGATTTGTTTTCATTTTCTTCAGCTTCAGTTTGAATTTGCATATGAGTAATTGATGGTCTGTTCCACAGTCTGCCCCCTGGCCTTGTTTTCACTGATGATATGGAACTTTTCCATCATCTCTTTCCTTAACAACCTGTGCTATGCAGATGATACAACCTTGCTTGCTGAAAGTGAAGAGGACTTAAAACATTTACTGATGAAGATCAAAGAACACAGCCTTTGGTATGGATTACATCTCAAGGTAAAGAAAACAAAAATCCTCACCACTGGCCCAATAAACAACATTCTTATCAATGGAGAAAAGATTGAAGTTGTCAAGGACTTTATTCGTCTTGGATCAACTATCAACACTCACGGGAGCAGCAGTCAAGAAATCAAACAACATATTGCATTAGGCAAATCTGCTGCACAAGACCTTTTTAAAGTGTTGAAGAGCAAAGATGGTCAGCTTGAGGACTAAGGTGCACCTGACCCAAGCCATGGTATTTTCAGTAACCTCATATGCATGTGAAAGCTGGACAGTGAATAAGAAAAACCGTATAAGAATTGATGATTTTGAGTTATGGTGTTGGAGGAGAATATTGAAAGTGCCATCCACGGGCTGCCAAAAGAACCAATAGATCCATTTTGGAAAAAGTGTAGCCAGAGTGCTCCTTGGAGGCCAAGATGGCCAAACTTGGTCTCTCATACTTTGGACATTTTGTCAGGAGGGACCAGTCGCTGGAGAAGGAGATCATGTTTGGTAAGGTGGAGGGTCAGAGAAAAAGAGGAAGACCCCCAATGAGATGGATTGGCCAGGTGGCAGCATTGATGGACTTAAGCGTGGCAACAGTAAGTAGTGAGGTTAGCCCAGGATCAGGCAGTGTTTCGTTCTGCTGTACATAAGGTCACTGTGAGTTGGTACTGACTCGATGGCACCTAACAACAACAACAAATGGCTAGAAGAGACATTAGACAACTCACTGCACCGCAGGTTGTTGCTGTTGTAATTAGGTGTCATTGAGTCAGTTCCAACTCAAGGTGACCTTATGCACAAAAGAACGAAACACTGCCAAGTTCAGCACCATCCTTAAAATCGTTATGTTTGAGCCCACTGTTTCTGACAGTGTTGATCCATCTTGTTGGTGGAGTTGGGGAGGGGGCTTCCTCTTTTCTGCTGACTTTTCCAAGCATGATATCCTTCTCCAGGGACTGGTCCCTCCTGATAATACGTCCAAAGTACAAGAGGCAAAATTTTGCCATCCTTGCTTCCAAGGACCATTCTAGTTGTACTTCTTCCAAGATAGATATGTTTGTTCTTATAGAAGTCAATATTCTTCAACACCCATAATTCTTCTCCAGTCTTCCTTATTCACTGTCCAACTTTTACATGCATATGTTGTTGTTGTTGTTAAGTGCCATTGAGTCTGTTCCGACCCATAGCGACCCTACTTAGGATTTCCGAGGAGCAGCTGGTGAACTTGAACCACTGACCTTGCAGTTCAAATGGCTTTGCAGTCTGGTGCATTAACCCACAGTGCCACACCAGGATTCCATATGAGGCAATTGAAAATATCATGGTTTGGGTCAGATGTACTTTAGTTCTCAAACTGGCATCTTTGCTCTTGAACACTTCAAAGACGTGGTACAGGTAGTCATGGTTTTTGTCTGTACTGGCAGAAGTTCTTTCTCCTCAGTCCTAGAGAGTGAGCAATATTTTGTAAGTCCTTATCTCATTCTCTCTGACTTGCTCATCTTTGTACACTGAACGCAAGCAGAATTGACTCCTTTTTTCAGTGATTTCCAAAGTTTAATATTTGTGTTAATTTAAAAAATTTTTCTACCACTCAATGCTATATATGTATATAGCATGTATATCCACATACATATACTGTATTATACATGCAATATATATAATAGTGGCTTACTTCCTCTTGAACACCCCAACGGGAACTGGCAAAAGTTTTATCATCTTACACGACTTGGCCTCAGATGTCACATAGTGTCACTTCTACACTTGTTTCAAGCCCATTCAAATTTAAGGGGAAGGGACCCAGGCGCTGAAACTCAGTGCCTCCATGGATATGTGGCAAGGTCATGGTATGGATGAGAAGAGTCTGTGTGGGAGGAGACATTGGTGGTGCCAGTTTGGGAGAATACAGTTGGTGGTCTGCTCTCCTGCTACAATATTTCAGCCCTTCCACATAGATAACATGTCTCTTCTTGGCCACCAAATTTCAGCCTATGATGGCATCACCTTGAAGTCCAGGGTCTTTTCATTTAACTCAAGCCCAGGTGAGGTCCTCAGACGAAGGCTCTCTTGTACTGAAAACACTTGAACTGCATGGACAAGTTACCCACCTCCCCTTCCCACTCCACTGTCCCTCTATGAGGGCAGGGCTCAGGCTAACCACAGTTCGATCTCTAGTTTCACAGAGCTGCTGTGGGAGACACACTGAGCCTGGGTCATTCCCAAGGGCTCCATTCTGCTTTGTTCTGGGAGTTGTTCACTGGGGCTCTTGGTTCATCCTCTGAGTCATCCTTCCTTTTCATGTTGCTGTTGTTACGTGCCATTGAGTTCGTTCCGACTCATAGCAATCTTGTAAAGGGTTCCTCTTGTGCATATCTTACAGCGCCACACCAGGAAATGGCATTTTGTAATCAAGTCCTTTTTTTAGTTTGCTTCCTGCATAGAAAAGACTAAGGAACCAAAGACCTCCTTTAATTTCTTCTGTCTAAGATGATGGTGCTGCTGCCAGAACAATTCTTTTAAAAAGATGTGGTTTTCTATACTCAGATTGGGGTTTGTAGCATAAACTGAAACCACACCCTTCATCTCTCTGAAATGAACCTTCTCCACCTTGATCAAGCCCAGTGGGGCATCGTACAAGCCCATTGCTTAGCAGGGTGAGTTTATGAAACACGTTTTTAGGACCCTTAGAGAGCTTTTGTCTCTAAAAAGAGAGGGTCTTTCAGTGTTGGAACTCAAGCTTGCTGTGAATCCATCAGGAAATAGGCCCCGAGAGCTAGGGTAAAGGCTGGGTTCTATTTGAGGGCAGTTCCTGGGACGTAGCTTGCAATGACAGCAGCAGTATCAAACTTACACAGCAGGGATCCTTGGCACTGACAGCTACCTGCCCCTGGCAATGGGACATTTTTTAGTGAAAACCTAAATTGTAGGCTGTAGTAACCAACATTCCACTCTTCCTCAATAATCCTTTAGGTGGACAGACAGAGGAACTAGTGTAGGTGGGAAGCCCTATAGCAGCATGCCCCTCTCTTTACTGCAGTTTGCTCAGCCAGGCTCGGCTGTCTTCAAACCAAAGGAAAGAAAAGAAAAAAAGCCTTTCCAGGAGACACTGCTCTGCAGCTAGTCTGTATGGGGTCAAAAAGCAGACAGAGGAAGGAGGTCTCCAGCCGCCCACTGCCATACAGGGTCTCCTGTGCGAGGCCTCCTGGGCCTGCCGTTTATAGATGGTGGCAGGGACACTGGAGGTTGAGAAGATCACTCAAGCCCCAGCACTGACCTCAACAGCAGAATTTCTCCTGAGCTGGCCCTGCCCGCCCTGGGGACCTATTTCATAGAGACAAGGTGACACCACCCCACCATCATTTCCCACCACCTGCCGAGGCTACCTGTTCCCCATCCTATTCACAGCCTGGGTTCAGGAGCTAGGCAGACCTTGGAGCGGGCATTGCTTACAGCTTGGGACCCTGAGCCGCTGACCCTGCCTTGTGTTTCAGTTTGCTGAGGAGAAAGTGGGGCTTCAGGGGCCTATCTCTTGGGAGCAGCTGTGAAGGGTGAGAGACAACATGGTCACACAGCTGGAGCCTGGAGGCTACCATTGTCATTAGTTGATAAAAGCACATGTTTTTCTCTCTGGGACAAAACTCACCATGACCCTTTAAAGCATGGCGTGGTCTCACATGTCCAGGACATGGTAGGACGGACACCTGCAGGCTGACCCTCTGGAAGGGTGGCATACCCACTGCCCTCTCTTGCCCCCTAGTCAAGTACGACCTCAACAACCCAGCCAAGCACGCCAAGCTGGACTTCCTCAACAACCTGGCCACAGGCCTAGTGTTCATCATTGTGGTGGTCAACATCTTCATCACAGCCTTCGGCGTCCAGAAGCCCATGATGGATGTGGCACCCCGGCAGTAGGGAATGCAGGTGAGCAGAAAGGGGCAGGAGACCTGCCTAGCCCAGGAGTAGTTTCAGCATTGCTGCCTATTGTCCACAGCTGCTGGTCCAGGGGCTGTAGGAGGCTCTCAATCTGACGAGGTGCCTGCCCACCATATGCTGGGGCCTTCCCTGGACAGGGACCACGGGAACCCTTTGTGTATAACCATGCCCATCTGTCCAGAGCTGGCCCTGTTCCGGCGACTGAGCAGAAATGGTTTGAAATCAAAGTTAACAACTGGGAGAGTTCACACAAAAAATGAGATTTCTGACTTTCCTCAAGAAGGTGGAGCTCTATTCCCACGTCAGTTCTCCCCTCAGCGGCAGGCAACAGGGACTGAGACAAGTCCGGCTCGCTGTGTCCCCTGCCGCACGTGAAGGATGCTGGGCCTGGCTGTGTCTCTTTGTACAGTAACTGCTCAGCTGAGCCACTGATACTCAAGGCTTATTGGGGAAGGAAGGAAAGTCAGGCTGGGAGGGATTTACTGTGTCCCCTTGCTCACCCTTGCTCAGTCACTAGTGTCTATAGAAGGTCACCCCAGTGCTGTCTCCTTTTTGAATATAGAAGAGTAGCAAGGTCACAGACACAAATCACAGAATGAAACCTAACCCATCCAGCCCTGGCAAGAAGACATGCTCTCTCCAGAGGTGGTCAGAGCAATTCCTGGTAGTGTTCATTAGGCCCTGCTGCTAGACATGTCCCCCTCAAATGTGGAATCATCACTTGCTGAGTGGGCCATGGTCATGTGACCAGTGACCCAGGGAATCTGCATTCATCCTGTTTTGCAGAGGAGGAACTGAGCTCACACACTGTCCTGACATGCCTCAATCAGGCAGGTCCTTCTGACCCCAAGTCCATTCAACCCTGGTCCTGGAACATCCTAGGGGCTGCTCCTGGCTCTGGTCCCCAGGCTGGCACTAATACTTGCTTCTCCCTTCTCTGCAGGATCACCGAGTGACTCCTACTCATTGCTTGGTGTCCAGAACTAGGAGCTGCTGGTCCTTTCAGCATCTTCCTCCTGTGGTCCATCCATATTGCCCCACAGTGGGGACACTGGACTACTGCAGGATGAGCTTTGTCTGAGTACCCTCGGCTGGACCTTTATGCTGAGCTATGGAAGACTCCAAGGCTCCCACCCCCCAAGAGCTAAGCCCTCATCTCATGGCGGAGCCACAAAGGGACCATAACTTGTTCCAAGATAAGAGAACCAGTCCAGGACATGCCAACTTTTAGCTTTCCGGCCCTCTGTCTCAGGACATTCCAGAGCAACAGGGAGATGGGCCTTCTCCCTCTGCTGATGCCACCATCTTCCAGGCCATATGAACATCTGCCTGAGTCACCAGGTCACACAATACCTTCTCCACCCAATTCCTAGCCATGGGACACTGACAGTGCACACCCCCTTTTGGCACTGGGGTCAGGCTTGGTGCCTTAGCTGTGGCAGGCACTCCTTGGGAGTCCGGCTAGCCTGAACCCAGCCCTGCACTACCTACCCTGAGGCCTGACCACCCTCCACCAACAGTGATGGGGCAGTGCCCCAAACTTACCTGTTTTCTAAGCCTAAAGTGACAATAAAGCCTCCGCTCCCTTTGACTGTTTTAGTGTGCCCCACCTTCCACTGGCTTCAGTAGTGGCTGCAGTTAACACAGTTCTCATGTCTGGGGCTGTGTGAGGTGCTGTGCTGCCCCACCTTCTGGAAATTTCACCCCAGGTGCATCGGGTCAGGCCCCAGCCCGGGCCAAGGGACCCTGGGCAGTGAGAGTGCCTTCTACGGAACTACGACAAGGGTATGAGTGGGGGCCTGGGCTCTTTCAGGTGCTACCTCTGAACCCAGACGTCAGGCTCTGCTTGCTCAAGGCTTGCTTTTTCTCCTTTTTCCTTTTGGAGTACAGAAGAGTACAGCATACACCCTTCTCCAAGGCACACCATGGTTCATACTTGCCACATTTGTTCTGTCACTTGCTTCAGGCCAGTGGTCCTCCAAGAGTGGGCCCAGGACCAACTTTGGCCTTGCCTGAGCCACTGTTAGCATTACTACGAGGCCAGTGCCTGTCCTGCCCAGTTTCCCAGGTAGTTTAGTCATAGAAAAGCTGCCCAGCCCAGGCCCTCAGGCTGCCTTTCCTCCACAGCCTCAGCCCATGGCCCTGCTCATCCACTTGACAGGGCCAGGGAATGTACCGTTGAGAGTGATTCCGAGGTGCATCGCCAACATTTGCTGCTGGTCCCACTCTTGCTCGTAGTGCCTTTGATTACTTTGAGACTCAGAAGCCAATACAACTCTCCTGCTCCTCTGGCTCTCCCTTTTGGGAATCAACAGCCTTTATTAGCATCTCCAACTATCACCCCTTTGTTTGCTCAGGACAGGGCTGTATGAGTCATACGAGAAGGTCACAAGCAACCCCAAACCCGGGTGATGACTCCTGAGGCAGACCGATTCAGCTAGCCAGCTGTTGACACGCCCATGGATGAATTTTCCATTGCTCCCGTCTAGTTCCTGGCACTTTCCCCACTTCCACAGGAGGCTCAGCTGCATGTTGTGTTTCTGAGCCTGGCATGTCCTCTTCTGGTGGTGGGGTTTGTGATCCCTTTTTCCCTTGTTTCATAGACTGCAAGGGTCCCGGTGCTTGCAGGGCTGTGGAGCCTATACCCTGTCCTACAGTCTGGTCCAGTACTACCCTGACTAGTTGGGAGTTACAGCCCAAGGCCAACATGGGAGGAGGGTGTGGGGATGCATGGCAAGGCTGTGGGAGCCATAACCCCCATCAATGCCTATGAAGGCAAAGCTGAGTATCACGTGCGGGGGTCCTTACCCACTCTGGAGACACTGGATCCTGAAGCCTCATCCCATCTCCCATCCCATATTCACTCCACCCCCCAGTCACCACCCATGTCCCAGGCCCCCCCACCCTTCTGCCTCCTCCACGCGGCAACGGAGTAGGGATGCACCTGGGATCTACGAACCTGGCCCCTCTGTCGTCCTGGCCTCAGCTTGGCAGCTGCTCTGTAACAACCTGCTCTCTTACCTGGCCTCATGGTACCACCTATGGCCCTCTGCCCTCCCCTTCCTCTATGTAGCCTCCAGAACCCCAGGCTGCCAAAGCCTCCTTTCTCTCTCATTGTCCTCTCCCAACTGGTACAGCCTGCTGAGACTGAGGGGCTCCAAGACTTTTGATCTTGAGGTGGTTCAGTAGCCCTGCAGACTTGTGTTGTGAGACTAGTTGGTTACCTGTGTAGTCAATAAGTAGAAGTACTCATGGCTGAAATGATCTGATGGTGAATTTCCTGTAAAATACTCTTGAAAATATACACACTCTAGGAAAGAAAAAGCAGGGGTTGAAACATGGTTGGTAACTGGAGTGGGGTTCATAGTCTGCATCTGTGAGTGTTTGGATGTCCTACAGGAGCATGTTTAGAGATGAATCTGTGTGTGAGGTGATCACCAAAAGGAGCTCAGTTCAAAAAGCAAGATGTGCAAATGTGCTGGTGTGAGCATGTTTGCCCATGAGGTGAGGTGTCGGGGTCAGATGGATGAGTATGTGATAAAGTACGTGGGAGCAGGTGTGTACAGATGCCCCCAGGGCACTCCAGGAATGCAGTGGGGTGGGAGGACTGGGAAGAGGATGGAAGGGGTGCTTAGGGGTAGACCGCCCCCTCAAGTTGTGCTCGGTGCTTTCAATACCTCAGGGAGCTAATAGTCCCAGTGCTCTGAGGGTAGATCCTTCTGCCCAGCACCCTGCTCCCAGCAATTTGCCCCCTCCCTTTCCAGTGGCCCATCTTCACAGGATCCCCAGGGGTTTGCCACACTCGCCAGAGCAACCATGAAACAGCTCCTTTGTCCCATCACACTCCAGCTTGTCCCCCAAAGCCCTCTCCAGCCATCTCCAGGAAACTCCCCTGGTATGTTTGGGGGCCCTCCCAGGGTCTGGCCACCCTTAAGAATAAGGAAGGCATAAGGCCCTCATGGCAGTCCTCAGCCTGGCCAAGTGCTGAGTCCCAACTTTGTGGGGCGTGGTGGCCGTGAGCTGACCAGCAGCCATCTGTGAGGCAACCCCAGCTGTGTACTTCATTTCATAGGGCAGCACCAGGTCAAATGTATTGGACAACCGATGGCTTAGTTCCTCCTTTGGCCAGGACAGTATGCCACACAAATGGGAAGCGAGTGAGTCCTAGATGGCTGGGACTGATTGTCCTAAGATCCCTGAGCCACTAGGGCTGGTGGGGAATGTTACAGGCAGAGGGGACATTCCTAGGGCAGATGTGAACCAGGCCTATCATTGAAGGATCAGTGAGGTGGTCATCATGGCTGGCCAGGGGTTGCGGGGGGCGGGGGGGCAAGCAGGGGGTGGGGAGCAATCACATAGAGCTTGGAGGCTGGTCTGTTTTCTTAAGCTCAGGTAGATGGTAAATGAACAGGTGATAGAGATGATGACAGATGGGTGGTGGATACCTAAGATGAGAGAGCTGATGTAGATGATAGATGATAGGCTGGCTGCCTTCCAGTCTCACCCCATCAGTCCCCTACCCCCACTAGGTAGCCACCATCTTACTTTTATAACCATTAGCAGCTTGTGTCTCTGTGTAACTTAAGTTACACCTTATATGTATCCTTAGACACCTCACCCCAGGAAAACATTTCATCTGCTTTTTAAATCTCGTTTCATCTACAGCCCCCTACCCCACCCCATCTTTCTTCTTCCTAATATTTATCTATTGAGAACCTGGTCTGCTTGACTCATACAGAGGACCAAAGCCAGCTTGGGTTCCCATGCCCCTCTGGCTGTATGGGAATAGTGAGGGTGAAGGTGGAGGCAGGTCAATGGAAGGCGCTGGCTGAGTAAGAAGATCCAGGGTATATTTGTTTAAAAGGTGATAGGACATTGTTTGCTGTTGGGATGGATGGGACCTTGCACCGACATCTTCCTTCTTTCACACTCTAGCCCACACCCCAGGAAAAAGCACTCAGCATCAGAAACTGTGTAAACAGCCATACTGCAGGCTGGAAGCTCTCAGATCCCTGAGCCCTCCTGGCTCTGACCAGGTACATGCCTCCCAGTGCCTTTCTCTTCCTTTCTCTCCCTCACCCCTCATTTTCCTGTCACTGTCCTTTCCCTTTGTCATCTCCCTAAAGTCCTTGTCTCCTCCTTCATGCTCCTTCATTCCCACCTGCCTGTAACGAAAGTATCATTCCTATCTCCTCATCGCATCTCTGCTAAAAGTCAGGGGGTTGGATGTGTGCCCATTTTCCTTCTCCTTCTCCCAGCAGTTATTTTGAGGAAACACTAAGCCAGGCTGCTGTGGGGACCTAGGCCTGAAGGAGCTGCCCCACCAGGACCAGCACTGTCATTGCTCGTCCTGTGAGTGCAAGGGCCTGTGTTGTACCATCTCCACCAGGACTGCTGTGTGACCATCCTGCCAAAGTTCCTAAGGTCTGGCTGCCAGTCCTCTGTGTGCATGTCTGTTGCCCAACTTTGCTGACAAGACCCAGAGGGCCTGCATGTGTCCCTGCCCCAGTCAGGTAACAGAACAGCATTCACCCCCTCTACATGAGAAGGTGCTAGAGGCAGTGGCAGCAGGCTGAACCTGGGCCTTGAAGAGGTTCATCCTGCTGGTGGGAAGTCTGTGTAGCCAGCCAGTCAAGGTGGGGAGGGCTGCCTGGTGGCTGTGGGCTTGCTGAGGGACCCTAAGAAGCCTCCTCTCTCGAGCTTATCTGTACTCATAAAGGGGCACAGCACTGGCCTGCAAAGGCTGTAACCCCAATGGAAATGGGAAGTGGTGAGCAGTTCTCAGCAACGTCAGCACCTGTGTTCCATTCCCCAAACTCGGGACCCTGAGCCCTGCAGAGTCGACATGTTTGTTTCCTGTCACAGGAGGGAAACCCTGAGTTGTGCAAGATGCAACTACGTCTCCAGGCCTGGAGCTCATGGCTCATCCCCTCCAGCCTGTGTCCCGGCCCCTCCTTCTAGGCATCCAAGCTTTGGGGAGTCAGCCCTTGGGTGCTCCTCACCTCTCAGTAGCCCTGACAGCACCTGCCCAGCTCTGGAGATGGGATGGGATCCTAGCTGCTGCTGCTGCCAGGGGCAGGAAGGGGTGGGAACAGTGTGTCCTTACTGGAGTGCCACAGAGGGCTTCTTAGAGGAGGCGGCGTTTCCCCCAGACCTGAAGGGTAAGCAGGTGGAGTGGATCAGGTGTGGCACTGTAGGGTAAGCGCTGGATTGCAAACCCACCAACCGCTCCTCAGAAACTCTGTACAGAGTCGCTGAGTCGGAGCTGACTCGACAGCACTTAACAATTCCAAGCAGAGGAAATGGCATGTTGAGGGTGTGGAGGCACAAAGGGCAAACGATGCATACATGGAGACAGGTAGTAGGTACTTTGAGCAGCAGCCTCAGGCTTCATCCAAGAGCATGAGGGGCTATGGCAGGCTCTGGAAGGAGGTGTGATTCTGGCACCTTTGACACACTTAGGGATTGAAGCAGGCAGGAGCTGATGAGAATAGAGTAGAGGCCTAAACACAGATACACCTTCCTCCTGCTCCCAGCCCAGAAGAAAGGCCTTGGGGGAGCATTGGCCAACTGGAAGGTGGGCAGGTCAGAGGTCAGGCTGGTGATCAGCCGAGGCTTTGTTGGGGAGTGGCGATGTGGCTAGCCTCCACTCAGGCATAGTCAAGGATGGCCACGGGTGGAAGGGGGCTAGGAAGGGTCTGGTGACAGACAGCCTGAGGTTGAGGGACTGGCACCCCAGGCCTCCAGGGACAAAACCTACAGGTTGCAGTCACCACTCAGCCCCCTTGCAGAGGGGGCAGCCTCCCAAGCAGGACCTTAGGCCATCTCGGGCTGGCCCTGGGAAGGTGCACGCCACCTACCCCTCCTACCTCCGCAGTCATTTCTTTTCTCCCAGTTTCTTCACACATTTTCTAGCAGAGACCTTTAGCGGATGTGGAAATAGAACACCCAGAACCCTTGCCTTGCTCTCCAGGGCTGACCCCACCCTGCTGGTACCCCCATGTCATCCCTTCACTCAAGCGTTTTGGTCAGGGCATGAACAGACACCACACCAGGGGTCAGGAGGAAGGCCTTAAGCTGAAATAAGGAGTATGACGGGCTCTGGACTAGTCTCCCAAGGGCGCTGGCCTGGACAGCCCCTGCACTGAGCACCACTGCTCAGCTTTCCCCTCCTGGAAGCCAGACTACGTGGGGCTGAGGCCCTGCCCCTCCTACTGTAGGCGGCCCGTCTCTCACAGGCAGTGAGATGGGCAGCACCCTATTGATGCCAGAGCTCAGCTGCCACAACTTCTCCCTCCCCTGGTGCACAGGCCCCAGGAGGGCACAGGGTCAGTGTCTTCCTCCCCAGGACCCAGAGTCAGAGAGAGTGGGGCTCATTGGGCTGGGCTGGGCTCGGCTGAGTGCAGGTGTGCCGGGAAGTCCTGAAAACACTTTTGGGGGAGCAACACTTTGACCCAGTGGTGCTCCACAGGCTGTGTTTGAGGGCCCTGCAGCATGGAACTGGGGTGAGATGGTGAAGGGGTTCGCTCCCTAGCCATGCCAGCAAAAGGTGTAAGGGCTCCTTGGCCCCTCACCCATAATTCTCCATGGGCACCACCACCCTGTGCCCCAGTCCCAGGGCTACATCAGCTACCATGTCATCACTCCCAGTATGAGGGCCTGCTGGCATCCTATGAGGCAGAGGCCATGCCCCCCGGGGAAATGCTCAGGGAGATTCTGCAGATTAACAAGTATTCTAGTTTACCCCAAACTAGGTTCAGAGGGTAGAGCTGATGGCAGGGGGCAGAGGGCTGCCATGTGGTCTGCAGCTCTGAACTGTCAGGTGAGGGCACTCTGCAGGCAGGGCTGACATTGCCCTGTGTCTGGGGGCTTGTTGAGGAGCTGCCTAGCACCACCACTCACCCTGCCTGACCCACCGCTCTTTCCTTTGTACCTCTGTCCTCATGTCCACAGGAGCATCTGAGACTGATAGGTGGCACAGGCCGGGCAAGTCATTCCTATTCAAAGGAGAGAAGCCCTGTGTCTTCAAAAAGGGCTGAGGGGATACAGGAACTGAGGACAACAAAAGGTGGAAGTGGCCAAGCCCCAGGGCAGGGCATGAGGTGCCTGTGTGGAAGACATTTATCATCTCTACATGTTCTAGAAGGTCCTTTGGGCTGTTCTGTCTCAAGGTTCAGATTGCTCTATCTTTTGGTTGAACTCAATCAAAACAGCCTAATTTTGTAATCTCTGCCAGTCACCAGGGGATATGATTGTGACTTGTAAGGTTGTACTGGGAGTCCCATGATGCCTAGGGCAAAGGGCCATCCAGAGCAGTGGCCAGGCCATGATGTTCATGTTCTGCCCCAAGACCCTGGGGCCTGTAAGTCATGTCAATCAAAACTGCAGCATTCTGGTACCAGACCCATGTGTTCTGCCATTGCTCAAGGGTAGGGCGCTGGGCTTCTGAGGGCCCCAGATCTTGATGGGGGCCTCCTTTCCAGAGGAGGGGGTGGGAAAGGAGGGGAGCCAACAACTCTGAGGCCCCCATTGTGGTGATGACAATGACGATGAGGCTGATGAAGTAACCAGGGAAGGGATCTGGTATAGGAGCTGGTAGACAGGTGAGGGGTCTCCTTAGGACATGTGAAGTGAAGGGCTGAAGGAGGGTCAAGGGTGGAGGAGAAATGAGACAATGGACAAATGCGGCTTGAGCTCAGATCTGCCTCAGTCCAGTTTCTGGCTGTAGGACCCCACTTTCTTCCCCATGGACCCAGGCACACCTCCTGGGATGCACAAGCCTGTTAGAACTCATGGCACATGCTTCACCCCCCATGGCAGGCAAGGTCCTCCTGGGTTCACAGAAGGCAGTGGAAGGGAAGAGTGAGTGGATGGTCTCAGAGGTGGGTGTCCAAGCCTGTGAACTTATCAGGCCTGATACTGGACAGGTTGGGGGAGGAATGTCAGGGTGTCAGAGACGGCAGAGGATGCACAGGGCAGATGAAGGCCCAGCAGGGGGCAGCAAGGCATTGGCTGAGGAAAAGCTGGGGCCCTAGCATGGAGCAGTGTGAGCAGGGACAGTAACTGAAGAGGGCATATGAGATCGATGTCCTAGCCTGTGAGGAAAAAGGTGGGCAAGAGCCTGGCCCCATGTGGAGGGTGGGAGAGCCAGGTCAGCAGGCAGTTGGAGTCAGAGCTGCAGATGCCCCCCTCCTGGAGGGGAGAAGACGACATATGAGCAAGATGAGTCTCTGCCATTTAATAGTATCCAGTTCCCTCAGAAGATAGGGCCAAAGTGAGTGTCACAGAAATGACCAATAATGAAAGCCTTCAGAAAAAGCAACACTCTGGTCCCCTCAGCGAGCGGTTGGGCTGCTGACTGGTTGAAGGTGGTCTCAGCAAGCTGGATGACGGCAGCAGGCCAGACGGCTGGCTGGTGGGCACTTCTGGGTTGAGCAGCTAGAGGGGTCTGGTGTCCAGGGCTCTATCAGGGACCACCCAGGTTGCTGGCCAGGAAGGTCAGCAGGTAGCGGCTGACATGCCTCTCGATGATGACAGGGGAGAAGCCGAGGACGCGCCGAGCCTTTGGCAGGACCTTGGGATCTGGAAGACATGGGGAGAGGAAAGGAGACAATGAGGGGGATCACAGCTCTCCCTTCCCCTGAGCCTGTGAAAGACTTGAGGTGTCTGAGTGCTTCCTGTCCAGCCCCAGTGGTATGGCCTGGGGTTCTAGTTAAAACAAGTTTCAAGCAAAGAACCTGGATTTTCTAACTCTCAAACCTGCAAGGGACAGGGAGGGCCACGCCTGCCAGCAGCCAGGGTGCATGCCCATGGTCCTTGTATTCTCAGTGGAGTGGGGAGCGGGCCCAGCCTGGCCAAGAGGAGAGGGATCTCCCGCTGGGACCTGGGAGGCCATACTGGCAGCTTGTCCATCTGGTTAGGGTTTCACAGTTAGCAGATCTGAATCCTCAGGATCCCCAACACAGAACCAGGGTGTGGGTAGCCCTGGGTTTCAGTGCCCACTCACCCACCAGTCCTTAGGCAATGGGCACAGCTCTGGGGCACCTGGAGGGACCTACCTGGAGGGCAGCAGTACATGAGCAGAGCCAGTCCCGCAGCCACGCTGAGGCAAGCCAGAAAACCCAGAGGTCCTGGAGAGAAATGGGTGAGAATGAGTAGGCTGCTGAGGCTATCGGGGGACTGTGCTGGCACGTGCTCTCTGTGCAAGGCCGGCCAGCCATCTATGGGCCAGAAGACAGCAGGGAAATGCCAGGGTGGGAATGCCAGGCCTGAGGAGATGCCTGGAGGGCCTGTCAGCGAGCACTTTAGAAGGAGTCTGTCCATCAACAGAAAGCCAGAAACTGAGCCTGGAGGAGGAGCCAGTGCTGGGGTAGGGTGCTGGGAGACAGGAGAAGTGAGGGAGAGAAGAAGACAGAGAGGTGGTGGGAGGGAGGTGTTACCCCTGTCACTCAGCTCCCATTTCTCCACTCCCGAGTCTAGCTCTGTGCCATCTGAGTTTTCTGGAAACAAAATCACAGAGCAGGTTAGTTGTAGGGTAGGCCTGGGAGAATGGTGAGTCCCACACCCTCAGCTCTCGCCTACAGGGAACATCCAAAGGTCTGGGACAGGCATGTGGAGCTGGGACAAGGCCACACAGCGTCGAGTTATGTTTCTCCCTGGGTATGTGGGCATCTGGGTGGCACCTGTCTGCCTGGACCCATACCCTGCCCACATGTGAGGAGCCATTCTGATGTAGGAGACTTGGCCCTTTCACCTTTGTCTAAATCTGTGACTGGGAAGGCCATTGTACCCTGTGGCCAAAAGGCATCGCATACCAAAAGTCTCCCTAGCGTTAACATTATTACTGCCTGGGCAGCCTGTATTTGGTGTGTGGGGCAGCCTTTGGGCAAAGGCACTTCCTTTCTAAACCCTGTGTAGGTGACTAAGGGGTGTCCTACTGGTGAGCAACATGCTAGAGTGACTCGAGGGTCGACTGAGAATCAGGAGAGGAATTTCACTTTAAGCAAGGGTGTGACTGGTCACATTGTGTTTTTAACTTGAGCGCTGGGGAAAGAACTGGACCCCCAGCCTGGAACTCAGCCCAGCCACCCAGTCCTAGAGGCCACACATTGTCCGACAACGTGGGCATCCACTGCTCTCCTAGGTCTGCCCTATGTCTGCATGGCCCAGCCTTCAGCGCCCCAAGGAAAGCTGGGGTCCTGGTGTATGACCACGGCAAGCATTAGCACCCCACCAGGATTGGGAGCTAGCCACCTGGGTAAGGCCCCTGCTAAAAGACAGACTGCAAGACAGACAGACAGTACATGTGCCCTCTGACCCAGCCTTTCCTATCTGAGAATTTGCTGAAGAGGGTGGTGACACTCAGGGTATAAGAGTGGCGTGTGCAGACCACACACCCGACACTATCCTCAGTGGTGAGGCTAGTAATCAGGCTGGCATTCAGGGTAAGGGATCACTGAGGCAGTAACTCCCCCCAGCACCTGCCCACCAGTTATGGTGTTGATGGTCAGGCCCCAGAGCCTGCCATTGGGTGGAGAGGAGGATCTCCACCTTGGCAAGTGGGACGGAGGGGAGTTGCAGAAACCTGGGGGGACCAAGAGTGGGGTCTGCATGATGGGGGCAGGGTGGAGCTGACATCATGACTAGGTTGGTGACACCAACTCTAGGGAAGCCACGGTCTGCAGAAAAACTCACAGATGCCAGAGATGTCACTAGAGGCAGTGTAAAAGCAGCCCAGTGCTCGCCTTCAGGAGGCAGCTACAGAGAGAGTGGGCATCCCTCAAGTGCACTGCAGCCGTGTAAAAGAGCAAGGCCGCTCTCGTGAACTGCTTAGATGGTGTACAGCTCTAATGAGTTCAAAAAGGAAAAAGCACAACTGTGCATACCATATACAACACCTTTGTGGAGAGAAAGACATGTGTGTACATGCAGTCTTCTCTCTGGCCAACTGCAGTGGTCTCTGGGGAGGGGCTGCAGGGCAGGAAGGCTCAGGCCCTGACTTGCCCAGAACATAGTACTCCTCTCTGCTGACAGCAGCCAGGGCTGGAACAGGCAGCCCATGGAGGGCATTGGGGGTACCATGCTGGGTGTGGGGACTTACGAAGAGCATGCCGACTGGGCAGGCAGCTGTGCAGGGGCTGGGCATGGATGTACAGGGCACGGTAGAACTCTTGGCAGTCCCGCTCGCCACTCCTCTGCAGGTGGCTCAAGAGGTTGCAGAGCCTCACACGCAGAGCTGCTCTGGGGTTCCGAAACTGTAAGAAGAACAAGGGTGAGGGCGATGGAGGCCGGGGAGGGTGGGCTGATGACCAGTCATGCCTTTCCCCAGACACAAACCTGCTCAAGGGGTAGGGACATACCACCTCCACAGCTGCCCCCAGCTCTCACTTACTCTGCACCCGCAGTGCCTGATCCAGAGGACGTGGTTTTTGAGTCATTGCTACTCCCATCCCAAATACTGTGGGGCTGGAAATCACTGTCCACTCTGTGGACAGGAACCTGAAGCTTGGGGAAGTTTTAAAGAAAATGTTGGCCAGGAACATTACCTCAAATGGTTTGCTGTATGGACTTGGCAGTTGCCCCCAGCTCTCTGAGGGGATAGAGAAAGTTAGATGGTAGGGTTGTGACAGGAAATACTGAGGGGAAGGGGATGGCATAAACACATCTCACTGATACTGTGATCTACAAAAGCCCACAACAACAGTGGTCTATGGTAGATACATTGACAGACACACAGACTGAATGGGTATGGGACGGAGAATGGGAGTATATTCAGAAATATATAAGGGTTTGATAGAAGATATGTGTCCAAACACATCTATGAATGTGGTGGAGCACTGTTGTTATTGTTGTTAAGTACTGTGGAGTTCTGACTCATAGTGGCTCTGCACAGGGTTTCCAAGGCTGCAAATCTTTACAGGAGCAGAAAGCCTCATCTTTTCCCGCGGAACATACAGGGGGCAAAATTATGAAAACTTCTTAGATATCATCAAACACCTTGAAGAAATGAGTTGCTGGACCTGGGGGTTCAGGACTATATTCTCAGGGGATACCATGGGCAATTGGTATAACACAGACCCCAAAGAAAATGTTCTACATCCTACTTTGGTGAGCAGTGACTAGGATCTTAAAAGCTCGTGAATAGCCATCTAAGGTACAACTAATGGTCTCCCCAAGTGTGGAAAAAATAAGAGTGTTGAAAATTGAAGATGCTTGGAATCAACTAGTCCAATGGACAAATGGAACATGTGAACATCAGTCACCAAGACTCTGACACCAAAAGAACTAGATAGTGGTGTCCAGTTAAGTTACCACTACCAGCTGCTCTGAAAGAGATCACATTAGAAGGTCCCATATAAAGTGAGAGAAAATGAAACAAAACCCAGTATTATTAAAACAAAACAATACTGGGCTTACTGGTCATAAACAGACGGGAGGAACCTGAGACTATGGTCCCCAGTGACACTTCAGGTAGCTGAATTTTCAGTCAAGCAGTAGATAGGTATAACAGGGGACAACAACACTAGTAAGGTATGCTGACCATGGAATGGTCAACAATTCAAGGTCAAAAGGGCAACATTTACCTAAGGAGAAAGCTGAAAAGAGTTGGTAAGGGGGTGGAATGGAAACAAGAACCAAAGGGAGGAAGTGGGATAACTGTTGTTACATGGAGGGGATTACAATCATTGAAATGAAACAAAGTGTATGATTTGTTGAAGGTAAAACTGATGATCTACTCTCTAAACCTTCACTCAATTCACAATAAAGTTACAAAAAAAAAAAGCTCATGAGCAGTCATCTAAGATGGTCTCTCCCTGTTCAGAGGAAAGAAGAGTGATGGAAATTGAAGACATATGGGATGAATTAGTCCAATAAACTAACGGAATGTGTGAACATCCGTCTCCACACCCTGAGACCAGAACCAGATGGTGCCCCGCTACCCTACCAACTGCCCTGAAAGGGATCACAATATAAGGTCCTGGATAGAGTAGGAGAAAATCTGTAACAAAATTCAAAATGATAAAAAAGAGGAGGTTTACTTCAGGAACCCAAGACCATGAGCCTTATTCTGGAACTGAACTCACCCTTGTGGCTCTATTTTTAGCCAAGCAGTAGGCAGGAACATAGGGGGCCAACAACACTAGTGGGCAATGCTCACTTTAGATTGCTCAACCACTCAAGATCAAAAGAGCACATATGCCTCAAGACAAAGTTCATGAGGGTTGGGAAGGAGGGTAGTTGGAAACAAGAATCACAGGGAGGAAGTGGCATAACTGATGTTACATGGAGGGGGTTGTAATGATTGGAATGAAATGTGTAAGATTTATTGAAAGTAAAACTGATGATCTACTCTGTAAATTGTTGCTCAATTAATTCACAATAAGCAGTTAAAATAAATAAATGTTGTTGCTGGTGCTGTTAGGTGCCGTCGAGTCGATTCTGACTCATAACCACCTTATGCACAACAGAACAAAATTGCCCGGTCCTGTGCTATACTCACCACTGTTACTAAGCTTGGCCCCAATGCTACTGCCACTGTGCCAGTCCATCTCACTGGAGGGCTTTTTCACTGACCTTCCACTTTACATAACATAGTATCACTGGCCCCTCCTGATAATATATCCGAAGTATAAGAGATGAAGACTTCTTTCTGTATAAGAGATTCTGGCTTCCAAGGAGCATTCTGGTGGTATTTCTTCCAACATAGATTCATTTGTTCTTTTAGTTGTCTATGGTACTTTTAATATTCTTCTCTAACACCATAATTCAAAGGCATCAATTCTCCTACAGTCTTAAATACATTTCACTATTTTGCAGTCTGTGGTTCTGATTTACATGTTTGAAAAATAAAGGAAGGGTTGAGAAGAAAAGAACAGATTCTCTGCTT
Organism: Chrysochloris asiatica; assembly: GCF_000296735.1. NCBI lineage: Eukaryota > Metazoa > Chordata > Mammalia > Afrosoricida > Chrysochloridae > Chrysochloris > Chrysochloris asiatica. The sequence goes on along the minus strand of NW_006408887.1, from coordinate 89,731 downwards.
GTTAGTGGAACACCAGCTCTTTCCCCTGACCCTGTGCTGAAGTGTGCTGCTCTGCCACCTAGTGAAAGAACCCAGTCCTGCATGGCTGCATGTAAGCCTGCAGGGACCACAATATGCCTGGAGAGGCGACCTAGGATAAGCACTGGACCTCAACGTCAGTTTGAACTGCAAGGTTGGTAGTTCAAACACATCTGTTGCTCCTTGGAAAAACTATACAGGGTCGCTATGAGTTGGCACCCACTTTGCGTTGTGCGGCACTTAACAACAATAACTAGAAAAGGGAGATGTGTGATGGGAGTCCCTGTGAGCCATGGGGTATCTGAGAAAAGGAATGTGTTCCGGTAGGGGTAATGTGCAGGGGCAGTTTCACTTTTCAGATTTTTTTGCATTGAATATGTATTAGATTTTCTATTATAATAGCATCACTACTCGTCTGTCAGTTTGTCATATTGTGGTAGCTTGTGTGGTGCTGTGATGCTGGAAACTAGGCAACCAGTATTATAAATACCAGCAGAGTCACCCATGGTGGACAGGTTTCAGCTGAGCTTCCAGAGTAAAACAAACTAGGAAGGAAGAGAGGTGGAGTACTTCTGAATGCTTAGCCACTGTAAACCTTATGAACAGCAGTGGAACATTGTCAGATATAGTGCTGGAAGATGAACCCCTGAGGTTGGAAGACCCTCAAATATGACTGAGAAAGAGCTGCCTCCTTAAAGTAGAACTGACCATAATAACATGGATGGAACAATGCCTTCAGGGCCTTCATTTGCTGATAGGGCACAACTCAAAATGAGGAGAAACAGTTGTAAACATCCATTAATAATCAGAACATGGGATATACGTAGTATGAAATCAGGGAAAATTGGAAGCTGTCAAAAATGAAATTAAATGCTAAAAGACTAGTATCCTAGGAATTAGTGAACTAAAATGGACTAGTATTAGCCATTTTGAGTCTCACAATTACAAGGCTATGCCGAGAAAGACAAATTGAAGAGGAAAGGCATCACATTCATCATCAAAAACAGCATTTCAAGATCTATCTTTAAGTACAATGCTGTCTGTGATAGGATAACATCCATACACCTATAAGAAAAACCAGTCAATACAACTATTATTCAAATTTATGCAACAACTAAAGCCAGTGATGATGAAAACTGAAGAATTCTACCAACTTCGTCAGTCTGAAAGATAATTACCAGTGACTGGAATGCAAAGGTTGGACACAAAGAGAACGGATCAGTATTTGGATATTATGGTCTTCATAATAAAATGATGCTGGAGAGGGCATGACAGAATTTTGCAACATCAATGATGTACTCATTGCAAATACCTTTTTTCTACAACATAATCAATGACTATACCTCATCTAAATTTTCACCACTGGACCAGTAAACAATATTCTTATCAATGAAGAAAAGACTGAAGCTGTCAAGGACTTCATTCTTCTTGGATCAACTATCAGCACTCACGGAAGCAGCAGTCAAGAAATCAAACAACGTACTGCATTAGGCAAATCTGCTGCACAAGACCTTTTGAAAGTGTTGAAGAGCGAAGATGGTCAGCTTGAGGACTAAGGTGCTCCTGACACAAGCCATGGTATTTTCAATAACCTCATATGCATGCAAAAGCTTGACAGTGAATAAGGAAGATAGTAGAAGAATTGATGCTTTTGAGTTATGATGTTAGAGGAGAATATTGAAAGTGCCATGAGCTGCCAAAAGAACCAACAGATCTGTGTTGGAAGAAGTGCAACCAGAGTGCTCCTTGGAGGTCAGGATGGCCAAACTTGGTTTCTCATACTTCGGATATATTGTCAGGAGGAACCAGTCGCTGGAGAGGGATATCATGTTTTGTAAGGTGGAGGGTCAGAGAAAAAGAGGAAGACCCCCAGTGAGATGGGTTCAAACGTGGCAACAATTGTGAGGTTGGCCCAGGACCAGGCAGTGTTTCATTCTGTTGTGCATAGGGTCACTAAGTCGGTACCTAGTCAATGGCACCTAACAACAACAATACCTCATCTGGACCTCACTAGATGGAATACCCAGGAACCGAATCAACTACACCTGTGGAAAGAGAAGTTGGAGAAGCTCAATATCATCAGTCAAAACAAGGCCAGGGGCAGACTGTACCAGACCATCAACTGCTCATATGCTAGTTGAGACTGAAGTGAAGAAAATCAAAACAAGTCCCCAAAAGCCAAACTATGACCCTGAGTAGATCCCACCTGAATCTAGAGACCCTCTCAAGAAAAGACTTGAGCGTTCTTCTTCTGCGTTGCCTATGGAGGAGGCGGCTATCTTGACCGGCATCATGGCTGCCCTCAAACTCCTGGTGAAGCCCAAGATTGTCAAAAAGTGGACCAAGTTCATCCAGCACCAATCGGATCATTATGTCAAAATTAAGCATAACTGGCACAAGTCCAGAGGCATTGACAACAGGGTATGGAGAAGATTTACGGGCCAGACCTTAATGCCCAACATTGGTTATGGGAGCAACAAGAAGACAAAAGACATGCTTCCCAGAGGCTTTGCAAGTTCCTGGTCCACATATCAAAGAGCTGGAGGTGCTGCTGATGTGCAACAAATCTTACTGTGCAGAGATTGCTCACAATGTTTCCTCCAAGAACCACAAAGCCATTGTGGAAAGAACAGCCCAGCTGGCCATCAGTCACCAATCCCAATGCCAGGCTGCGCAGCGAAGAAAATGAATAGACGGCCTGTTTTTGAGTTTTATTTGTGCTAAAAAAAACCATAAAAGCGCTGCCAAAAACAAAACAAGAAAACAGATTTGATGCATTAGACAATAATTCTAGACATCAGGAATATCATACATGAAAAGAACAAAAGGTCATTAATAAGAAAAAACAAAGATGGCAGAAGATGCTGAAACTTGCTCTTGAACCAGAGAAGTTAAAGCAACTGCAAGAAATGGTGACGTAAAAGAGTTGAACAGAATATTTCAAAGGGCAGTTCAAAAAGACAAAGTCAAGTATTATAACGATGTGCACAGACCTGGAGTTACAAAACCACCATCATTCCCATGGCATGTGGGGAAACCGTGGTCCAGAGCCTCAAGAACTGTCACATGTAACTTGCTATGTCCTGCAACTCTCAAGGGAACTCAGCAAGGGCTATCAACTCCATTTACATATGAAGGACTATGGATGCAACTGACTTGGGGGGTGGGTTGCAAGGTCATGTTCGTAGCCCCATGAAGCACCACTGTCCAACCCTTACCTTTTCAGCCTCCTTGTTGGTAAGAATCTGTGGGTAGTAGCGGTTCAGCTGCAGAATGATCTTGTCCACTTGCTGTTCACTCAGGCGCCCATGGTCTGTCAGGAAAGGCATGTCCTGGACCAGACGATCACAGTAGGTCTGATCTGAAACCCAGAGGTAGTAAGCATGGAGTGTGAACAGACATCATGATCAGGGGCAGAGTAGTGCAGTCCCCTAGTTACAAAGATGCTAAGCCTGCTGGCCACAGTGAAGCCCCGATACCCACTGGCCACCTGCTCCCCACTGGAGCATGGTTGAACAGATCTGACATCCCAGCTTGTGGGGCTGCCTGCACAGCCAGGTACACACACGCTTGCATCTCCCAAGCTCTCACCAAAGCTGGAGAGGGAGTGGGTGCAAGAAACCAGCCAGCTCTGCTGCAGAGCAGAGTGGAGCCAGGCTGCCCTTGGCCCTCAATACTGTATGGGAGGGTTGACCATAAGAAATCAACTCTAAGGAGCCAAGTGCCTGTTCTCTGAGGAGTTCCTGGAACGCCATTTGGAATTAGCCAAGGTGGGAGTGGGGGGGCAGGGGGAGGAGGGGAAGGTTGTGTCATGGTGGCCTAACACCAGCTCCACAGCTCCTAGCTGCAGTCTTCCAGGATGGCACAGATACAGTGAACTCAAGACTTGAAGGTTTGAGCTGGCATTGAAACAAGGCACTTCATGTATGCAAAGCCAAAGTAGCACATCTGCCTAAGGGCCCTGGGGGGATGCTTCCTTTATTCCTTACAGAACTACCATGAAAGAATCATCACCACATTGTCTTTCCCATAAAGTACATTTCTGTGTATGTGTGTGCTTGTTAACAGTGTTTACTTTTATTCCCATTAAACTCGTGCATTCCTCCCTGTGTTCTCTCCTACCTGCATTCTTCAGCCAATCTCCCTCTTGTCATATAATGCTTTCCCTATCACCCAAGATATGTGTATATACTCTAACCAGGGAATTATTATCCCTTCCCACCTACTCCTGATACCCATCAGGGAATGTTTATTTTAGCATTAAAACCCTGAGTTTTTACAGGACTGGTCTCATACAAAATGTACTTTGTGATTCATTTCATCGAGCATAGTGTTTTACAGTTTCATCCCTGTTATGAGGCGTTTTGCAGATTCATTATTATTCTTCAATGTTGTGTAGTATTTCATTGTGTGTCAAAGTTCATTAATCCTTTCTTCTGTTGATTGGCATTTAGGCTCTCGCCATCTTTTTGCTATTGTTATTAGTGCTCTTATTTCTTGAGGATATAAACCAAATAGAAGGATTACTGGGAAATTTCTGTTTCCAACTTTTTGAGAAAGTGCCATACCATTTTCCACAGTGGTTGTACCATTTTACAGTCCCAAAACACTGGACTATGAACCACAAGGTCTGCGGTTCAAGTCCACCAGCAACTCAGCAATTGAAAGATGAGGATTTCTGCTCCCGAGAAGATAGTTCTGGTGTGGCACTGTAGGATAAGCACTGGATCACAAGGTCCGTTTGAACTACAAGGTCAGTGGTTCAAACTCACCCACAGCTCCTCGGAAACACTACACAGGGTCGCTATGAGTCAGAACTGACTCCATGGCACTTAACAACAACTGAAAAAAGTCAAAAATGATTTGCACTCTATAATAAAGTTTCTATGATGGTTACCAGGGGTGGGAGGAAAGGGAGAATTATTTACTGGGTAGAGTGTAGACATGTGCTAACTTGGGTGACAGTTAAAAGAAAAGGAAGGAAAATAGAAGAGGAAAAGGGATTGCTTTCTTTTTTTTTTTTTTTTTGGTTGTTTTTTTTCTTCCTGTCCTGGATGGGAAATAGTGTATATTTATTTTCTCATAAAAAAAGAGCTAAAAAACTACAGAGAAGACACAAATTACTAATCTCAGAAATCAAAGAGGGGTCACCACTACTGATTCCAAGGACAGTAAAGGAATATCATGAACAACATGCCACAGATTTGATAACTGTGATGAAATGGACCAATCCCTTGAAAAATACAATCTATTCAAGCTCACATAAAGATACAAATAATCTGACTAGGTTAAAGAGGTGTAATCAGTGTCTTAGTTGTCTAGTGCTGCTATAACAAAAATACATACAAATGGAATGTTTTGACAAACGGAAATTTATTATCTCATATTTTAAGAATATAGAAGTCCAAATTCAGAGTCCCAGCTTATAGGAAAGGCTCTCTCTCTTGGGTCTGGAGCAAGGTCCGTGTGGATCAAGAAAGGCTCTTCTCAGCTCTGTCCATAAGCAGGCTTCTCTCTGGTCTTCTGCCATTCAGGCTAACCTCTGCCCTGTTCCAGCAAGTGTTATTTACAAAGCTCTTTAACTCATTTGATAATTGCCTAAAGGCACCCCACTTCACCCCAAAACATTCAGCTATCTCTTGCTCCATGAGTCTACTCATATGTCACCTCACATCAGTGTCCTGGGTCTGCTGCCACCATTTCTGTTACCACTTCTCACTATCTTACGCCATCTCCTGTATTACAGCTCTCTTTCCCTGCGTACGTGTGTCCTGGGTCTAGGAAGTTCTCTGCACCAGGATCAGGGTCCAAAGAATGCACTCCACTCCCAGATATTCTTGGTGGTACTAAAATCCCTCCACCTCTGCTCATTTGTTTAATCTTGGCTCAAGATACAACTAATACTGCTCATTATATCCTGCCTCATTAACATAACTGCTTCTAGTCCTTATTAAAATCATAAAGGTTAAGATTTACAATACAAAATGGAAGATAATTACAAGAGAGCTTCAAAATTCATTATCTGGACAAGTAGATAGCCATGGAAGACTAGAGCTGACAGCAAAGCATCCAGCTGATGTGAAGAAAGGGAAGACGCACAAGAATGCTCACACTTGTAGACAGTACCCATTCGACCTAGCTTCTATGGCTTGATGATCAGAGCTTGACTAGAGGAAGATTTAAAAAAAAAAAATTTTTTTTATAAAGAAGCAAGTATAAATTGCTAATTGCTACAATGTGGTGAACTTGACCTATACTTATGGATGTGGTAGCTCAAAATACCAGCTGAGAGGGAAGATCAAGGATCAATCCTATCCCCTCTGTATACAGCGTTGATAGGAATGGGCAGAGGGACTATAAAGGCATGAAGTAACTGGCTTACAAGTTTTCAAGTGGGAGTTTAGTTTCAGAGTGCAGAGGAAGGTAAAATACCCATGGAATAGTTTTCATCTTGTCTACATGGGTCTGGTGAAAGGAGATGGGGAAAAGATTCCTATGATTCAATAGTGAGTAACTGTTATCATGATGAAATGCGATTGTCTCAACTATAAAAGTAGAAGTTCTGTAACAAAAAGGGGGGAGTTGTTAATCTTACAGTCCACGAACAGATGACCCTAGGACCAACAAGGGAGAAGAGCATGAGCAGAATGTGGGACCCTATCCAGAAAAGCAGTGACACCAGAGACACAGGCAGAGATGAGGACATAGAGCGACAGAACAGCTGAGGAATCTAGACTTGTGTAAAGAGAAAGGCAGTGTTCTGGCGGCCAGGAGGCAGGCTTGCAGAATGTGCCCTTTGGTTGTTTAAATGATTATATATTCCTGAGTGTTTTTGTGTACATCCCAAAAAACAACCAAAAAAAAAAAACAAAAACAGAGGAAATAGAAACAAATACTGTTGAATGATGATGCACAGAAGAAATTGTAATCAGTGCAATGAAACAATGAGTGTAAAACTGAAGTTCTCCCATGTAAACTATCACTCAATACACAATAAAAACTTAAAAAAATCATAATCTTTTCATTTCATTTTCCATAACTTTTGAAGCCCCCTATATACTAAGGAGCTCTGGCAGCATAGTAGTTATGAATCAGGCTGCTAATCTCACGGTCAGCAGTTCGAAACTACCAGCTCCTACAAGGGAGAAAGATGAGGCTTTCTGCTCCTGTAAAGATTTACAGCTTCGGAAACTCTGTACAGGGTCACTATGAGTCGGAACCGATTCCATGGCATATAATAATTACAATAATTACATGATACTGAGATCATGGCCTGGCCAATTTGACACATAATTTTGTTGCTCTTGTTAAGTGTTTCAACTCACAGTAACCCTGTGTATAGAGTTTTGTAGGAGTGTTTGGTGGGTTTGAACCTCTGACCTTGTGGTTAGCAGTTCAGTGCTTATCCTGCAACAGTATACCAGGATTCTGACACATATTTTGGGAGAACACAATTGAATCCATAACAAAAAATAATTAATAGGCTTCCAAAACATAAAGCAGGTCCAAGTAGTTTCATTGGTGACTTCTAACAAAGATCTAAAGAAGAAGAATATTGATTCCTTCTACAATCTCTTCCAGAAATTAGAAGTAGAGTGAAAACTTCTGAAGTCATTCGATGTGGCCAGCATTACCCTAATATCAAAATCAGACAAAGACATTATATAGAAGAAAAATTACAAACCAATCTCTCATGACTATAAATGCAAACATCCTTAACAAAATATTAGCTAATTGAATCAATTAGCTAATTATATACCACAACCACGTGGGATTCATCCCAGGCATGCAAGGCTGGTTCAATATTAGAAAATCAATTAATATAACCCATCACATCAACAGACCAAAGAAACTGATATGATCACATCAATGTTGTTAGTGTTAAGTGCAGTTGACCAGTTCCAACTCATAGCAACCCTGTATAGGGTTTCTGAGGAGTGGCTGGTGGGTTTGAACCATCGACCTTGTGGCTAGCAGTCCAGTACTTATCTTACAGTGCCACACCAGGACTTTAATTATATCAAAAGATTCAGAAACAGCACTTGACAAAATCCAACACCCAGTCATTAAAAAGAAACTAGGAATAGAAGGAAACTTACTCAACTTGATAAAATACAAATAAACACCCCCCAAAACCCCTACTGCTAACATCGTATTTAATGGTAGAAATGAGATGCTTTACTAGTAAAGTTAAGAACAAGGCAGAGATGTCCTCTCTCACCACTCCTACTCAATAGCATACTTGAAGTGCTAGTTAATACAATAAGAAAAGGAAATAAAAGATAGATCCTCGGTGGTGGTGTTACGTGTCATCACATCAGTTTCAACTGACAGCAATCTTGTTTAGGGTTTCTAAGGAGTGGCTTGTGGGTTTGAACCATCGACCTTGTGGTTAGCAGTCCAGTGCTTATCCTATAGGAAGAACCAAATAAAACTACCCTTGTTTACAAATGGCATGAATACCTATGTAGAAAACACCAAAGAATCAATAACAACAATAACAAATTCCTGTAAGTATTAAGTGATTCTAGCAAGGTAGCAAGGCATAAGGTTAATATGGAAAAGGCCATTGCTTTCCTATACACCAGCAATGAACAATCAAAATTTGAAATTAAAAACAAAATGCCATTTATATTAGCACAAAAAAAAGAGAAATCCTTAGTTATATATCTAACAAAATACGTAGAAGTATATGCTCTGATGCAAGAAATATAAAGAAAATCTTAAGAAATAGAAAAATACTCCATGTTCATGGATTATTGGTGGTGTAAAATGTTGTTGAGTCGCTTTCGACTCACAGTGACCCTGTACAGGGTTTCTGGCGAGTAACTAACTGGTGAGTAGGAAGACTCAATACTGTTAGAATGTCCATTTTTCCCAACCTTATCTACAGATTCAACACAATCCCAATTGAAATCTCAACAAATTATTTTGTGGATAACAAAAACTGTTTGTAAATTTATATGGAAAGACTTTTTTTTAATAGTATTTTCATATAAATTTGGGACCAGTTTTGATAGCCAGCGCAACCCTAAAGAACAACAAAGTTGGAGGAATGAGTATGCAATTTTAAACTTTACTATGAATTTATAATCAAGTTAGTGTGATGTTTGTGAAAAAAATAAACAGATAAATGTAACAGAATAGAAAGCCCAGAAATAGATCCACACAAATATAGACAACTGATATTTGACAAAAGAGCAAAAGCAGCTCATGGAAAAAAGATCTTTTCAGTAATTGTTGTAAACAACTGAAACAACTAAGCATCCACATGCAAAAAAAAAATGAGTCTGGACAATGACCTTCCGCAAAAATTAACTTAAACAGAGCACAGACCTAAACGTATAACACAAAATCATAAAACTTCTAGGATATAACAAAGAAAAAAAATCTAAGTGCCCTTGGATTTAACAATGAGTTTTCAGATATAGCACAAAAAGAAAGATCCATGAAAGAAAACACTGGGAAGTTGGACATCATTAAAATTTTATATTTCTGCTCTGCAACAGACATTTTTTCCAGTGATTAAAAGACAGGCCACAGACTGGGAGAAAATATGTGCAAAACACATTATCTGATAAACATACTTCTATCCAAAATATACAAAGAACTCCTTTTGTTTTTGTTTAATGTTCTATTGTGAATTATGTGGTAGTTTACATAGGAGAACATTAGTTTTACATTCATCCTATCGTATATTGTTTCATTGCCCTGGTTACAATCCCCTCCATGCACCATCAACCAACCAAAGGTACACTCTGCAAGCCTGCCTCCCCGGTGGTCGTCAGTTACACAGCCCCTCTTCCTCTCTGAGTCTGAAGTCCCCAGCCGCTCCATCCCTCCACATCATCATCTCTGCCTACATCTCTGACATCACTGCTTCTCTGGGTAGTGTCCCACTCTCCGCTCTTCTCCTTTGATGGTCACAGGGACCTCCATAAAGAACTCTTAAAATTCAACAATAAGACGTCCCCTAAACAAATAATAAATAAGGGGGAAACGGATGTAGACCATGCAGACCCGGCCAGGAGTTCAAGGCCCTGTGGGCCCAAGCGTTGCAGACCGTCCAAACCATAGGCTCTGAGGATCAGACTTTAGCAACCTAGCTGACATAGCAAACTGTCCCTCATCTGATTATTCAGTTATGCTTGTTAGTAATCGCATACATGAGCCCTGGATATCCACAGATAAATGTAAAAACCTTCCCTAAAAGCCGAGACTGTAAACTCCAAAAAGGCAAAGTTACCACCACCACCACCACCCCCCAAAAAAAGAGGATAGAGAGAAACACTGTTGACTGATGATGTATGGAGGGGATTGTAATCAATGTAATGAAACAAGTCATATGAATGGTTGAATGTGAAATTGATGATGTGCCCTGTAAACCTTCACTCAATCCACAATAAAAACCTTAAAAAAAAAAAAAAAAGAAAAAATCACCCAATTTAAAAAGTGGCAAGAGATCTGAATAGACATTGCACCAAAGAAGGTATACAGATGGAAATAGCATATGAAAACATGCTCAACATCACATATCTTTAGAGAATTGCACATTAAAATGATGAGCTCCCACTATGCAATATTAAAACAGCTATAAGCCATAATACTGAAATCACCAAATGCCAATGACGATGTGGAGCAAGAAGAACTCTCACTTGCTGCTGCTAGAAATACAAAATGACATAGTCATTTTTGGAAGACAGTCTGGCACTTTCTTATAAAGCTAAACAGCATGCAGCTTGTTGCTATTGTTGTTACGTGTTGTCATGTTGGTTCCGACTCATAGCAACCCTGGATAGGGTTTCCAAGGCTTTTTAAATCTTTGTGGAACAGAAAGCCTCATCTTTCTCCCACAGAGTGGTGGGTGGACTCAAACCACTGACATTATGGTTTGCAGTCCAGTGCTTAGCCTATAGAGCCATTACCATACAATCAAGCAGTTGTGCTCTTAGGTACTTACCCAACTTATCTGAAAACTCTTGTCTGCACAAAAACCTGCCCATGAATGTTTGTTGTGGCTGTTGTCATTGTTAGGCGCTGTCGAGTCGGTGCCAGCTCATAGCAACTCTATGTATCAAAAAACAGCACACTGCCAGCAATAGTATTCAAATTACCTGTAGGTAAAATTTTGCTGAAGATAATTCAGAAATAGTTGCAGCAGTACATTAACAAGGTGCTGCCAGAAATTCAAGCCAGCAAAGAGGATGTGGAACAAGGGTTAACAATGCTGACATCACACAGATCTTAACTGAAGGCAGAGAACACCAGAAACATGTTTATTTGTGCTTTACTGACTATGCAAAGGCTTTTGATTGCATGGATCATAACAAATGATGGACAAAATTTTGAAGAATGGGAATTGCAGAACTCCTCATATAAAACCAAGACCAAGGGGCAGTTATCCCAACAGAGCAAGAGTTTAAAATCAGCAAAGGTGTGTGTCAGGGTTGTATCCTTTCACCATACTTATTCAATCTGTATGCTACACAAATAATCCAAGAAGCTGGACTGTATGAAGAAGAATGTCCATGAATGTTTATAGCAGCTCTATTCATAAGCACCCCAAACTGGAAGCAACCAAGCTACTTTTTAATAGGTGAATGGATAAACAAACTATGGAATGTTCATACAATAGAATATTCAGTGACAGAAAGAAATGTGCTTTCAAACTATAAACAGACATGGAAGAACCTTAAATGTATATGGCTAAGTGAAAAAGACCAGTCAGAGAAGTCTGTATACTGTATGACTCCAACTATAGAGCATTATGCTGTTGTTAACTACCGTTGAGTTGGTTCCGACTCACAGCAACCCTGTATAGGTTTTCCAAGGAGCAGCTGGAGAGTTTGAACACTCGACCTATGGTTCAAAATGACCTTGCAATCTGGTGCTTTATCTCACAGTGCCACACCAGGGCTCCATATGGCATTACAGAAGAGGCAAAACTACAGAGACATTAAAAAATAGCTGCCAGGGCGGCAGGGGAGGGGACTGGGATGAGTGAAACTACTGTATGACACTGGTGGAAACTCAACATTACACGTTTGTCAAAACCTATAGAACGTGCAGCACAAAGAGTGAACCCTAAAGTATAGATTTTAGTGAACAATAATGCATCGCTATCAGTTGATAAACTATAACAAATGTATTAGACTAATATATTGTTGTTGTTGTTAAGTGTTGTCAAGTTGATTCTGACCCATAGTGACCCTGCATAGGGTTTCTGAGGCTGTAAATCTTCACAGGAACAGAAAGCCTCACCTTCCTCCTGCAGAACTGCTGGCAGTTTAGAACTGCTGACCTTGAGATTAGCAGCCCGATTCGTAACCACTACACTACCAGAGCTCCTTTAGGATGTAAATAATAGGGGAAACTATGGGTGGGAGGAGAGGGGATGTGGGAACTCTCTGTACTATCTATTCGGGATTTTTTGTAAGATTAAAGCTGCTTTTACAAATAGAGTCTCTTGGTATATTTTCAAATTCCATTGTTAAATTTTAAAGGAAAAAATGGAGGTTATGGAAAGTAGATCAACCACTAGGTTAGAGATGGGATGACCTGAGATCAACCCAGGGCTGAGGTGGGAATTACCTAAAAAGGTGTTCTGGATTCAAATGTGTCCCCCAAGGTTATAAATTCTAAACTCTACATCTAAATTATAAGGAGCTCTGGTAGCATGTGGTTATGAGTCGGGCTGCTAATCTTAACGGTCAGCACTTCAAAATGACCAGCGGTTCTGTGGGAGAAAGATGAAGCTTTCTGCTCCCATAAAGATTTAGTCTCAGAAAGCCATTACTGACTCCACAGTGCATAACCACTGCCACCACCACTATGTCTATGTTATAATTTGGGAGTGGGTTGTCTGCTATGTTTATGAGACAAGACTAGTGTAGGATGTATTTTGAGTCAATCTCTTGATATGTTGTTGTTGTTGTTAAGCTCAATCAAGTCATTTCTGACTCATAGCAACCCAAGGAATAGCTAGTTGGTAGGTCTGAACTGTCGACCTTGTAGTTCACAGTCCAGTGCTTATCCTACAGCACCACATTAGGAATCCTCTCTTGACACTGTTGCTATTAAGCTCCAGCATGTTGATTATGACTCATAGTGACCCTGTATAGGGTTTCCTGGGAGTGGCTGATGGATTTGAACTGCTGACCTTGTGGTTAAAACCAACCTGTAAACTAGTAAGCCGAGATAATAAGATAGATGCTGAGACTCATGGAGATCTCCAGGGAACCAGGAAGCAGCTGAAGAGATCTTCTTCCAGAGCCAACAGAGAGAGTAAGTCTTCTAGAGTCAGGGCTCTGAATTTGGATTTCTAGCATCCTAAACTGTGAGAGAATAAATTTGTTTGTTAAAGCCATCTGCTCGTGGTATTTCTGTTACAGCATCACTAGACAAGTAAGACAGGTCAACCCCTGGGTGGTTGTTGGTGTTGTTAGGTGCCATTGAATCGGTACCAACACAGTGACCTTATGCAAAGCAGAATGAAACACTACCCAATCCTGGGCCAACCTCACTATCGTTGCCACGCTTAAGCCCACTGATGCTGTCACTTTGCCAATCCATCTCACTGGGGTCTTCCTCTTTTTCTCTGACCCTCCACCTTACCAAACATGATATCCTTCTCCAGCTACTGGTCCCTCCTGACAATATATCTGAAGTATGCGAGACGAAGTTTGGCCATCTTGGCCTCCAACAAGCACTGTAACTGCACTTCTTCCAACACAGATCTATTGGTTCTTTGGCAGCCCATGGCACTTTCAATATTCTCCTCCAACACCGTAACTCAAGAGCATCAGTTCTTCTACAGTCTTCTTTAGTCACTGTCCAGCTTTCGCATGCATTTGTGAGTTCTTTAATGGCCAATTTCTTCTCTTGTTATAGATCTGTTAAGGTTTTCTATTTCAGTCTGTGTTGATTTAGGTGGTCATGAAATTTATCCATGTCCTCTAGGTTTTTTAATTTGTTGGAATACAATTTCTTCCTATTGCCATTGGTTCCACTGTGACATCTCCCATGTCATTCCTTATGCATATGTTATTTGCATGTTCTTTTGTTAAATTTGCCAATGGTTTGTTGATTTTATTAATCCCTTCAAAAAACCAACTTCTTGTTTTATACTTTCTATTGTTTTTGTTTCCTATTTCATTTATTTCTACGCTACAGTTTATTATTTATTTTATTCTGATGATTGTAAGTGTACTTTGCTGCTCTTATTATACTTGTTGGAGATGTTGGGTTAAGGTGTTGGTTTGGGTTCTTTCTTCTTTTTGAATGTGCACATTTATTACTATAAATTGTCCTCTGAGCCCTGCTTTCACTGTGTCTGAAAGGTTTGGTATGTAGTGTTTTTATTCTCATTTGATTCAAGGGATTTTTTTAATTTCTTCTATTATCCAGTAGCTTTTAAGCAGGGTGTCACTCAATTTCCATGTATTTGATTCCCCCCCCCCGCCCCCCCTTGATCTTCCTATTGTTGATTTCTAATTCTATAGTGTTGTGACCTGAGAAGATGCTTTGTAGTATTTTGGTGATTTTTACGTTTTGTTGAGGGTTGTTTTGTGGCCTAACTTATAGTCTATCCTGAAGAGAATGTTCTATATGCACTGGAGAAGAATGTATATTATGCCACTGTTGTGTTCATAACACTGTATATGTCTATGAGTTCAAGTTGATTGTGTTGCTTAGTTCTTCTGCTTCTTTGCTGAGTTTCTTTCTAGTTTTTCTATGTTGTTGTTGTTGTTATGTGCCGTGGAGTCGGTTCCGACTCATGGCGACCCCGTACAGGGTTTCCGAGGCTGGAAATCTTTACAGAAGCAGAAAGTCTCATCTTTCTCCTGTGTAACAGCTGATAGTTTTGAACTGCTGACCTTGCAGCTCACAGCCCAGTTTGTAACCACTACGCTTTTCTATGAACTTTAGTTTTTCTATAGTTCATCCAAAGTGGTGTATTCAAATATCCTACTATTATTGTGGAGTATATAGGCGTGATGCTACAAGATAAGTGTTGGACTGCTAACCGCAAGGCTGGTGGTTCAAACCCACCAGCTTCTCCTCAGAAAGCTTATATAGGTTTGCTGTGAGTTGGAGCCAATCCCTGGCACTTAACAACCACAACTATTATTGCGGAGTTACCTATTTCTTTCTTCAGTTCTCTTAAGAGTTTGATTTCTGTATCTTGAGGCTCTTTCATTGGAGGAATGTTATTTCTTCCAGTCATTTCCTCTTGTTCATTATATAATGCCCTTCTTTGTCTCTTTTGTTGTTTTTGTCTTACAATCTATTTTATCAGAGATTAAAATTGCCCCTCCTTCCTGTTTTTGATTGCCATTTTCTTTACATATTTTTTCCAATCTTTGACATTTAGTTTAGTTTTATCTTTGTAAGGTGTCTCTTGTAGACAGCATATTGAAGGGCCCTGTTTTCTTATCCATTCTCCTACTCTCTGCCTCTTCACTGGTGCATTTATTCCATTTACATTCAGTGCAATTATCAGTATGTATGAATTCATTGCTGTCATTTTGCTGTGTTTTTTGTAGTACTGCTGGTTTCTTTGTCCCATGCAATTTTCTGAGCTGAATTCATTTTGTCTGTGGGTTTTCTTTTCATTTTCTTCCTTACTGTTGAGATAATGCTCAATAAATCTTTCTGATTTTCCTCTTATTTTGATATGAAGGTACATTAATTTTATTTGAGGCTACCCTGTGATTAATTCCTTATCCAGTTTGAAACAGTCTGCTTTATGCTGAAATTTTCTGACTCCGTCATCTTTCGGAAGTTACACTATTCCATCTTTTTGCCTTGCAGTTGCCTTCATTATAAATTGATATCTCTGGCTCCCTACTTTTAGTCTTAGAGGTTGGTTTCACTCTAAGTACTTCATGTGAATTGAGTTTTGGATGGTGTCGTTGTTTATTAATCTCAAGTTGCTGTCTGCTGTTGTTGGTTCTCAGTACAAAGAACACTATTTAGTGTGTTTTTTAAAAGTTGGTCTATTACAAATTCTTTTAATTTCTACTTATCGGAAAATATCCTTATTTTGCCATCATATGTGAGTGACAGCTTTGCTAGATGTATGATTCTTTTTTTTTTTTTTCTATGAAGGAATTTTATTTATTTATTTTTAAATGTTTTATTGTGAATTATGTGAGAGTTTACATGGGAGAACATTAGCTTTGCATTCATCCTATTGTATATTGATTCATTGCCATGGTTACAATCCTCTCCCTGCATCATCAACCAACCAAAGGGTATACCCTGCAAGCCTGCCCCCCAGTCGTCAGCACACAGCCCCTCTCCCTATCTGGGTCTAGAGTCCTCAGCCACTCCATCTCTCCACATCATCGTCTCTGCCATTACTGTTTCTCTGGGTAGGGTCCCGCACTCCGCTCTTCTCCCTTGATGGCCCCAGAGACCTCCGCTCCTGGACTGCAAAGTCAACCACTCCTCTCCTTTTACTACAAAACATCTACCTTTACATTTCCAACCCTCACAGTCAGTCCTGATACAATTATTCACTATTGTACCACAAGAGACCTATTCCCATCTCCTTTCATCAGCCCCGCCCATACAGATTGGATAGTACTCAATGGAGAGTCTATCTTCCTTCACACCCTCTGGATCTAGGCTCCCTCTTGAAAGCCTGTAAGCCAGTCACTTCTTGCCTTTGTAGCCCCCCATTTTGGATAGCCAATGTCTAAACCTGTCTACTCTGTGTATGGAGGGGGTGGGAATGATCCTTGCTGTAAAGATTTGTTCCCTCTTTTCAGCTACTGCATCCATAGGTGTAGGTCAAGTTCATCAAATTGTAACCAATTACTCTTTTTTTCCTCTTCTTTCTTCTTCTAGTTGAGCTCTGCTCATCCAGCCACTGAAGCCAGGTCAAATGGGTATTATCTGCAAGTGTCGGTGTTCCTATGCATATGCCCTCTCTTCTTATCATGTGGACGCTTCACTCTCCACTCTAGTCCTCTGTGGCTTTGTCACTGACCCTGGGCCCAAAAGTCCCCAGGTCTTGCCACACTGCTGGCCAGCCAGGTCTCCGCCCAGGTTCACAGGAGTCTATTGAACGTTGTAGGGCTTAAATCGCAGCTTCGTTGCTGTTTTTCCCTCACTTCCCCTTTTCAGTAACCAACATGGTCACTAATCAGAGTACATGTCTGCTTGTGTATTCCCACTGAGTCTTAGTCTTGGAAGGGGGTTTGCCTTGAGGGGACCAGACCATTTGCTTTGATGTCTCCTGGGCAAGCAACTTGCTTGTTCTTGTAGTAAGCAGTCAGACTACCGTTACTGTTTTTGTATTTTTCCTATTGGCCGTTCTTTCAAGAAGTATCTTCTGTTCTTCTAGCTGCTCCAGACTAGTCTGCTTGACCTTTCAAGTTGAAATTTCCCATCTCAGAAGATTCTACATGGAGTTCAGGATTCTGCCTATGGTCTTATGTAATGCAGAGGCTATGCAGGTAGCCTCCTTCACTGAGCATGCCCCAATTTAGGCAGTCCAATCAGTTATAGGCAGACGATGGACTTACAAGCTTTCTATGGTGATATTTCTGGCTATTCCTTTTTCTCCCCATCAAATATCTATTTTATAATAGTATGCCATGGAAACCAAGATTCAAAAGACATCCAAGCATCTTTCTCCCCTTTTGCCCATTCTAACCATGTCTCAATTCCTGTATCCCAGAGCCCTGTTGTTCCAAGGTTGTACATACATCATTATTTACCTCTGTCCCACTTAGCCCATGCAAACCTGCCTAATTGTTTCCCCATCTGCCTTGTTTTTCCATTCCTCGCCACCTTCTTGTATATTGCCGCCCTCCCCAGCACCCAAACTATCCTGTGTCTATTCCCTACCCTGTGCTCCACCTTCCCCTCTCTCCCCTCACCCCACCCCCTACATCCCAATAACCAGCAAGTAACACCCCCCCCCAATTTAGTATGGGTTCATTTTCTTACACTTTTACAGTAATGGTCCTATGCAGTATTTATCATTTTGTGTGACTAATTTCACTCAACATAATGTGCTCAAGGTTCATCCATGTTATGTGATAGCTTACAGCTTCCTTGTTTTTCTTCAAGGTAACATAATATTCCATTGTGTGTATGTATCACAGTTTGTTTATCCATTCTTCAGTTGATGGACACTTAGGCTGTCTCCATCTTTTTGCTATTGTAAATAGTGCTGCTATGAACATTGGTGTGCATATATATACTCATGTTATGGCTCCTATTTCTTGTGGGTAAATACCAAGTAGAGGAATTACTGGATCATAGGTATATGATTCTTATTAAGCAATTTTTTTTTTCAAAGTTTGTATATGTCATTCCACTGTATTCTTGTCTGTATGATTTTTGCTGCAAAATCAGAGTTTAGTCTTATTAGTTCTCTTTCATAGGTACCTTTTCACTTTGATTTTGGTAAGTTTGATTATAATATGACTCACTGATTTTCTTTTGAGGTCTATCCTATTTGGTGTTCTTTCAGCTTCTTGAATGTGTATCTTCTAATCTTTAATGATGTTAGAGAAGTTTTCTTGCAATGGCTCTTCAACAATTTTCTCAGTGTATTTTATTCTCTTCTTGTTCTAGAATTCTGATTATTCTTCTTCATGGTATACCACATAAATCTTAGGCTTTCTTCAGATTTCTCCCTTCTTTTCTCTGACTGTTCTTCTACTTTACTAATATTGAGAATTTTATCTTCAAGCTCACTAGTTTGGGTTTCCATTGATTCAAATCTATTCCCTTTGCCTATTTTCTTTGTTTTTAATTTCCTTTCCTTCTTTTTTCTTTTAGTTATTAAATTCTTTTCTTACACAGTTGTTTACTTACTCTGCTTATATTTTAAATTTTTATTTGTTGCTGTTTTCATTTTTCCCCTTCTCCTAATCTGACAGGAGACAACTGTGCGCACACAGCGGAGCCAAACCCGTACCTCCTGCAGCCCCACCTACTAGGCAAGGACCACTATCGGCTCCTGTATCAACTGATTATCAGTAAACAGTAGCCAACACCAACCACACATGCCCTCAGCTGTGCTTCATATACAAAACTCTGAAAGAAAAAAAAATTGCCAACCAAGAATCCTATACCTAGCAAAACTGTCCCTCAGATACAATGGCAAAATTAGGACCTTTCCAGATGAACAGAAATTAAAAGTAATTAAAAAGAAAGAAAGTAACAGACCAACGTTACAAGAACTACTAAAGGGAGTTCTTTGTAGAGATAACCAACAATACTAGACAATAATGTGATATTAAAATACATGACAATACTACCCAGATATGTTGTTGTTATTAAGGGTTGTTGAGTGGGTTCAGACTCATAATGACCTGTGTAGGGTTTCCGAAAAGTGACTGGTGAGTTTGAACTGCCAACCTTGTGGTTTAAGCCAACTTTGTAGTCAAGTGCTTATCCTACAGTGCCACACAAGGACTCCGACTCAGATATAGAAGTATCCAAAGTAAAACAAGGAGTCTTGGTGTGGCACTAGAGGATAAGTACTGGACTGTTAACAGAAAGGTGGCCAGTTTAAACCCACCAGGCACCCCTTGGACACCCTATACAGGGTCGCTATTATTTGGAACTAACTCAACAACACTTAACAACAAAGTAAAACAAACCTAGAAGACAGAAAATAGGTAATCAGAAGTATCAATATGTAACAAAGTAAAAAGAGGGAATAATGTAGTTACAGAACTTCCAAATGGAGAGAAAGTCAAGTAGGTTTAAAGATAAAACAAATGGTTTTAAACTTGGGAAGAAATGAATACAAACAGAATTTGGGTGAAAAGGAAGGTAATACACAAAAAGAGGGAAGGCTGGCAAATAAAAAAATAACAGAGCCGGGCAGACATGGGGAGGAATGCAAGCGTTAAAGGTAGCAGAGGTAGATACTGTGATACATGGTGATCTATGAGTAAATGCCTGAGTAGACACACAGGCTGAACAGGCATGAGAGGGACAGTGGGACTATAGCCACAAATATACATGAGTATTTACCTTTGCTGGTGCAGCTCTGTGGGCTAATGCACTGGACTGCAAAGTCGGTTGGAACCACAAGGTCAACGGTTCAAGCTCACCAGCCACTCTTTGGGAACCCTATACAGAGTCGCTATGAGTCAGAACTGATTCAAGAGTACTTCACAACAACAACAAATTTACCTTTGAGACAAAGTTATAAAAACTTCTTAAACATCACCAAACACCTTGAGGGAATGCATCACTGCGTCTGGGGGCTCAGGCCACAGTTCACAAAGATAATGTTCTGCATCTTACTCTGGTTTGTAGCCACTGGGGTCTTAAAAGCACATAAGGAGCCATTTAAGGTGCAACAAATGGTCTCTCCCTGTTCAGAGGAAAGAAGAGCAATGGAAATCAAAGATACATGGAAACAATTAGTTCAGTGAAGTAACAGACCACACAAACATTGGCCTCCACAACCCTGAGATCAGAAGATCCAGATGTGTCTGGCTACCACTACCAACTGCTCTGAAAGGGATCACACTAGAAGATCCTGGGATTGAATAGGTGAAAATGTGGAACAAAGCTTAAAGTCATAGAAAAAGGCCAGGAGCTCTGGTAGCGTAGTGGTTACGAATCGGGCTGTGAACCTCAGGGTCAGCAGTTCGAAAGTACCAGCTGTTCCACAGGGGGAATATGAGGAGTTCTGCTCCCGTAAAGATTTACAGCCTCAGAAACCCTGTACAGGGTCACTATGAGTCAGAATCGACTCCACGGCACACAACAATGACTTGTCAGACAGAGACTATGGTCCTTCATCACCTTTCAGGTCTGGAATTGAACTCACATGGCTCAATTTCCAGCAAAACAATAGTTCTATAGGAAGAACAATAACACTACTTACTTGGATGAAGGGGAAGATAATATGCAATAAGAGGGAAATTGGCTAAACATTATGTAGGCTGGAGAAGACACTGGGAGAAGCCTAAGAGTTAAAGGCACACCTTAGAATAATCAACCATTTGAGCTCAAAAGAGTAGCATTTATCCAAGGACAAAGTTCAGAAAGGTTAGAAAAGGAAGAATGGAAACAGGAAACACAAGGAGGAAGTGGGATAAGTGATGCTCATTGAGGGGATTGTGATCAATGAGATAAAACAAAATGTGTATGAATTGTTAAATGTAAAACTGAAGATCTGCTCTGTCAACCCAATTCACAACAAAAAAGTTAATTGAAAAAAAGAAAGCGAGAGAAAGAAACCCTTTTATTGAACTGTACTCAGTTCTATAATACAGCACTACTACCATTGCCATTTCATAGATGGAAAAACTGAGGTAAAGCAAGTTGATGAACTAACTACGTGTCCAGGATTGTAGACAGCTAGGAGTGAAAATCCAAAAGTTGGGATCCAGGCACAGCAAAGTCTTACCTCTATCAAATATTACTTAACTGTGTAACTAGCTATTTCATGTCTATCTCCCTGCCATATCCATGAGGGTTGGGTCTACGGTTGCCCTCACTACACTGTGTGCACAGGCACTCACTAAGCCTCTTGGGAATGAATGGGTTTAGGGCAGAGCAGCAGCAGCTGGGTGTAAATGGAGTGGCACTCTGCAGCAACCCTCCCACTCGCCCCAAGCTCTGCAGCCCTAGGCAGGCAGGCCTCTGATGTTCAGGCAGACCAGGCCATGCGTGAGTCATTTGCCTGAGTCACTTCTCTGGTTGGCACAGCTGAACACTGAAGCCCTGGGGCAGTTCAGGGTCCTGATGCTTATTAATGTTCACTGTGGTTGGCATTCAGGAGTTGTACATACAAACTACACACAAAGGCCACTGAAAAGTCACAGGAAAAAAAGTCACCAGTCCCAGATCCTGATAAACAAGTCCTGAAATGGTTTTCCCAGGATCACTGATGACAGACTAGCTTTGGCACAAAAACCCAGTCTCTTAGCTAAGTTTCCCCATCTTTTTCCCCTCCTGGAACCAGGACCATGGGTCCCAAACCTGTTTGGGCCCTCCCTATCCTACACTGAGGCCTGGTGTGGCACTGTAGGTTAATGAGCTGGACTGCAAGGTTGGTTTGAACTGCAGAGTTAGCTGTTCAAGCTCACCAGCCACTCCCTGGAAACCCTACGCAGGGCCGCTATGAGTCAAAACCGATTCGTGGCACTTAACAACAATATTCTCTGCTATACCTAAGCCCTCAGTCTAATACACCAGTGTCTGTGGCTTCAAGCAAACTCACCTATCACTGTGTCCATGGGCTCTGCCCTGTCCCCTAGGCTGGGCCAACAACACTTCTTGTCTTTTACATCTGGCTAATTCGTGATCAGCTGAGGGCCCTACCCCTCTCAATCCTAGAGTCCCACGAAGACCCAGACCTCTCCTCTAGTCTCCTCCAAGAGTCTCTTTTGTCCCAGCACCTGACCTGGCCTCCAGCGCTGCAGGGGAGCTAACAGCATGTGCCAGGAAGATAGCAGATGACACTCAACCCCATGATGGGCCACCTCTGAAACTAACACAGGTTCAGAGAACACACATCTTGGGTGAACCTACCACAAGGAGCTGGGAGATCAGGGCCTGTTCAGGGCACAGGCACAGATGCTGGGGTCAGGGTTCCAGTCCTGGTTCACACAATGAGTAGGCCTTGGCACCTCCCCAAGCTAAGTCTTCGTTTCTTTACTCTATACAGAGATGCTATTCAACACATCCCCATGATGCAATTATGGATGAGAAGTGCCCAGTGTTAGCTTAGTTGTTGATACCGACCCATTAGTGACCTTAACACAGCA
>NW_006408887.1:52552-65368 GCF_000296735.1 Chrysochloris asiatica | reverse complement strand
GGCTTGAATTTTTTCTTCAGTTCCTCCAGCTTGAGAAATGCTGAACATGTTCTTCCTTTTTGGTTTTCTGATTCTGGATCTTTGCACATTTTGTTGTAATATTTGGCTTTATCTTTTCGAGCTTAGCTTTGTAATTTTCTGTTAGCCTAGTAGATGCTCAGAAACAGCAGAATGCACAAAGAGTCTGGAGGAGTGGCTAAAGGAGAGGGTAGCAGCTGGGGTCTCTTCTCCTTGAGGCTAAAACACAGGAATCCTAGAATTCATAAGGTTTCAGTCCATGATAGGATCTAGGCCAAGACTCCTGCAAGAATGGAGAGAGAAGACTGGGAACTTCTAGTGCCTACCTGACCCCTGAGCCATCCCTGGACATGAAACAGAAGGGATTCTCAGGAATGAACCATGGCCTCTGGGAGTCCCCACATCTCCTGACGATAGATGCCATTGGTCCACCCCCTCATGAGAATATGGGTTTCACCAAAAGGAAAAGATCTACAGAGCCTGCCTTTGGGACCAGGAGGCACATAGGTGGGACCTAAGATTCAGAGAAGCACTAGGGACCTGGAGACCTCATTCTGACCTGAGACCTCATTCCAGAAGTCTGAAAATCTGGGTAGTGGGTCTGCTATTCCTGAGTCCCCTAGACCTGTCTGGGTAAGGGGTGTAACTCTACAGGGAGCCAAAAGGTGTCACAAAATCCCACTGGTAGCACAGTGGTTACACACTGGGCTGCTAACCAAATGGTAGGTGGTTCAACCCACCAGCCTCTCTGTGGGAGAAAGACGCGGTAGTCTGCTTCCATAAAGGTTGCTGTTACGGTTGTTGTTAGGTTCTGCTGAAGTCAGTTCCAACTCATAACGACCTTATGCACAACACAACAAAACAAAACAAATCACTGCCTAGTCCTGCACCATCCTCACAACTGTCCCTAATGCTTGACCCCATTGTTTCAACCACTGTGTCAATTCACCTCATTGAGGATCTTCCTCTTTATCACTGGCCCTCTACTTTACCAAGCATGATGCCCTCTTCCGGGGATTGACCTCTTCCGATAATAAATAAGTCCAAAGGATGTGAAAAGAAATCTCACCATCCTTGCTTCCATGGAACATTCTGGCAGTCCATGGTAGTCAATATTCTTCACCAGCACCATAATTCAAATGCATCAATTCTTTATTCATTGTCAAGCTTTCATAGGCATTGTTGATGTTGCTGTCAGAATGCCTGTGAAAGTTGGACAATGAGGTTCAAATCAACCTTGAGGTCTAGTGCTTATCCTACAGCGTGCCACCAGGACTCCATAGGCATTGTTGTTGTTGTTAAGTGCCGTCGAGTCAGTTCAGACCCATAGCGATCCTGTATAAGGTTTCCTAGGAGCTGCTGGTGAGTCTGAACTGCCAACCTTGCTTCTCAAACCAACTTTGCAGTTCAGCACATTAACCCACAGGTATTAAACTACCGAAAATGCCATAGCTTGGATCAGACACACCTTAGTCTTCCAACTGACATGTTTGTTAACACTTTAAAGAGATCTTTTGCAGCAGATTTGTCTAATGCAATATGTCCTTTGATTTCTAATATGTCTAATGCAATATGTCCTTTGGCTGCTGCTTCCATGGGGGCTCTGCTTCCAAGGGTGCTATCTGTGGATCCATGAAAAATAAAATCCTTGACATCATCAATTTCTTCTCCCTTTATGATGATGTTGTTTATTGGTTCAGTTGTGAGGATTTTTTTCTTTCTGTGGAGGTGTGATCTATAATGAAGGCTGTTGTCTTTGCTCTTCACCACTAAGTGCTTCAAGCTCTCTTCACTTAGAGCAAGCAAGTTTGTGTCATCTACATACTTTGATGCCAAGTTCTTCTTCATACAGTCCAGCTTCTTCGATTATACAGATTGAATATGGTCAAAGTATACCTACAGGGCAGTTCTACAAGGTTGCTATGAGTCTAATCCACTAGAGGGCAATGAGTATGGTTGGAGTTTAACTCTCTCTTCACACCCACTCTTTCCCTACAACCTTTGGAGACTTGACCTTAAAACTATAATGTGCTTAGCATCTGACCCCATCCCACATTCTGCATCTTGCTTGCTTCCCTGTTCTGCACAGTCTGAGGTGGCACACATTAGTCTAGAGTCTTCTCCAACACTCCCTGGTCCACTGAGTGGACTCTATCCATCACCCCAGTCCCAGCATTTGCATCCCTACATCCACCTTGGAGAGCAGGACCCAGGGCAGTGCACAGCATGAAAGGTTCCCTGGTTGTACTGCTGTTAAAGCACTCAACTGCAAACCCAAAGGTTAAGTCAGTGGTTCGAACCGACCAGCCAACTGGGAGGAAAGATGTGGCAGTCTGCGTCTGGAAAGATTACAGCCTTAGAAACCCTACAGCACAGTTCTATTCTGTCCTGCTCATAGGGTCGCTCTGAGTTCGAATCAACTCCACGGCAATGGGTTTGGGTTTAATAATGA
Source organism: Chrysochloris asiatica (assembly GCF_000296735.1). NCBI lineage: Eukaryota > Metazoa > Chordata > Mammalia > Afrosoricida > Chrysochloridae > Chrysochloris > Chrysochloris asiatica. The sequence goes on along the minus strand of NW_006408887.1, from coordinate 62,898 downwards.
CAACTACCACCAGGTGCAAACTCGCCACAGCTGTCACCTTTGTCTATTCCTCATTCCTACAGACCAGAGGCAGGAACCAAGGTCACACTGCCTGGGCAGGTAGAGCAGGGCAGGGCTCCCTCCCGTGACTGCGATTGAACGGGCCGCTCAGACAAGACTCCGCAGCGGCCTGTCCCAAGATGCGGAGGACCGCCTGCAGTTCACGAGTCGCCTCCGATCCGACCCGCACTGACCTGTCATGGCGGAAGTCACGGCCCCAGTTCGGTAGTCTCAGGACTGCTCGGCCTGCCCACACGTCCGTGCGTCCAGCGCCACCGGCTCCGGTGACAGTCCCGCCCTGCCGGGAAGACTCGGTCAATTCCTTTGCGCCAGGTTCCGCCCTTTCCCACCACCGCAACAGTCACGCCCCCACAGGAGTGGGTAACGGCGCAGCTAGGGACCCTGGCCCCACCTCTTCCGTGGGCGTGCCCTAGCTTGCGTTGGCTACAGCGATTCGAGGAGCCGTAATCCCCTCCCCCGGCATCCTATCTGAACCCCGCCCCTAACGCTATCCCCGCCCTCGACGCCCTTAGAGTCCTGGCCCCACCCCTTGTTTGATCCCCGCCTCCAGCTCATAGGAGGCTCTACAGTAGTGGGCGTGACCCTCACTCCAGTCCTTGAACTCCGCTCAGATTTGGGTCCTCCACTTCCAAGCCTCCATCCAACAGTGGTCTACAGCCCTTCTCCACCCACCCACTCGTAGCGAATACCACTCATAGCGACCTATAGAACACTTCTGAGACTGTAAATGTTTAGAGCAAACAGCCTCATCTTTCTCTGTTTTTGTTAAGTGCCTTAGAGCGGGTTCGGACTCATATCGAGTCTGAGGATTTCCAAGGAGTGGCTGATGGGTTTGAACTGCGAGCCTTGTGGTTAGCAGTCCAGTGCTTATTCTACAGTGTCACACCAATTTCACCGCCCTTGAACGAAGCATGGAGCGCAATTTTCAAGTTCTCAGCACAGAGATGTCCTCTTCCCTGCTGTCAAGGCACCCGCCTCTGTGTCTCTCATATCTCCCTTTGTAAAGGGGGCTCCATTAGCCCATCAAGGGTTGGTGGACTGGGACACAGAGAGTGGATGCAGATGTTGCCTAGAAACCCCAAGATGGAGCTGTACCCTGCTGTAGACACTGGTGTTGAGCAGGGTCGCTATGAGTGGGAACCGACTCCACGGCACATAACAACAACAGCAATCCTATACTGGTGTGGCGCTGTGGATTGATGTGCTAGACTGCAAAGTCGGTTTGAACTGCAAGGTTGGTGGTTTAAGCTCATCAGTCACTCCTTGGAAACCCTCTACAGGGTGGCTATGGCTCGGAACCGACTTGATGGCACTTGTCAACAACAATAAATCCTATACTATATCACAGTAAACTGAGTGGGTCCTGGAAATTCTAATTACCGTTGCAGGTGAGACTACAGAAGCAGAGAAAGGACCATGATTGTGAGACATACACAACTGCAGGTTAAAATAGGTTACAGGAATTGGTTCTAGGCTTAGACCACCTGGCTCTGTGGTAGTCAAAATATGACTCATGATTACAAGGTGGCGCTATAGGATAAGAGCTAGACTGCAAGGTTGGTTTGAACCACAAGGTCAGCAATTCAAATTCACCAGCTGCTCCTTGGAAACCTTGTGTTGTTGTAAGTAAGAACTGATTTGACAGCACTTTAACAGCAACAACAACAAATATAATACCAGGACTTTCAACCTTTCATTTAAATTAGTTAATACATGTCTAATTGGCTACTTTCAGTAAATGCTGAGGCAAGTTTCCAAGGTCTTGTGTGAGCATTTCTATGTACTAGTTAAGCTACTTTCAACCATACTCTTCCTTAGGGAAAATGGCCCCTCTCTGAGCTGCCCCAAGGCTTATGGAAACAGAACCACATTGCTATTTTAATGGTCAGCTGGCAGTGGGGAAGTAATGTCAAGAACTCAAATGACATCTGACATATGTCAATACTCAAAGTGGAGTTAAGACTATACTTTAGTTAGACCACAGCCTTCTACAAATCAAGTGCTTTAGAATTGAAACTCTGATGCAAAATGAAGACTCAAGGGCTCTTAATGTCGGGAAGGTTGAAAGGGATGAGACAGGAAGACAGCTTAAGTTACCAGGGTTGCTAATTATGCCTCTGCCCTACAAGTGAGGGCTCTTGTCTTCTGCTGATTAAGACTAGTTTCCATGTGAGCAAAGGTTTATTATAGGAAAAATGCTTGCAAGCAAAGACAGGGATGGCTTAATGCAATGCTTAACCCTCAACTCCCCAACAAAGGCCTTGATGGGGTGTTTCAAGTTTTCAGTGGGGAAAAGGCATCATATTTATTCACAGGTGGGTAAAATCCATTAGCCTATAAAATATTTTACAAGGAAGTAAAATACAGAAATCTTATGGGTGTTTTGTTTACAGTAAACAGATTGTAAAATGGGCAAGGTTTTGTGATTAATGCTTTCCATTCCAACAGGCTCTCTGGGCTCCCTGTCTCAGGCATACTTGGAGAGGTAAAGTAGCAGATGTCAGGGTCAGGATACTAGGGCTTCACCTGGGCCAATTATAGCTGTTCAATGGGTTTTTCCAGGGACTATGGTTTAACCCAAGGAGATCTGGTAGCGTAGTGGTTACAAATTGGGCTGTGAACCGCAAGGTCAGCAGTTCGAAACTACCGTGGGAGAAAGATGAGGTGTTCTGCTCCCGTAAAGATTTACAGCCTTGGAAACCCTGTATAGGGTCGCTATGAGTCGAAACCGACTCCACAGCACACAGCCATCATGGTTTAACCCACTATGCAACAGTGTGGTATTTGAAATACCAGCAGGCTAGCCCATAATGGACAAGTTTCAGCTGAGCTTAAAGACTGAGACAGACCAGGAAGAAGGAGGTAGACTACTACTAAGCCACTAAAAACCTTACAAATAGCAGTGAAATACTGTCAGCTAGCACCAGAATATTGAATACTGAAACATTATTATGAATAGCACCAGAATATAGTCCAACTCTTGATATAGCACTGTACGATAAAGCACTGGACCGCAAGATTGATTTGAACTGCAAGATCAGCAATTCAAACCCATTAGGCACTCCTTGGAAACCTTAAACAGGGTCACTATGAGCTGCTTAACAGCACTTATCAATCATAACATTGTCAGATGTAGTGCCAGAAGATAAGCACATCAGATTGGAAGGCACTCACTCAAACTACAACTACAACTGGGGAAGATCTGCCTCCTCAAAGTAGTTGACACAAAGTGATGACGCAAATGGAGTAAAACTTCTGGGATCTTGTTTTGCTGATGGGCACAACTCAAAATGAGGAGGAACAGCTGTAAATATCCATTAATAATTGGAATGTGAAATGTACAAAGTAAGAATCTAATAAAATTGGAAGCTATCAAAATTGAAATGGAACTATGGAACCTTAAATTTATTTGATGTGGTTTTTCTAACCAAAGTCGTCTTAATTCCCACCAAGTGATTGGGCTATTGTTGTTGTTAAGTACCATGGGGTTGGTTTTGACTCATAGCAACACTGTATAGGGTTTCCAAGGAGCAGCTGGTGAGTTTGAACTGCCAACCTTGTGGTTCAAATTGATTTTATGGTTGAGTGCTTAATCCTGCAGCACTTCAAGTGATTGGGTGGGATCATGCAAATAAGACTGGAATGGCTTAATTCTGCCATCCAGCTAGATTTAAAAGGAATCATCTCAGAAGTAGGAACAGCCAATCCCAGGACCATCAAGAAAGAGCATGAGTGGAGCGTGAGATCCCTACCTAGAAAAGCAACACCAACAGAGGCAATGGCAGAAGCAATGGTATGGAGAGACAGAGAGCTACTGCGGGCTCTAGGCCCATGGATTGAGTAAAAGCTGAGTGCCTATGGGCAAGAGACTGGCTTGCAGAGTGTGCCCTTTGGGTAGTCACAGACTGGCTAAAAGAGCTTTGGAACATTTGCCAGAGCAGGCCAAGGGGCCCCATGACTAAGAAGCCAAAGACAACAGTGAGGATTGTCTGCAGAACAGCAGAGAAGAGGCGGTCCTAATTGGAAAATTGCTGCATCCTGAGTTGATTTTGATACTGAATTGTAACCTGTTCACTTCCCTAATAAGCCTCATAATCGTGACTATTGTTATGAGTTCTCTGTGGACATTGCAATGAACTGTCCAACCCAGATGTAAAGCAGAGAGAGCTGTGGTAGGGATGCTGGTGTCAGAATAGGATAAAGAAGGTTGTAGGGTGTAGGCATGTCTGATCTCTGCTTCATAGGAATCAGCTTTAGGCTAATTTTGAGTTTGATTCTCTTTGTCTCTTGAGAAGTCAGGATATAGATTTTGCAGGAATACATAAAGGTGGATATCCTAGGCATTAGTGAGCTGAAATGAACTGGTATTGGCCATTTTGAATCTGACAGTCACATGGTTTACTATACTGGGAAAGATAAATTGAAGATGAATGGCATCACATTCATCAAAAAAAGAGAACATTTCAAGATTTATCTTGAAGTACAATGCTATCTGTGATAGGATAATATTTACACACCTACAAGGAAGACCAGTTAGTACCATTGTTACTCAAATTTATGCACCAGCCACTAAAGCCAGTGATGATGAAATTGAAGAATACTACCAACATCATTGGAGTCCTGGTGTGGCACTGTGGGCTAATGCGTCTGACTGCAAAGTCATTTGAACTGCAAAGTTGGTGGTTCAAGCTCACCAGCTGCTCCTTGGAAACCCTATGTAGGGTCGCTATGGGTCGGAATCGACTCAACAGCACTTAACAAAAACAACAACCAACATCATTAACAATCTGCGGTATACAGATGATAATATCTTGCTTGCTGAAAGTGAAGAGGACTTAAAATACTAATGAAGATCAAAGACCACAGCTTTCAATATGGGTTGTGCCTCAATGTAAAGAAAAAAATCCTTACCACTGGACCAATAAATAACATCCATATAAACAGAGAAAAGATTGTAGTTATCAAAGACTTCGTTTTGCTCAGATCAACCATCAGCACTCATGGAAGCAGCAGCCAAGAAATCAAATGGCATATTGCATTCAGCAACTCTGCTGCACAAGACCTCTTTAAAGTGTTAAAGAGCAACGATGTCAGTTTGAGGACTTCCAACATGTGAATGTTGGAAGATCACAGAAGAATTGATGTATTTGAGTTATGGTGTTTGGAAGAATGTTAAAAGTATCATAGACTGCCAGAAGAACAAACAAATCTGTGTTGGAAGAAATACAGTCAGAATGCTCCTTAGAAGCCAGGATGATGAGACTTAGTTTCTCATGCTTCAGACATGTTATCAGGAGGGGCCAGTCCCTGGAGAAGGACATCGTGCTTGGTAAAGTGGAGGGTCAGTGCAAAAGAGGAATGTCCCCAACAAGATGGATTGGCATAGTGGCAGCAGCAATGGGCTCAAGCATAACAAGGATTGTGAGGATACCACAGGACTGGGCAGTGTTTCATTCTGTTGTGTCAGCACTGACTAGACAGCACATAACAATACTATAGATCCTGTCCCTGAAGGACTCTGGATATGAACAAGAAAGACTGACCTGACAGTATCCCATCTAGACGATGACACTAGCCAGTCTCCCTTTTCTTCTCACCCTCCAGTAGCTCCTGATTGTTGTTGTTAAGTGCTCTCAAGTTGGTTCCCACTCATAGCGACCCTGAATAGGGTTTCCAAGGATTGGCTGGTGGGTTTGAATCACTGACCTTGTGGTTAGCAGTCCAATGCTTACCCTAGTGCATCATGCAAGGACTCCTGATTAATGGTCTTTAAGTGCAAGTCTAGGTAGGCATCAGTTAGTGAAGTAATTTCCTCAGTAGCATTTCCTCCTTCCCTCACCCCAGACCACACACACAAGTTTTCAGACATTATATTCCTCTCCCTTCCTCCTGGGAGCAAATGTCACATTCTTTCTCCCCTTTGTCATTGCCCCAATCTTTGAGTATTTTAAAACAAAGGTCCTCGGTGGGCATCAATATCATAACCTAGGCTGATTGTCAGTGGTGTTGGTGGGTTTGCGGGATTCAGCATTGTCCTACTGTACATAAACAGAACCACTGCCATCCAGTCAATTTCAACTCATAGTAACCCCATTAAGTGTTTCCTTATTAAAGTCTGTCATCCAATCAATCTGACTTTCGCACCTCTTTGTTGTTTCAATCCAAAATGTGTAGTAGTAAACCTTTAAATAAAATCAAGCTACTGGCATATTTGACTTGGGCCCTAAATCTAAAAGTCCATTTTGATGTAATCTAATATTTTCATTTTTCTAAAGAAACCATTTAGCCTTTTTGTCTAAAGTTTTGCTGCTTAAAAAATAGGAAAGGCAGATCTAGATTTCTAACCTGGATAAAGAATTGCTTACTGCTTGTTGTAGTACAGTCTGTACTGTGGGTCCCAGAGACCCACAAGTTTTGCATTATGAAAACAGAAAAAGTTGTTTTACTCTCTACACTAAAGGTCATCTTGTTAAATATTGTTGGAAATCTATGAACTATAACAACCCATAATCTTTTAGCTATGCTTCAAACTACCTAACCTTTAAAAGTAGCTTGTTTTGTTTCACTGAATAGTTTTTAGGTGATCAGGCTTACTGAAACCAAAGAAGCTGGTTTCATTTTTCATTAACATTCACTTGAAACTAATACTTTCAAAACACAAGATTAGCCATCATATCCTGTTTTCAAAACTTTCAGGGTCTTTATATAATCATGACTCACTGGTTTTGTAATTGTTTAGCAAAGTTTTTGTTTAAACTTTAAATAATATTTGAAAAAATATTATTGTTAATGTAAATGTAACCTAATCAGAAATTTTGTTCAAAGTTCCTGATAAATATATACAAGTGCTTTAAAAATCTGAATTAATCAGAATAGTGATTTACTTTGTAATGACATGATGCCCAGTATGCAAGTTAACTATTAAGCCTGCATCGAATTCTGTTAATGGTGTTCTGACAAGTCTTACTCGCAAAACTGTCATCCTAGGGTGACTGTGGAGAACCCCCAAACTTCAACTCCATGAGCAGCAATTTTAAGGCCTTAACACTGGGACTGAGATGATAAAATAATCCAGTCAGTCGTAAACAAAGAAGCAAACTAATGACAAGAACAAGTTTTGAAAAGGGGAGGGAGATGGGTTACTGCTACTCAAAGTTGCTACATTATAGTATCAAAAATCTCCAGTTTCCAGCAAAGATTATGATGCATGCAAAGGAACAGAAAATGTGACCAACACACTGGAAAAAACAAGCCACAGAAACTGCCTGTGAAAGTGATCAGATGTCAAATTTCACAAAAAGATATTGAAGTAGCCATTACAAATATGTTCAGAGAACTTAAGGGAAGCATGGCTAAAAGTATAATGGCAATGTCACATCAAATATCAAGTAAGAGACTAGATCGTTTTAAAAGAACAAAATGTAAATTCTGGAATGAAAATTGCAGTGCATGTGTTAAAGAAAATCCAAAAACACCCCCTGAAACTCAACTCTTAATTATTCACAGAAACTAAAAACTCCTGATAAAGTCAGTTCTGAGAAAAGTTTAATTATTAGATATGCCATGTTGTTGTGTTATTAAGCACCGTCAAGTGGGTTCTGATTTATAGAGACCCTGTGTAGGGTTTCCAAGGCTGTTTATATCTTCAAGGGAGCAGAAAGCCTCATCTTTCCCCTGTGAAGTTACTGTCGGGCTCAAACTATAAAATGCAAACATGCAAACTTAATAAACCAATCCAAATTGTCTCCCTCTGATTAAGTGAATGACAGTCAATCATTTTACATTGTCCCTAATATTTTGTATTGTACATCAGCAAATCAAAATTGTAATGTGATAAGTTCATCTCTTCAGACAAGTGCTCCCTGTTTGAGAACAGATTTTCTACCCAATAAAACCTTTTAACTCTAATTGTCCTATTGCTCTGATAATCTTTCAATACATGATATTAAAAATTCACTATAGAGGAATTCTAGAAAGATGGCAGCATAAATAAACCATAGTTCCATCCCTCCCCAACAAATGCACTAAGAACAGCAACAAGGAAATGGTGTGCAGCTTTGAGGGACACTGAATTGGTGAGCAAAAGAAAGCAGAAAGGGAATAGAAGGGAGGCAAGAGTCAACATTGCATATGGTAAGAGTTGTTGTTGTTATGCGCTGTGGAGTCAGTTCTGACACATAGCGACCTTGTACAGGGTTTCCAAGGCTGTAAATCTTTACGGGAGCAGAAAGCGTCATCTTTCTCCCATGGAGCAGCTGGTGGTTTCAAACTGCTGACCTTGTGTTTTGCGGCCCGATTTGTAACCACTACGCTACCAGAGCACCTTATAGTAAGAGTAGTGGAATGAATTATTTAATATCTCTTTTAGCCATTGTTCACCATTGCTGTATGCTATTGTGTCAGTTCCAACTCATAGCAACCTTGTATAGGGCTTCTGAGAGTGACTGGTGGATCTGGGTTAGAGAAGGTCAGGGGAGATGCTGATGAATAATATGATTCAGTTGTGAGTGATTGTTAACAGGCCTATGATTGGTCAAATTTACCATACGGCTGGTAAGGAGTCATCTTAGACCCTGGAGTGGCGATTCCACTACCACGAAAGAAGAGCCAGGAGTGGAGTGTGCCCTTTAGACCTGGAGATCCCTGCACATTGAACATTCTTAACCCAGGGACAGAAAGTTATGATGCTGAAAGAGTGGCAAAGGAGCAGCAGCAGAACCAAGAGCCAGAGCATCAGACAGAATGATGGGCTGGCTTCCTAGCCCACGAAGCAAGCAAAGCTGAGTGCCTGTGGACAGGTGGCTCATTTGTGGAGTGGGATGCCTCCTGGCACTTAATTCAGTATTAAGCTTGCTGACCCATGAAGCTAAAGCTGAGGACCTTGGGCTAAGGTTTATAGCTGAGTAGAGTGTCCTTTGGGCATTTACGAGCAGTACTAGAAGAACTTTGTAACACTGGTGAATAGGGCAGAGGTCAAGGGGCCCATAGTTGAGAGGCTAAGGCATTGAGAGAGGCCTGCCTACAGGAAGAACTGTGCCCTGGCGTTTCGGACCCAGAATTGTAACCTGTCAACTTCCCCAATAAACCTCAAATCTATGAGTATGGTGTTTGAGTTCTGTGTGATCATTGCAAGTTTATCAAACCCAGCTGAGTAGAGCCCTGAGTACAAGACCATTGCTCCCCCAGCAACCACTGGGATATTGTTGTTATGTGCGTTGGAGTCAGTTCTGACTCATAGAAACCCTGTACAGGGTTTCCGAGGCTGTAAATATTTACTGGAGCAGAAAGCCTCATCTTTCTCTTGGCAGTTTCGAACTGCTGATCATGAGATTAGCAGCTCGATTCGTAACCACTACGCTACCAGAGCTCCTTTTAGGGCTCTGAAAACAGCAATGCAGATCTCTTGGCAGCCCTACCAGGGAGTACCAACTTCTTCTCCTCTTCAAAAGCAGAAAAAAGTCTGCCTGTGCTTCCCCTTAATGCCAGAGCAGTGGAGGAAAGCTCAGGCAAAACCAGAGGGTAACATCCAATCCCAAAGGGGGCTCACTGGGAGTGGGTTTTCTGATTGAAAATGTGGTTGCAGAAACAGAAGGCATGAAAGTCATAACCAGAGAAAAGGGATTGTACCCCATGGTGGTTAAATTGATTAGCACATGATAGCTTGCCTGAGTGGTGGTGCCCACTGGTGAACAGATTGACAACAGCATTTTCTCTGGTATGTTTGGGAGTGATTTAAAAAGTTGAAAAATGATATCTGGAATGTTCATATACTAACTAAACCAAGAATGGTAAAGGTACTGTCACAGAAGGGGAGGCAATGGTAAACAAAGGTGGAATACTCAGCCCATGTAAGACTTTCTTACAGAAAATACTGTAGTCAAGGTTCCAGTTTGGGCCGCAGCAGAGACAGCCAGGTAGGAAAGGCTCCGTGGGTGAGGTATTGAAAACCCAGAGAGGTTGTGCTCACACAACCACCACAGCTCTGGATCTAGCATAAGGTCCAGGTCCAGGATCTAGCATAAGCCATCTGGGCCTGGACTTCATTTGGTTGGGAGTTTTTTCAATGACCTGATCAATTTCTTCTTTTGTTATGGGTCTGTTCAAGTTTTCTACTTCACTCTGTGTAAGTTTTGGTAGGTCGTGTTTCTCTAAAAATGTATCCATCTCTTCAAAGTTTTCAAATTTTTTGGAGTACAACTCTTCATAGTATTCTGTTATCCTTTTGATTTCCTTGGGCTCCGTTGTGACATCCCGTGTGGTTTCTAATGCAAGTTATTTGTGTCTTC
>NW_006408887.1:14124-17499 GCF_000296735.1 Chrysochloris asiatica | reverse complement strand
ATATATATATCATGTGATATTAATAATATTTTCCATGATTTCGCATTCTGTTGGATCACCTCTTTTTGGAATGAGCAATAAGTTTGGTCTTCCAAATTTCGTGGCATCAAGGAATGAGTGCCTCCAGGGCTGCATCAGCTTATTGAAAGATTTCGATGTGTATTCCATCAATTCCTCGAGCCTTGCATATAACCTTAATAGATCACCTTTTAAAATTAGGAAGTGTGAACCTTTCTACTTTTTACCCCCTCCCTCCTGATTTTTAAAAACAGCTTTACTGAGATATAATTACATGCCATACAATCTACCCTTTTAAAGTGTATAATTCAATGACTTTTAGCATATTCCCAGGTTGTACATTAATCAAAATCAATTCTGATACAATTTATTATCCCAAAGTAAACCTTGCACCCTTTAATGTCACTTACCTCTCAGCTCCCTGATACCCCCAGCCCCTGACAATCACCAGTTTACTTTCTGTCCCTGTAGATTCGCCTGTTGTGGACCTTTTATATAAATGAAATCAAACAATAAATGCTTCTTTGTGATTGACTGCTGTCATTTATCATGTTTCTAGGTCCATCTTATTTGTAATGTGTATCCAGCATTTCATCCCCTTTTATAGCGAAATAATATTCCATTTGTATGTTGTTGTTAATGTGCCGTGGAGTCGGTTCCAACCCATAGTGACGCTGTACAAGGTTTCCGAGGCTGTAAATCTTTATGTCAGCAGAATGCCTCATCTTTCTCCTGCGGAACAGCTGGTAGTTTCAAACTGCTGATCTTGAGGTTCGCAGCCTGATTCGTAACCACTACGCTACCAGAGGTGCTTTGAAGGAAGTTCTGACTCATAACTACCCTGTATCATCCAGTAGGTTCAGACTCATAAAGACCCTGCATAGGGTTTTCAAGGAGTGGCTGGTGGATTTGAACAACCAACCTTGCAGTTAGTAGTCCTGTGCTTATCCAACAGTGCCACACCAGGACAAATAACACAATAGAGGAATTTATTGGATTTGATGCAAGGCAAAAAAACAAACCAACAAAAAACTTAAACCAGACCAGGCCCAGTGTGGTCTCACAGCTTAGAGAGCAGTGGGGAATGTTGTTCCACCCCCTCCCCCCAGCATCACTCTCCTGGCACCTCTGACTCTCAGGAGGGACTGGACCAACTACCTACCAAGGCTGTTTCCTACCACCTACTTACCAAGTCTCGTTCCTCCACTGCCAGGACCAGGCTGGGCACAGAGCACAGAGCAGACCAGGGGTACACAGCCTGATGAGTGGGACCCACCCTCCTCACCTTATGGAATCTTGAACCACAGCTGGCCCCATCTTCCTTCCTGGTGCCCACACACCTGGCCTCACTCACCTGTCTGTGTGACTTGAAAAGTCACTTCTACTCAATTTATTTCCCCAAATGTGAAATGGGAATCCCAGTGAGGAATTTCTTGGAGCATTCAAAGGGGTGAAGTTATGATATTCTTATGGGATTCAATCCAGCCTAGGAACGGCTAGCCTAGGTAGCCACCCGGCCTCCCAGGAGGGCAGGGTAGCCTCAGTCCCTGAAATATATATTCTCCTCCTAAACAGAACAGGCTAGTTCAACCTAAGAGAAACTTGTCCCAGAATTTCTGAGACTAGAGAAGGAGGAGGAACTGAGGCTCCAAGAAGCCACACCTCTTTTATTTCACTGCTCTGTCAACACCCAGCAGGAGGCCACAACTAACCCTGAAGGGCTTTATAAGCCCTGTTTTAATACCCACTTCTCACTGGGCCTCAATTTTTCCTCTGTAAAATGGGTACTGCTCAGCTGGGTAGAAGGGTTGCAGAGGGTGGGCCGAGAGTGTACCCCTAAGTCCTCCTGTAGTCGCCACTGCCATTCACCCACCAATGCACCGCCTTCCTTCTGCCTCCCTCTTCCCAGGGCCTTGTCCTCCAAGATCCTTTTCAGGGGTATCAGGGTGGTGGAAGCCCATGTTCCTTCTCCTCCAACACTGTGTTCCTGCACAATCTCCTAGATAGGGGAGAGCCAGATCCGCCCTGGGAATCAGCCCTGGGGTAGAGCACAGCTGCTTTATCCCAGGGACCTGGAGGCAGTGCATGGTGGCCATGGCACCAAGGACAAGGATTAGATCCCGTAGCCTGGCTGGCTGGGCACCTAGCTCTCCCTATAGTCATTCAATACAAAGTTACAAACTCTTGCTTTGAGCGGTCTCCTCTGTCCAGTTCCACTCCAAGGCTGGGCACCAGAGATGTGAGAAGAGCAGAGCCCCAAGAAGCAGAGGCTATCTGGCTAAATTTTCCCATCTACTCAAAAGGAATAATGGGCTCGTTTTACAGATTGGGAGAAAAACATATCTCCCAAACGATTATATTTTGGTTGTGTTGTTAATGTGCCACTAGGCAACTAACTAACTCATTGCCAGCCTTACTTGTCCTCTGTTGAGTGCAGGGTTATGGGAGTAGAAGGGAAACGCTTGACTAAGCCACTGTTACGCCACTTCAAAGATAAATGCTTTCTGCATGCTTTTGTTTGCATGCCTGAGTGCCCAACATCCCTGATAAAGAGAGATGTCCTTCTCAAATTAGGAGCCCAAATCTCCCTAGGGAATAAACCCACTGGAGTACACAAGTGTTCACCAGAAGATCATCATTTATTTTGCTTCCTAGAAAATAGTGCCTCCAACCACCTGGAGTTCCTCCTGGAATGTGGGATTTCTCACAACCTGGCCAAGCTCAGGGACCAGACCCTGTTCAAGTTACATTGTGGTCTGGAGTCACATTTCCCCATAAAAAGCAATACCCTTTAACCAGAGGTTGTGAGAGGAATCAAACCAGTAATTGACCAATTCCTGAAGGTTGGGTTACTGAGACCATGCTGTTCCCCTGGCAACACTCCAATCTTGTCTGTATTAAAGCCTGATGGGTCTTATGGGTTTGTTCAGGACCTAAGAGCAAAGTCCTATGGAGCACAAGGACAAGTCAAGGATTGCTAGATATGCCACCGACATCCACAGGAAGAGAGAATTATTTCTCTAGCCCACCCTGAGCCAAGAATTACTAATCCATCCTGGTACTCTGCCTTGCCTTTCACCCATAGGGCTCCCCCTCAGGGTCACCCCATTCTCTTTGGTCCAACTGCCGAGGCTGAACCACAGTGGCTGCATTTATACTGCTATCACTCAACACAAACTTTTCTTTAATAATGCCACCTGCCTTCAGAAACCTAGCCCCCAGAATAGGGTTCTTTACAGTAGAAAAAATGACACTTTAAGAATGTGCGCCCCAGCCGATCTCCTCCCTCCCTGCCTTCCTCAGATGGCGGCTGTTTATGCTGGACGTGTGGCCAGAGACGGGTAAGGATCACGTGGA
>NW_006408887.1:1958-13479 GCF_000296735.1 Chrysochloris asiatica | reverse complement strand
CATTCAACCCCTTGTATACATGATTCACATTTATGCATGTGCATGTTATTTATATGGGTACACTGTATGTGAAAATACAGTTTATGTCTAAATGCTTTTGCCAACACAGATACCTAAAATACAAAGTGTTTTCTTTCATACAGTGAATAAAACCATACTTCTAGAAAAAAAAAAAAAAGAACGTGCGGCCAGCTAATTCCTCCAACTGTGCCACCCTAAAGTTATGGATGAAAACCAATACTATTTGTGCTCTCCCCCACGCCCCCCTGTGTGCTCACATTAACAATGTCTACAGGGTTCAGTCTGTCCAAAGGCCATGAACTTCACAACCACCCAGTGCCTAAGCTCTCATCTTATACATGGCCAGTGCACTCCAGGATACGTAGCACCCCAGCTATTCCTTTATAATTAAATCTTCCCTTCATCTCGTACTTGACACCAGTGTAGCCTCCTAGACGATCGTAACTTGGGGCAAGAAAATGTTTGCATTAGCAGTTCCTTGGACATGAATTCATCATCTCCAACCTCACTGAAGAATTTGAACTTCTCTCTAATGAGATGGGATGAGCTTTAAAAGAAATGCCTATTCTCATCATTCTTTTGATGTTCATATACAAAAAAAAACTGTTTGAGCCCTGCCTCCTCAATTTATTTACTAGGCTTATTTGGTCTAGATTGCAGGATCCTCACCTACAAATGTTGATCTTACAAGATTACCACCCTTCTACCACGCCTCCTCCTGAATGCCTAGCTTCAGCAGAGTGAGACTACTACCATTTTAGGTAGGCCCACAACCCAGTGACAGCTAGAATCAGCCAGAAAATGAGACCTCTTTCCCTTACCCCCTAAAAGATTTTTAGTTACAAGTCTCTCTTGGGGGGGAAATGTTAGGGTAAGGGGACAGGAGGAAAATTACTAGTGGCAGTGGAAAAAGATCAGTAGTGGCAACAGCAGGAACAGATCAATAGAAACATAAAAAAAAAAAAAAAATCTTCCAAATACAAAGTACAGAGGGACAGGATATAAACAAGATTAAAACAAAACAAAACAAAACAAAATCCTATCTCCTTGTCAGGTGGGTAGAATATAAATGAAGAAACAAAAAAACTAAAAATTATCTCCTTGTGTGTCCGCAACCCAGCAGGATTTGTGAACCCTGCCTCCCTATTCACTCACCCAGTTGGGGGTTGTCAACCATTAGCTACCTATTAGCCTCCGTCTTAACCAGTTCTCAGCAAAGGTGCCAAATTTTGCTGATGACTCCAACGTGGTGCCACCAGGGCAGACCTGATCCTCGAATCAGGATCTTGACCAAAGGGTGGTGCATGCATGGACAGTTACATCAAGCAACCCAGACGCCTCTACAACAGACTCTATCATGGATGTCAAATGCGTGCACAGCACGGGAAAGGAGAAATAAGGAAGCAGCCCACGAAAGCAGAACTGTGTAAACAGGAGAGCCTGCCCCTTTTTTTTTGAAATCTGGTGGAACCACACCTGTAACTTTAACTTCTCACTGTAAATACGCTTTAGACTATGAGCCCAGGGACGCTCTGCAGTCGATGGCACATCTGTCTCCTTTGCAGGAATTTTCCATAATCTAATAAACCTCTTTAATACTACATTTCTTGACTTTCTAGTCTTCCACAGTCTGACCCGATATTACTGTTGAGTCAGTTTCTAATCAAAGTGGCCCTGTCTGAGGAGTTGTTGGTAGGTTTGAACCACAGACTTTGAGATTAGCAGTCCAGTGCGCATCCTACAGTGCCAACCAGGACTCCAGTTATATTTTAGACAGTGCCGAATTGTCTCCAAATGGTCTCGCCAATTTGGAGACGACGAGGTGGTGGAGAGATGGAGAGACGACCACCAGCACTAGCCTACAGCACAAATGGGCACACCAGCTCTCCCTGGTTGACACCTTCATGGCCTGTCCACAAGCCTGGGCCAAATATACAGTATTTGTCACTTTGTACATGGAAATACTGAGGCAAAGAGGTGGGTGACTCACCCAAGGTCAGAGGTGGGATTCGAACTCCAAACTCCAATGAAGAAGCAGTGGTACTACTGAACAGTACAGGCACACACACCCAGGAGGAGACTAGCAGAGCAGAGATGGAATGGTAGAACAAGCCAGCTGAACAGGGAATTGAGTAACCTGGCAACCAAACCCTGGGGGTCTTTGAGACCCTCTGTCCTCACCACTAGAAGCCCGGGTCACACAGTGCTTCAGCACTCTGCTGCTGACTGGAAGGTTGGTGGTTTGAACCCACCAGTAACTCTGCAGGAGAAAGATGTAGCAGTCCGCTTCTGTAAAGATTACTGTCTTGGAAACCCTATAGAGCAGTTCTACACTTTCTCCAAGGAAGGAAGTTAAAGCTGTCTGCTCTTATAAAGATTTACAGTCTCAAAAACCCTTTATAGGATCATTATGAATCAGTCCTGGTATGGCGCTGTGGGCTAATGTATCAGACTGCAAAGTCGTTTGAAATGCAAGGTGGGTGATTCAGGCTCACCAGCTGATCCTCAGAAACCTTATACAGGGTCGCTATGGGTCTAAATCGACTCAACGGCACCTAACAACAACAACATGAGTCAGTAGACACTACATCTTTATGACAGCAGACAACTTTATCTTTCTCCCTCAGAGTAGCTGGTTTGAGCTAAACCTTGAGGTTAGCATCCCAGCCCACAGCATCACCAGGGCTCCTTACTCCACCCCATTTGGTCACCATACATTGAAATCAACTCACAACAAAGTGTTTTTTTATTTTCCGTCCTCTCCGCTGAAACTCTGGAGCCCTGGTTACAAGCTTGGTGATTCAAACCTACCAGCCACTACTTAGAAACCTTATACAGAGTCTCTGTGAGAACAGACTGTGGACTCTATGGCATTTAGCAACCATGACCACCACTGAGTACGACGCTATATGACAAGCACTGGCTCACAAGGTCACTTTGAACTTTAAGGTTGGAGGTTCAATCTTACCAGCCACTCCTCAGGGTATCTGTGAGCCAGAAACCCAGACTCCTTGGCTTGTAACAACCACCACCACCACTAGGATTCTAATGCAAGTGGCCTTTTGTATGCAAATATGTCATAGTTCTCCAACTTCCTTGTCCAGGAATCCCCTTTCAGCAGGGTCCGAAGTCCTTGGGTCACTACTCAGTCTTTGAGTTTTGGGCAAGTCCCCTAGTCTTCTGTCAGTTACTACACCTCCCACCTACCTCCCAAAGTCAAGTGGTGTTGAAGGGCTCACTTACATCAGCACCAGGGCATTGTAAGCCCACAGTTGACCTTCCTCCAACACTGCTAGGAAGGAAAGGGTTAATTTTTCCTCCACAAACAGGGGCCTAAATTGGAAACAAAATAACACCAAACCCAACAGGGCCTCTGGGCATTAGTTTTTCCATCTGTGAGAAGGAAGAAGTGAGCACCCCAACCTACAGCCCCCACCCTCTAACTCACCATGCCCCCTATATCCCCTAGCCCATCCCACTCCTGTCAAGTTTACAGAGTAGGTAGCTAGGGACAGGAATCATTCATTCAGTCATGATAGTTACTGTAAGGTCAGGCCACACCCAATGCATTTCTGCAAAGAGATGTCCTCACCCTAGTTCCCATCCAGCCCAAAGCTTTCTGAGCACCTGTTGCCTTTATGATGGGCCCAACCTTGCCTCCTTCCTCTCCATCCCCCACCCCCAATCCCCAGGCCTCAGCTTCCTACTCTATGGAGTATGAAAATGCGTAAACCCCAAGGCCTGGCCTTGGAGAGCTAACCCTGGTGGGTAGTGTGAGACATTTGCTCTCAGACTCCTGGTACAGTTTGTTCTAAAAGGGTTATGTTTTAAGAACATTTATGGAACAAGTTCCAGACGCTTCTCCTACACCAAAGAAATGAGCACTGGCGATGAAACCTCTTCAGAACATTCGTGCAATTAAATGAAATCCTGCTGTCCCCCAAGGTGCTTCAAAACTTGGAAAACTGCGGCTTAAAGACCCAGGTCTAGAGACATTGTGACTTTGGGCAATCACTCCCACTGTTCCTCGTTCAGTGTCCCCATGCCTCCTCTCACAGTTACCAAAGAACCAAAGAGATGACAAACCCCATGGAACTTCAGAGCAGTGAGTACAGAACAGGCTGCTAGCAGAGCCTGTGGTTTCAGGCTCGCTCCGCTCTCGCGGCCCTGCAAGGTGAGGCCAATTACGATTTCACCACAGTTGGTGGTGACTTCCTCTGAAGGTTTACACGCGACTCAAAACCCGCCGCGGGGTGAAGGGACCTCTGGGACCAGCTAGCTTCCCTTTGCAGACAGCAGCCGGGTGCAGGGGCCAGAGCTCGGGCAGTGTCTGGGCGCACACCCGAGCAATGGGAGCGCGGACTTGCGGGCTGGCGGCTGTTTGTCTGTAGTCCGATTTCGGGCAGCAAGCCGCGGGGCTTCGGCCGCTGCCGAGGGTCTGGATGTACGCGGGTGCGGCAAAGGTCTAGGGAGATTTGTTCTCGGCTCGGCCCCGCCGGGGTCGAGCTCCCCCGCCATGTCCTGCAGGTGGAAAGAGCGCAGAGACCCACACGCGAGTTCGCCAGGCTCGCAGCGCTCACCTGTGTGGTTCCGCGGGGCAGGAGTGGTGATGCCGGCTCGCCCCACAGGCCTGGTCCGCCGGCGGAGAGTAGCGCCAGCTCGGGGCATACCTTCGCACTCCGCGGCGCTCCACCCGGACTGCCCTACAAGGGCCGGGCCGCGACTAGCCCCTCCCGGGCACGCCTCCAGGGCGCTTTGGGGCGGGCAGTTACGCGAGTAGGACCGGCCCCTGAGACGCCCAATCCCCAAGGGGCAGCACAGCTGCATAGGAAGGAACTCCAGGGCCTTTGCACAGGTAGTTTCTCCTGCCCGCCACACCGCCCCCGCCCCACTTCGCACCTGGCCCCCTGCACTCCTGTTCTCACTTCAAATGTCAGCTTCCTAGTTTGGCTGTGTATGTTTATGAATTTATTTTTTGAATAGGGTCTCACATTCACTTTGGAGGCCAAAATTCAGTAGGATCAAAATTTATAATTTAGTAGGACCAAAGGGCAAAGAGCAAAAGCCCTCCTGGTCAGCCCCTGTCTCCCAACAGCCCATACCCTCCCCTGGATCGTGAGATTCTAGAAAAAACTCTCTGAACCCTAGTTCATCTGCAGCTCCTGGGTCAGCCTAGCTGGACTGAGTATGGCCCAGTCTCTTCCTCTCCCTCTGACCCCGCTCAGTGCAACTACATGCTTGTACACCTGACAAGGGGAGCCCACAGATATCCTGAAGGGTTGGGAAAGGTCTTCAGTCAGGTGGTGTTTGAGCCACGGGTACAGGAGTGCTGCTGGCAGAGGGAACAGCAAAGCAAAAGCTCTGAGGTTTTGAAAATATGTTTGACAACTTGATGAACAGGGTAAGGCGAGCCCAGGGAAGCATGGGAGAGACTGGGCAAGTGGGCAATCCTGGTTTATGGAATTCTGGTGGCTGGCAGAGTTTCTAGCCTCTTTAGAAGTCAAGGTGCAATGCCTGAGCTACCCCTCTTCCAGGTCAGGGTTGGCTTAATCTTATAATATGAGGGTAAATCAAAAAGTATTGCGACTAGGTTTCCAATTCATATGTGCATGTGTTTATTTCAGAAAGAATATGTTTAAACATGTTTCTGCAATCAGTGGATGGCTACAGTTCTCTCAGTAATACACGTGTCATAGACTCATTGAAGTGTCCTCAAAAAAAAAAAAAACGGCCCAATCAAAACAGTGACTTCTTAGGCAATCTGCTGGGTCAGTTAAGTTCAAGGCAGACAGGTCAGCTCAGAAGATTATGGCAACTGTTTCTTGGGAACTCCAAAATGCTAATCTTGACAGATTTTCACAAAGGGCATGGGATGATTATGAAGACTTAAAATAAAGAAGTTTTTAAGAAAAATGAACCCTGTATTGGTGAGAAAAAGGCCAGGATAGTTGCACTGAGGCATCTTTTCCATTACAACTATGTACCTGCTCATTCTTTGAAAGTAGCAAGGGTTCTTCAAGAGAGTATCACTGGGAAACCTTACTCCATCCACCCTACAGCCCTTCTCTTGCCCTCCAGACTTTATCTTTGATCCCCAAACTCATAGAACATGGAAAAAGAACTCGCTTTGAGTCTGTCAAGGATGCCCAAACTGCTGTTTTGATGTGTTATAAATAAAAAAGCACAGAATTCTTCTGGGATAGGATTAGACAGAGGTAAACACTGCCTTCAGAAGGATATAGACCTACCATCAAGAAGGAAGAACATGAGTGGAGCATGAGATCCTACCTAGAGAAACAGCAACAGCAGGTGGCACAGGTGATGGCATGGAGAGATAAAGCAGCTGAGGACTCTAGGTCTGTGGACTGAGTAAGGCAGTGTGCAGGAGGCTGGCTTACCAAATATGCCTTTAGGACATATAATGAATATGTATGTTTGTTTTGTATGTGTACATAAAATATTTTTGCTTTGTTCATTTGTGAAATATAAGTTGTAAAAGGGAAACCACAGGGAGGAAGTAGGGTAACTGTTGTTGCAGGGAGGGGATTGTAATTATTGAGATGAAACAAAGCATATAATTTGTTGAATGTAAAGTTGATGATCTTGTCTGTTAACCTTCACTCAATTCACAATAAAAAGTTTAGAATAAATATATGTATATGTATATATTGAGAGAGAGACCTAGATGGAGGATATATTGAGAAATAATCGCTTCACATTTTGGTAGTTTTGTTTAATAATGGGTTTATTACTTTATAGCAATACTTTTGATGACCTTTCCACT
This sequence comes from Chrysochloris asiatica, assembly GCF_000296735.1. Classification (NCBI taxonomy): domain Eukaryota; kingdom Metazoa; phylum Chordata; class Mammalia; order Afrosoricida; family Chrysochloridae; genus Chrysochloris; species Chrysochloris asiatica. The sequence goes on along the minus strand of NW_006408887.1, from coordinate 6,674 downwards.
TAAAACTTGCAGACCAATCACTGGTATTTTCTTTGGCTTTCTTGATGTGATTAAACATGGTTGCCTCAGTCGTGACACATCTAGAAGAGTAGGAGAGTCCTTAGATTTGGATGAGTCAATAGGGCCAAGAGGACATGCTCACTTGGACCCCTGCCCCTTTTTTCAGACACACTCTGGGCCTGGGACCCTGAAATTCTCAGCGATGGGCCCAAGCCCACTTCTAGGACCTATTTGACCTCTCTTGTAGGTTTGCCTCCATGTACACACCACTGAGTCTACGGCTGCTGCCTATAGGTAAATGGAATTACAGAGAGAGTCAGTGGGAGGAGGAAAATGGTGCCCAACCAAGCTGCCTTCAGGTCTCCACATACCAGCATGCTCTAGCCCAGGCTTCTGGGAGTCCCAAAATGCTAGATTTGAGCCAGGCCATTTGGGACATTATCAAGGAAGAGAACAGAACGTGCTTTATTCAGCAAATTGTAGCTTGATTTACACATTTTGAATATTTAGCTTTGCCTCCATTTGTATTGTTAGGGAAGTTAGGGGTGTCTAGGAGACCTCTGTTACCTTGTACAGGACACCATACACCTTCCTGTTCCTCAGAACATGAATTTGCCATCAAAGCTATCTTCAAAAGTCGTGTGAGGGGTCTGGGGTTGGATTGGGAGGAAGAACCCTTGGCAGTTGGAACCCAGACCTGCCTGGGACATTCCTGTTTTCACTGTTGTTGTTGTTGTTGTTAAGTGCCGTGGAGTCGGTTCCGACTCATAGCGACCCTACACAGGGTTTCCGAAAACCCGAGGCTGTAAATCTTTACGGGAGCAGACCGTCTCATCTTTCTCCTGTGGAACCGCTGGTAGTTTCGAACTGCTGACCTTGCGGCTCACAGCCCGATTCGTAACCACTATGCTACCAGAGCTCCTTGTTTTCACTAAGGCCTCTTAATAGTAAGTTCCTGGAAAGCCCCTTCCTTGAAGTACCAACCACTTGTAGAGAGGGAAATGTACTTGGCACTTGCTCATGGAGGCGATGGTATTTGACCAGCAGGAAAGACAGACGACCTAAATGTCCCCCTCCCTTTATGCCCCATCACTGTGGGAACTTAGGCTCTCAGACAGTCCTCTCTGTCCCTCAGCAAGTCTTAGGAGCCCATGTCACTGAGTCTTTATTTTCCCATTTGTGAAATGGAGACAGTCTTACTACCTTCCCAAGGCTAGAAGAGACAGTGATATTCTCAAGGACAGAGAAGCATCCTCTGAACTTGCAGGTCCTACCATGTTTGGACTTAGTTCGTCCAAGGCTCATAGCTGCCTGGGTTTCCAGGCCCCATGTAGGCTTTTCTCTACCCAGACTAGTCTGTTGGGGCTCACTTTACACTTTAGGGAGCCCTCCTTGACACCCCACTCACCCTGGTGAGGAAACTTCTGGGGACCATGGGGTGCTTTCATGTGGTGATCTCAGTGCCCCACTGCAGTTTGTGGGACCTCAGAGGCTCATGTCTATGAAGTGGAGAGGCTCCGGAAGGAGGGAGAGGAAATTGGGAGGGGTGTAATTAGAAGAGGTCTTGATGGTGCAGTGGTAAAGAGCCCAGAGCTCAGCTGCTAACAGAAAGGTGGGTGGTTGTAACCCCCCTCAGACACTCTGTGGGAGAAAGATATCACAACAGTCTGCTTTCATAAAGATAAAAAAAAAAAATCCAAACCTGTTGCTGCGGCGTCAATTCTGACTCACAGTGACCCTCTAGGACAGAGCAGACCTGCCCCACAGGATTCCTAAGGCTTTACATCTTTACAGAAGCAGACCGCCACATCTTTCTCCTGCACAGTGCCTGGTGAGTTTGAACCACTGAACTTTCGGTCAGCATCCAAGCACTTTAGCTTCTGTGCCACAAGGGAAATCCTATGGAGAAGTTCTTCTCTATGCTATAATGTCTCCATGAGTCTGAATCAACTCCACAGCAGTGGTTTTTGGTTTTACTAAAGCACAATTAGGGCACAGATACCTGAGAACCAGCTGACTCCATAGTCTCTCCATGTCTAGGGCTCAGCTCCCTGCCCCATTACCTGCTCCCCTATCTTGGTTTAGAACTAGAGGCACATAGTACACTTTCAAGAAGAGTTTGTAGAATGAATGAACTGGAAGTACATGACTAGAAAGGAACCAGGGAGTCAGAGAAAGTCTGAAAGTTTAGGGTATCTGTACTTTGCACTATTAATACCTGTGCTGACCAAGAATTCAAGGGCTAGTCTGATTGGGGTTTCTTCTTCTTGCAAGACTTAGGTGAGACATTGCCTCCCCAAGAATGCCTTCCTTGCCCCCCCTGATGACCTTGGTGACCTGGGAAGGAACCAGTGAATAAATTTGAGGGGAAGAGGCTGGGGGTGGGCAGTGGCTGTGCTTGGCTTATGTGTTTCCATCAAGTCAAGTAATAATTGTAAGAATGGAGATGCTTTTTGTTTTTCTTTGAAAGGACTCTTGATCTTTGTTCCCATTCAATAGAAAAGTGAGGTTTTTCATCATGAAAACTTCTCATAGTGGATAAAGTCAGGAAAATTCCATTAAGAAATGATGTGTTGGCCTCACAGGGCTACCAGGAGACCTATGTAGTGAGCTTGTGTCCCTATCCTAGTAGGAAGTGAGGGCAGAGTCCCTGTACAGATAGGGCAGGTGGGTAGACAACAGGGAACACTTGTCTGAAGCTCTGCCCTGGTCAAAGACAGAGTTGGAACTCCACTGGCTGGACCCCCACCCCTGCCAATGCCTGTTCAGCAATGCTGCCCTTTGACTTTCTGGGGAGGAGGGCTAAGAGAGATAATGAGTCACCTAGGTAAAGGGAGCCAATGCTCCATGTTCATGGTGATAATTGGGAGATACAAGGAGGGCGGGATAGGGAGGTTCCATTCACAGAACAGACACAACCAATAGCCTTCTCAGGAAGGAGCTGGGGCACAATCAGCGGTGGGGGGCCAGGCAGAGGGAAGTCTGGCTGTGGGCCTGACTGCTCTCAGGCTCCTCATTCTCCACACCCCCTACACCGAGATCTTGGCTTGTAGGTCAGCTTGAAATAGTGAGATTATGTATGGAGCTCCCTTCCTCTGAACTCTTTTCTAGAGAGTCTTAATTTCCTTCAGTGAGCATGTATCTGTTCCATAATTGAAGAAAAGGAAACTAATAAAGATTGTTGTTACTAAGTGCCATCAAGTTGGTTCTGACTCATAACAACCTTGTATAGGATTTCAGTGGAGCGGCTGGTGGGTTTGAACCACTGACCTTGTGGTTAGCAGCCCAGTGCTTTTCCTACAGTGCTACACCAGGACTCCTACAGATGAGAAACTGACAATCAGGCCCGCGAGTCACTCATTTGGTAAGTGGCTATGCTACCTTAGTTGTAAGGGACAGACACCCAGCCTAGACCAGGGACCCTCCCAACTGGAGTGTCATGAGGTATATGCAGGGCTCTGTCTCCCTCTTATCTCACCCAGCCATACTTTCCTCATTCCATAGAAGCTCCCTCCACAGCTAGGGACATAGCTACTGACAGCTTCAGAGTCTTGTGAAAGGTCCTTGCAGCTCTTGGTACCAGAAAAAGAGAGCATCTCTCCAAGCACCCTAACACCTCTCAGAGCAGATGCTGATTGGCCTGACTCAGACCACATGCTCATGCTTAAATCAATTGCTGTTACCAGGCTGAGGTGCTCCACTGCTCCAGATAGCTATTGTTGCATAATAAACTACTCCAAAGGTCAATGACCTAGAATGATGACAACAACCATTGTTGTATTGTTTTGCTCAGGAATCTTCAGTTGAATCAGGACTCAGCAGGAACCTATCCCCTCTGTGAAGCGAAGGGGGCAAGAATACTCAACTGGAACAAAAGGATCAGTTTCTAAGATGGCTCACTCATAGGCAAGCCAACAAGTTGGTGCCGACTGCCCCTCTCTTTCCATGGGGCTTCTCCCAAGAACTGCTTGGGCTTCCTCACAGCATGCAGGCTGGATTCCAAGAGCAAGCATCCCAAAAGACAGGAAATGGAAACAGCCTTGACCTAGAAACAGCATTTGTGTTACATTTTATTTGTTGTATAGTCACAGAGCTCAAATTCAAGGACTAGAAGTCTAGACCTCACCTTTCAATGTCAGTAATTGTCAATAAATTTGAGGGCTATGCTTTAAAACTGCCACAGCCAGTTGGGGTCACCTACTAATACAGATATGACATGGGTCAAAATCTGTGGTTCCACCCTAACCTTCTTGGGCTTGCCAAGCACCTGAGCACCAGGAGCCTGCTCCACATTAGAAAACACATTAGAAAAAATTTGATCCTATTGTTTTTTGTTACAGTACAGACACAGAGAGAGACTGATACAAACAGATAAAGGGCACTACTCTATGGAGTTATTGCTGGGGGTGCCAGAACTTTTTTTGTTGTTTTTGGTATAGCCAATAATTTCCTTCACCGATTATTAGTTTACATGTCAGGCTTGCTTTTAATTAGATGTATTCATATTACACACAGTTTATAAGACATGGATAAAACAGTACCAAAATGATAGAGTCTGAAAACAGTGATTAAGTTAGGATTTTTCTCCTAGTAAAAGATTCCCATTGATCTTTTAACAGGGTTTGTACTGAGGTAAATGCTTAGTTATTCTGAATAATTCATCCAAGTCAAAAAGCACAGCCTTTTAAAAATTATTATTTTTTTAATTTTAAATTT
>NW_006408887.1:0-1103 GCF_000296735.1 Chrysochloris asiatica | reverse complement strand
GGCTATGTCACTAAAAATTATTTTTAACATGAATTATATTGTTGATGACTTTGCCTACATAAAAATTACCTTACCTTTTACTAAGGCATTCCATATTGAGCTGTTCAGTATAAATAATGTAAATGCTTTGAGTCTTTTCATATTCTTCGTGATGCTTATCTGTACTTTATAAACTAAGGAATTCTGGTGGCACAGTGGGTTCAGTGTTGGGCTGCTAACCAAAAGGTCAGCAGTTCAAACCCACTAGCCACTCTGAAGGGCAAAGATGAAGCAGTCTGCTTCTGTTAAGATTTATAGCCTTGGAAACCCTACTGTGTCCTACTCTGTTCTACTCTGTCCTGTCACCTCACTGTGAGTCAGAATTGACTTGATGGCAAGAAGGGTTGGTTTTTTTGTAAACCTCTTGTGTGGCAACACTGGCTACAAGGGCAGGCAGGCAGGCACAGTCCATTACTAGGGTCAGTCTTCTCTCTGGTTCATGAGCACACATGGGGTCCCTGTGACAGTGTAGTCTTTTCTTTTTCATTAAAGCCCAGCTGAACCCACTGGTTTCTGAGAGGGTCAAGGAGGGCGAAGGGACAGGGCCAAGCCCTCTGCACTACAACGGATTGCTTTTACGTGGCCTTTTCTACCAAGGTCTTATAACTCCCACCAAATAACTGGTTGGGGCTATGCAAATAAAGTGTTTGTAGCCCACGGAAAGGATTGGACAGTTCGCCAATAATGCAAATAAGGTGCATGACACCTTGAAGGGGTGTGTGGTGCATTGAATTTACTTGATATGGCTTTTCTATCAAAGTCTTCATTCCCACCAAATGATTATGTTGTTAAGTTCTGTAGAGTCGATTCTGACTCATAGCAACCCTATTAGAGGGTTTCCAAGGAGAGGCTAGTGGGTTTGAATGGCTAGCTTTGTGGTTCAAACTGACCTTGCAGTCCAGTGCTTATCCTACACCACCACACAGGTTATATAGGACGCTAACACTGGGATTGTTTCATTTTGCCTTCCCGCTCAGTTTAAAAGGACCCATCTCAGAAGCAGGAACAGATGATCCAAGGACTATCAAGAAAGAAGAGCATGAGTGGAACATTAGATCCCTACC
>NW_006408886.1:2265860-2267865 GCF_000296735.1 Chrysochloris asiatica | reverse complement strand
GTGTAGGGAGCGGGTTTCTGGGATATACCCTTTGGGTGGTTGAGGATGCATGGAGGTGATTGGAACCATGGCAGTGAGATGATATACGATGGAATGAATGTAAAACTAAAGTTCTCCCATGGAAACTATCATATAATTCACAATAAAACATTTAATTTAAAAAAAAGTTAAAATAATAAAAAAAAAATAGCTGCCACAATATCAACAGGGAACTTCCAGAAACTCAAGCTGGATTCAGAAGAGGATGTGGAACTAGGGATATCTTGTTGACATCAGATGGAACTTGGCTGATAGCTAAGAATACCAAAAATATGTTTACTTGGGCCATATTGGTTATGCAAAGCCTTTTGACTGTGTGAATTATGACAAGCTATGGATAATATTGCAAATAATGGGTATTCCAGAACACTAAATTGTCCTCATGAGCAACCTGTACATAGATCAAGAGACAGTCATTCTAATACCTTAATGATTAGAAAGTGATAATGATTGAATATCAGGAAAGGTGTGTGACAGGGCTGTATTATTTCCTACTTGTTTAATTTGTATTTATTTACTTAAGTATTCTTTCATACTTATTCATTCTGTATGATGAGAAAAAATAATCTGAGAATCTGGATTATATGAAGAAGAACATGGCACCAGGATTAGAGGAAGACTCATTAACAATCTGCAATATTCAGATGATAAAACTTTGCTTGCTGAAAGCAAAGAGGACATAAATTATTTACTGATGAAGATCAAAGATTACAGCCTTCAGTATGAATTGTACCTCAATTTAAAGAAAACAAAAACCTTCATAACTGAACCAGTAAAAACATCATGATAAATGGAGAAAAGATTGAAGTTGTCAAAGACTTCATTTTGCTTGGATCCACAATTAATGCTCATGAAAGAAGTAGTCTAGAAACCTTATTGCATTAGATAAATCTGCCATGTAAGACCTATTTAAAGGTTGGAGAACAAAGATATCAGTTTGAGGACTAAGGTGCACCTGTCCCAAGTCATGGTGTTGTCACTTGCTGCATATGGATGTGAAAGTTGGAAAATGAATAAGGCAGACAATAGAAGAAGAAGAATGCATACCAAGTAGTAGGATTGCTGCAGCATACAGTATTTTTCTTACCCATTTTTTAAGATAGTGCCAAACTTTTTCCACAGTTGTTGTTGTTAAGTGCCGTCGAGTTGATTCTGACCCATAGAGACCCTGTATAGGGTTTCCAAGGAGCAGCTGGTGAACTTGAACCATTTTTCAGTCCCGCCAGCATTGTATGAGGGCTCCAGTGCCTCTGCATCTTTCCCAGGATATGTTGTTTGCTGTTTTTGTTTTGTTTTTTACTTTGTTATTAATGTTGGAATGAGATTATATCCCATTGTTTTGGTTTGCATATCTCTGATGGCTAATGATCATAAGCATTTCTTCATATTTGTTGGCCACCTGACTGTCTTCTTTGATGGTCTATTCATGTCCTATGCTAATTTGTAACTGGTTGTTGCTTTTGTTGTTGATTTATTGCAGTTTTCTATAAATTTTTTTTAAAATGTTTTATTGTGAATTATATGATAGTTTATATGGGAGAACTTTAGTTTTACATTCATTCCATCGTATATCATCTCATTGCCATGGTTCCAATCCCCTCCATGCATCCTCAACCACCCAAAGGGTATATCCCAGAAACCTGCTCCCTACACTTCCCCCTCCTCCCCCCAGTTTTCAGCCCACAGTCCCTTTCCCTTTCTGGGTCCAAAGTCGCCAGTTGTTTCATCACTCCATGTCAACATCTCTGTCTCCATCTCAGGCATCTCTGTTTCTCTGGGTAGGGTCCCGCACTTGGCTCTTCAACGTTGATGGTCCCAGAGGCCTCCGCTCCTATCCTGGAAAATCAATCACTCCCTTCCTTGTTACAAAACTTCTACCTTTGCATTTCCAACTCTCATAATCCATCCTGATAAGCATTATTCACTACAGTATCACAAGTTACCCATCTGTATCTCCTTTCATCAG
>NW_006408886.1:2264664-2265202 GCF_000296735.1 Chrysochloris asiatica | reverse complement strand
TGTCCCCAACTGGGTCCACAGAAGTCCACTGAACATTGTAGGGCTTAGCTTGCTGTTTCATTGCTGCTTTTACCCCACTTCCCCCCATCGGTGATATGCGTGGTCACCAATCAGAGCGTGTATATCCGTTGAGTCTTAGTCTTGGAAGGGGGTTTGCATTGAGAGGACCTGACCACTTGCCTTGATGTTTTCTAGGGAAGCGATTTGTTTGTTCTTTTAGTAACAGTCCATCTGCCTCCACTTTTCTTTCAGACATTGGTCTATAGTTTTCTTTCTTAGTAACGTCCTTCCCTGGTTTTGGTGTGAGGGTTATACTTGCTTCATAGAAGGTATTAGGAAGTTTTCCATCCTCCTCTATATTCTGGAATAATTTGAGTAGGATTGGACAGCTCTTCCCTGAATGTCTGATAGAATTCATCTGTGAAGCCATCTGGGCCTGGACTTTTTTTGGTTGGGAGACTTTTGATGGCCTGGTCGATTTCTTCTTTTGTTATTGGTCTGTTCAGGTTTTCTATTTCACTGTAAGTAAGTTTAGGTA
>NW_006408886.1:2258331-2262293 GCF_000296735.1 Chrysochloris asiatica | reverse complement strand
AGGGAGTTTTCTATTTCTGCCATTTTGTTGTTGATTGTTTGGACCTCTTTCTGTCGGTTTTGGATTGTTACCACTGCTGTATCTATCTTTTTTGATTGTTCCTGTAGCACTTTCCTGACTTCTTCCTTATTTTTCTCAACTCCATCGTAAAGTGTTTTGAAACACTTTATATCATTTTTCTGAATTCTTTCCCAGATATCTCCAAGGCCTGCCCTCCTTCCATCATGGAGAGAAGGTCTACTTCTGGTTCATTTGTCTCAGATATTTTATCTTTTTTTCTGGACATGTGCCAATATTGTCATCTGCTTTTGCTTCTTAGGCATATTTAATGTTTATCTGTTGCCCTAATAATTAATTATGTGTTTTGGTGATTTTTTTATGTTTTCTGATTACCTCCAGGAATATGTGATCAGGCTGTGGTCTTCCCTTTTCACGCCTCAGTTGGGCCTGGGCCTCAACGGCTGGCCATTTGTGCCTCGGGCTGGAGGGTTGAGCCTAGGGTGGGCAGTTTGGGCCTCTGGGGGCCTGGGCATCAGTGACTGGGATGTAGGAGGGTTCGGCCTCAGGTGGGTGGTTTGTGCCTCGGGCGGGCAGGTTGCGCCTCTGGGGGCCTGGACATCAGTGACCGGGCTACAGGAGGGTTGGGATACTGGCAGGTGGTTTGGGCCTTGGGCAGCCGGGTTGGGCCTCTGGGGGCCTGGATGTCAGCGACCGGGCTGCGGGAGGGTTGGGCCTGGGATGGGTGGTTTGGGCCTCTGGGGGCCTGGACGTCAGTGACCAGGCTGCAGGAGGGCTGGGCCTCGGGCTGGCGGTTTGGGCCTCTGGGGGCCTGGACATCAGCGACCGGGCTGCAGGTGGGTTGGGCCTGGGACGGATGGTTTGGGCCTCGGGCTGGCGGTTTGGGACTCTGGGGGCCTGTACATCAACAACCAGGCTGCAGGAGGGTTGGGCATCGGGCAGGTGGTTTGGACCTCGGGTGGGCATGTTGGGTCTCAGGGGCACTGGGCCTCAGCAACCTGGCTGCGCGGCGGGTTGGGCCTTGCGGGCCCTGGTCCTCGGCGGCAGCGGGTATGTGATTTGGGCCTTGGTTGGGCCTGGGCCTTTGTGAACAGTCTGTGGGCAGGTTGGGCCTCAGGGCAGGCCTTGGCCTCAGTGGGAGTGTCTGGGCCTTGGGAGGGCCTTGGCCTCAGTGGGCAGCCTTGTGCCTTGGGCATTCCTGAGCCTAGGTGGCTTGGCAGAGGGCTGGTCTAGGCTGGGGTAATGGCTGGAGGGAGGCAGTGTCCATATTTGATGATGTAAAGAATGCCTCTCTCAGTCTGTCTGCACCATGGGTACCCCGAATTTCCTGATATCTGCACTGATATCCCTCTCTAGTTTTCAGCTTTGTTAGTTTATGCTTCCTTTTCTCTGGAAATGCAGCCTCTTAAGTGGGGTTGCTCTAGCCCTGCATTCCAGTGTCTGCAGGGGGCAGAGGCACTTGCCAGCGGGGGCGTGAAAGCGGGGGCCACGTGCAGGCAGACAATAGCTTAAAATGCCTGTAATTCGTCAGCAATTTGATCTTTAAAAAAAAATGAGTTCAGACTGTTGAAATATAAGATCTTATATTTGTTCAAAGGCTGTCTGTCTGCTAGACAGAGTTTCCTATGTGCAATTCTGCCCCTTTTCCCCGGAGACTTCCCTACCTGAGTTGTCTGGTCAGGGAAGCGCTGCGTCACTCACAGCCTTTCTCTTTCCATGAGTCTTCTATAAATTTTAGAGATTAGTCCTATGTCTAATATGTCATTGCTTAACAAGTTTTCCCAGTCTAAAAGTATTTTATTTATTCTCTGGTGAAATCTTTTGATATGCATGAATGTTTAATTTTTACAAGATCCTACATCTGGTTTGTCTTCTGCTGTTTGTGTATTTATATATATTTTTTTATAGCGTATTTATGCCAGTATTAGGGTTTTTTAATCTGCCAACTTTCTTTCTTTGATCATTTTAATAGTTTTAGTTTTACATTTAGGTGGAGTTAGTTTTTGTATATGATCAGAAATACAGATCCTGTTTCATTTTTTGCAAATGGATAGCTAATCTTAGCCACATCATTTGTTACATCGAAAATCTCTTCTCCATGTAATGTAATTTGGCCAGCTGTCCATAAATTGGTCTATGTGTCTGTCATAGTACCAATACCAGGCTGTTTTGCCTACTATGGCTGTATAGTAGATTTTGAGATCAGCAAGTATGAGGCCGCCTAATTTGTTCTTATCCTTTAGTTTGTTATTGTTGTTGTTAAAGGCTGTATATTTAGTTCTGACTCTTAGAGACCCTGTATAGGGTTTCCAAGGAACAGCTGGTGGGTTTGAACTGCCAACCTCGTGGTTCACAGTCCAGTGTTGATCCTTCACCACCACATCAAGAATCCTATTCTTTAGTAATGCTGTTCTTTTGTAGTGCTTTGCTTATCTAAGGTTTCTTTCCTTTTCATATGAAGTTGATGATTAATTTTCCATCTCTTTAAAGAATGATGATAGATTATGCATTGGGATTGCATTTTTTCTGTAGAGAACTTTGGGTAGTATTGACATTTTCACACTGCTTAAGTCTCCCTACCCATAAGCATGGTATATTCTTTCAGTTATGTATGTCTGTTTTGGTTTCTTATAGTACTGTTTTGTAGTTTTCTTTGTATATAGGACATATTTGTCTCTAGCTAAATTTATTGTTAAGTTCTTCTTTTGGTTAAATATTTAGCAATAAAGTCCTTAACAATAAAATGGCTGTTGTAAATGGCACCGTATTCCTGATTTCTTTATCAGAGTTCTGTTTGTGGTGTAGAGGAATCAAAATGATTTTTGTATGTTGATCTTATACCCTGCCATGTTACTGATTCCTTGTAAATTTCCATTAGTTTTCTTGTTCAGTCTCTGGAATTATCTATGTCAATGGACCATATATTTCATCTGCAAATAGGTACACTTTTACTTCTTCTTTCCAGTTTTGATGTCTTTATTTCCATTTCTTATTTATTTATATGTCTTGAACTTCCAATGGAAAAGCTCCATATCATCAGTCAAAACAGGCCAGGAGCTGATTGTGGAACAGACCATCAATTACTTATATGCAAATCCAGACTGAAGCTGAGGAAAATGAAAACAAGTCCATGAGAGCCAAAATATGACCTTGAATATATCCCATGTGAATTTAGAGATCATCTGAAGAACAGGTTTGATACATTAAACACTAAAGACAGAAGGCCAGAAGAGGTGTGGGATGACATCAAGAACACCATACATGAAGAAATCAAAAAGTCATTAAGAAGACAAGAAAGAAATAAATAAAAGGTCAAAATCAATGTCAGAAAAGACACTGAAACTTGCTCTCCATAGTAGAGATGCTAAAGAAAATGGAAGAAATGAGAGGTCCAAGAGCTGAACAGAAAATTTCAAAGTACAGCTTGAGAGTATAAAACAATTAAAACAAATGTGCAAAGACCAGGAATCAGAAAACCAGAATGGAAGAACATGATCAGCATTTCTCAAGCTGGGGAACTGAAGAAAAAATTCAAGCCTCGACTTTTGTTATTGAAAAATTCTCTAGGCAAATTATTGAATGATGCAGAAACCATCAAGATAAGATGGAAGAAATACAGAATCACTGTACCAAAAGGAAATGGTTAGTGTTCAACCATTTCAAGAGGTAGCATATGATCAAGTGCCAACAATGCTGAAGGAGGAAGTCCAAGATGCATTGAAGGAATTGGCAAAGAACAAGGCACCAGGAATTGATGGAATACAACTTGAAATCTTTCAAAAAAGTGAGGTGGCACAGGAGGCACTCATTCATCTATGCCAAGAAATTTGAAAGACAACTATCTGGCTGACTGATTGGAAGAGTTCCGTATTTGTGCCCATTCCAAAGAGAGGTGACCCAATGGAATGTGGAAATCATAGGACAATCTCTTTGATAGCCCATGC
>NW_006408886.1:2256402-2257756 GCF_000296735.1 Chrysochloris asiatica | reverse complement strand
GAGAAAAGACTGAAGTTGTCAAGGACTTCATTCTTCTTGGATTAACTATCAACACTCATGGAAGCAGCAGTCAAGAAATCAAACAATGTATTGCATTACATAAATCTGCTACATGAGACCTTTTTAAAGTGTTGAAGAGCAAAGATGTCAGCTTAAGGACTAAGGTGTGACTGACCCAGGCCATGGTGTTTTCAATAACTTCATATGCCTGCTACAGCTGGACAGTGAATAAGGAAGACTGTAGAAGAATTGATGCTTTTGAGTTATGGTGTTGGAGGAGAATATTGAAAGTGCCATGACTGCCCATAGAACCAATAGATCCATTTTGGAAGAAATGCAACCAGAGTGCTCCTTGGAGGCCAAGGTGGCCAAACTTCGTCTCTCATACTTCAGACATATTGTCAGGAGGGACCAGTCTCTGGAGAAGGACATCATGTTTTGTAAGGTCAGAAAAAAAAAATAGAGGAAGACCCCCAGAGAGATGGATTGGCCAAGTGGCAGCATCGCAGGACTCAAGCGTGGCAACAGTAGTGAGGTTGGCTCAGGATTGGACAGTGTTTCGTTTTACTATGCATAAGATCACTATGAGTCGGTACCAACTTGATGGCACCTAACAACAACAACAGGACTTCCAATATATAATTGAATAAAAGTTCCCATTCATAAGGGGAATATTTTTCATCTCTGTCTGTCAAGAAATATGTTGGATGTTGGTTTTCAGTATATGGCCTTAATTATGTTGAATTTCCCTCCTGTTCCTTTTTTGTTGAGTGTATTAATGGGTGTTGGATGTTGTCAATTGATTTTTCTGCATCAATTGACATAATCAAATTTTTCCCTTTGTTTCATTTATGTGATAGAGTACATTGATTGTTTCTCTAATGGTGAACCATCCTTGCATACATGATATGAATCTCACTTAGTTGTGATATATTATTTTTTCTATATATGCTATTGGACTCTATTGGCTAGAATTTTGCTGAGAATGTTTACATCTATGTTCATGGGGGATATTGATCTATAATTATTTTTTTTAGTGGTGTTTCTGGCTGGTTTTGATATCAGGGTTATGCTAACTTCATAGAAAGAACTCAGGAGAGTTACATCATTTTCTATGTTATGGAATAGTTTGAGTAGAATTGATGTCAGTTCTTCTTTAAATGTTTGGTAGAATTCTCCAGTGATAATTCCAGCACTTTTTTGGTGGGAGTTTTTGTTGTTGTTGTTGTTGTTTTTTAAATTAAATGTTTTTATTTTGCATTGAGTGAAAGTTTACAGGGCACATCATCAGATTCACATTCAACCATTCATATAGTTTGTTTCATTACATTGATTTTATCCCCACCATATATCA
>NW_006408886.1:2210529-2227622 GCF_000296735.1 Chrysochloris asiatica | reverse complement strand
ATTTGATGAACTTGACCTACACCTATGGAAGCAGTGAAGACCTGGGGGGCACGGGGGAAGGATTGCATGGAGGGGATTGTAACCATGGCAATGAGATGATATACGATAGAATGAATGTAAAACCAATGTTCTCCCATGTAAACTATCACATAATTCACAATAAAACATTAAAAAAAAAAATCTGAAAAATTCTCGGCATTCCAGAACAGGAAGAATCACATAAATCCACAGAGGAAATAGTTGAAGAACTGCTGGAAAAAAATTTCTATAACATTTTGAAAAGTGAAAAGGTAAGCATTCAAGAAGCTCAATGAACCCCAGGAATGATAGACCCCAAAAGAAAATCACCGAGACATATCATAAACAAGCTCTCCAAAATCAAAGATAAAGAGATGAACTTGAAAGCAGCTAGGAAAAAGAGAAGCGTTACATACAAAGGCAAGCAAGTCAGATTAAGCTCAGATATCTCAGCAGAAACTATGCCAGGCAAGAAGGCAATGGAGAAATACATATAAAACCCTGACAGGAAAAAAAAAAAAAAAACTGCCAACTGAGAATCCTTTATCTAGCAAAAGGTATCAAATACAACAGTGTAATCAAAACATTCCAGGATAAACAGAAGCTAAGGGATTTTTCCAAAGCCCAGCCTGCGCTACAAAACATCCTAAAGGGAGTTCTGTGGACCGAACCAACAAAAAGAGAAAATAATCAGAGACTGACATACGTCACAGCACCTCCCAAAACTAAATTGAAAGATTGAAGAGTCAAGAAAAAACAAATCTATAAAAACAAACTTAGGGAATATGGGACATCAGTCTATGATCAAAACAATTACAATGTGAAACAAGGAAAACAGGGAGGAACAGAGATCCAAATGGTGAAAGATCAGGTAGATTACAGGATAAAATACTGCACTAAATGGAGGGAAAAGTTAATGGAATATAAGATAACCTCAAAGAAAATGAACACTTCACAACATACCAATAAAATGAAAATCCAAGAAGAACATGGAAACATTAAAACTATGAGGAAACTCTTAAGAAAGAACACTGAAAGCATGAACTCAGCACAGGAAGACACACAGAACAAAGAGAGCAGTAACACCACACAAAAAAACAAGCATAATGGCAGCACCTAATTGATAACTATCAATAACTACACTGAATGTATGTGGATTAAATGCCCCAGTAAAGAGACAGGGTAGCAGAATAGATATCCCTCTATATGCTTTCTACAAGAGACATATGTTACACACAGAGACAAAAACAGATTAAAAGTCAATGGACAGGAAAAAATATACCAAGCTAATTACAATAAAAAAATGAACAGGAGTGGCAGTATTAATATCTGATAAAATAAACTTTAAGACAAAAATCAGCATAATAGATATAGATGGACATTATCTCATGATTAAAGGGACAATTGAACAAGATGACATAACCAGAATAAATATCTATGCTCCCAATGAAAGAGCTCCAAAATATATAAAGCAAAGTCTCATAGATTTGAAGAAAGAAATAGATGAATCCACAAAAATAGTGGGTGATTTTAATACACTACTTTAAAAAATGGATAGAACAACCAGAAAGTAACGTGACAAAGACACAGAGGAACTAAACAACACAATCAGCCAACTGGATGTGTACAGAGCACTCAACCCAATAAGAACTCAATACACATTCTTTTGCAGTGCACATGTTACATTCTCCAGAATAGAACATGTGTCAGGCCACAAAACAAATCTCCATAAATTTACAAATATCAAAATACTGGAAAGCATCTTCTCAGACAACAATGCTATCAAATTAGAAATCAACAATAGGAAGACCAAGGATATAAAGTCAAATATATGGAAAATGAGTAACAACCTGCTGAAAGGTGATTGGCTAGTAGAAGAAATAAAACATGATTTCACAAACTTCCTAGAATTGGACGAGAATGAAAACACAACATACTAAATCTTTGGGACACCGTGAAAGTGGTGTTGAGATGACATTGTATTGCAACAAATGCACACATCCAAAAAGAAAAAAGAACCAAAATTAACACATTAACACAACATCTACAACATTTTTTTAGAAACAGACCAACAAAGGGAACCTACAGCCACCAAAAGAAAAGAAATAGCAAAGATTAGAGCAGAAATAAATGAGATAGAAAACAGAAAAACTATAGAAAGAATCAACAGGACAAGAAGATGGTTCATTGAAAGGATTAGTAAAATTGACAGAATATTGGCAAACTTAACAAATGAAAAGAGGGAGAAGACACAAATAATGCGCATTAGAAACAACACGAGCAATGTCAAAACAGAACCAAAGAAAATAAAAAAGATAATAACAGAATACTCTGAAAAGTTGTACTCCAACAAATTTGAAAACTTAGAAGAGATGGATACATTTTTAGGAAAACACGACCAACTTAAACTTATACAGAGTGAAGTAGAAAACTTGAACAGATTTATAACAAAAGAAGAAATTGATCATCATAAAACTCCCAAAAGAAGTCTAGGTCCAGGTGGCTTTACTGGTGAGTTCTATCAAACATTCAGGGAAGAGCTGTCACCAATCCTACTCAAATTATTCCAGAATATAGAGGAGGATGGAGAACTTCCTAACACATTTTATGAAACAAGCATAACCCTAATACCAAAACCAGGAAAGGACGTCACTAAGTAAGAAAATTATAGACCAATATCCCTCATGAACATAGAAGCACAAATTCTCAACAAAATCCTAGCCAACAGAATCCAGCAACACATCAAAAAGATAATATATCAGGATCAAGTGGGATTCATATCAGGGATACAAGGATGGTTCAACATAAGAAAAACAATCGATGTAATACACCACATAAATAAGAAAAAAGAAAAGACCACATGGTCATATCGATTGATGCAGAAAAGGTATTAAACAAAATCCAACGTCCATTCCTGATAAAAACATTCAACAAAGTTGGAATTAAAGGGAAATTCATCAACATAGTTAAGAGTACATATACTAAACCAACAACCTACATTACTCTCCATGGAAAGAAACTGAAAGACTTCCCTCTGTGAACAGCAACTAAACAAGGATGCCCTTTGTCACCACTCCTATTCAACATTGTACTGGAAGTCTTAGCAAGAGCTATATGGCAAGACAGGGAAATTAAAGACATCCAAATTGGCAAAGAGAAAGTAAAAACTCTCTCTATTTGCAGACGATATGATCCTATACAAAGAAAACCCCAAAGACTCAGTGAAAAAAGCTACTAGACCTCATTGGAAGATTCAGCAAAGTAGCAGCATATAAGACCAAATTACAAAAATCTGTTGGATTCCTCTATACCAACAACAACAGTGCTGAAAAAGGATATTAGTAAATCAATACCATTTACAGTGGCCACTGAAAGGATGAAATGTCTGGAAATAAATATAACCAGAGAGAAAAGGACCTATACAAAGAAAATTCAAAACCACTACTACAAGAAACCAAAAGAGACATACAAAAATGGACGAATGTACCATGCTCCTGGATAGGAAAACATAACATTGTGAAAATGTCAATACTGTCCAAAGCAATTTACACATGTAATGCAATCCCAACCCAGATTCCAACAATATTCTTCAAAGAATTGGAAAAAACATTAACAAACTTTATATGGAAAGGAAAGAGACCCAGGATAAGCAGAGAACTGCTTAAGAAGAAAATAAGGTTGGAAACCTCTCACTCCCCAATATCAAAATTTATTACATGGCTCCAGTGGACAAAACAAGTTGGTACTGGTACAATGAAAGATACATTGATCAATGGTACAGAATACAGAATCCAAAAATTAACCCATCCACATACAGCCAACGGATTTTAGACAAAGTGCCTAAATATATTGCATGGGGTGGTGATAGTCTCTTCAACAGATGGTGCTGGCAGAATTGAAAAGTGATATGCAAAAGACTGAAACAAAATCTTTACTTCACACCTTATACAAAAACCAACTACTCATGGATTAAAGACCTAAATGTGAATCCCAGAATTATGAAATTCATCAATGAAAAATAGGGACAAATGTGAAGGCTCTAATATACAGACTACCAAACATTTTGAAAACTATACAAACAAAAGCAGACAAAATAGATGATTGGGAAATACTAAAATTTAAAAACTTATATGCATATAGCAAGGAAGGGAGTGATCAACTTTCCAGTCTAGGAGCAGAGGTCCCTAGGACCATCAACGGAGAACTGCCGAGAGCGGGACCCTACCCAGAGAAGCAGTGATGCCTGAGATGGAGGCAGAGATGATGATGTGGAGCGATGGAGCAGCTGGGTACTTTAGATCCAGAGAGGGAGAGCGACTGTGTACTGAAGGCTGGGAGGGTGTGTGGGAGGGTGTAGGGGACAGGCTTGCACGATATACCCTTTGGTTGGTTGGTGATGCATGGAGGGGATTGTAACCATGGCCATGAAATGATGTACGATAGAATGAATGTAAAACTAATGTTCTCCCATGTAAACTATCATATAATTCAAAATAAAACATTAAAAAAAAAAAAGAAACTTGTGTGCATCAAAAGACTTCACCAAAAGAGTAAATAGAGAACCCACAGAATAGGGAAAAAATCTTTTGCAATGACACATCAGACAAAGGACTCATTTCTAAAATATATAGGAAACCACAACATCTCTACAAGAGAAAAACAAATAACCCAATTAAAAAATGGGCACAGGACATGAACAGACACTTCATCAAACAGGAGATCCAGGCAGCCAACAAACATATGAAGAAATGTTCACGATCATTAGCCATTAGAGAGATGCAATAAGATATCATCTCACACGAGAAACAACAGCAAAGATTTAAAAAAAAGTAGGGGACAATAAATGCTGGCAAGGATGTAGAGAGACTGGAATGCTCCTGTATTGCTGGTGGGATTGCAAAATGCTCCAACCACTCTGGAAAGCAATACAGAGCTTCCTCAGAAGGTTGGAAATAGAAATACCTTATGATCCAGCAATTCCTCTACTTGGTATTTACCCACAAGAAATATGAGCTGTAACATGAGTAGATATATGCATACCAATGTTTATAGCAGCAAAAAGATGAAGACAGCCTAAGTGCCCATCAACTGAAGAATGGATAAACAAACTATTGTACATACACACAATGGAATATTATGCTACCTTAAAGAAAAACAAGGAAGCTGTTAGCTACCACATAATATGGATGAACCTTGAGGACATTATGTTGATTGAAATTAGTCACAAAAGGAAAAATACTGCATAGGACCACTATTGTAAAAGACAAAGAAAAATAATTTTTTTTAGGATTTTTTGCTGGTTACTAGGAAAAAAGAATTGTTCAAAGGATTCTTTTTTTTTTTATGCTGGTTACTGGGAAAAGGGAATTGTTCAAAGGGATGTGGGGGATGGGTCAAGGGGAGGGAAGGGAAGGTGGAGCACAGGATAGGAAACAGACACAGGGTAGTTTGGATGCTAGGGAGGGGGCAATACACAAGAGTGGGGAGGGGAATGGAAGAACAAGGTGGTTGGGAAAACAGACAGGTTTGCATGGACTATGTGGGACAGAGGTAAATAATGATGTATGCACAACCTTGGGAAAACAGGGCTCTGGGATACAGGGATTGAGACATGGTTTGAATGGGTAAAAGGGGGAAACAATGTTAAGAGGCTTGGCTGTCTTTTGAATCTTGGTTTCCATTGCATACCATTATAAAATAGAAACTTGAGGGGAAGAGAAAGGAATAGCCAGAAATATCACCATAGAAAGCTTGTAAGTCCATCTTCTGCCTATAACTGATTGGAATACCTAAAATGGAGCTATTGCATGCCCAGTGAAGGAGGCTTCCTGTGGAGCCTCTGCATTACATAGGACCATGGGTGGAATCCTGGACCCCATCCAGAATCTTCTGAAGTGGGATATTTCTACTGGAAGGGACAAGCAGACCAGCCTAGAGTGGCTGGAAGAACAGAAGATACTTCTTCAAAGCAAGTCTGATAGGAAAAATACAAACCAATAATTGCAGTCTGACTGACTACTACTAGAGCAAGCAAGTTGCTCACCCAGGAGACATCAAGGCAAGTGGTCAGGTCCCCTCAGGGCAAACCCCCTTCCAAGACTGAGACTCAATGGGAATACATGAGCAGACATGCACTCTGACTGGTGACTACATTGGTTACTGATAAGGGGAAGTGATAGGAAAATAGCAATGAAGCTGAAAGCTAAGCCCTACCACATTCAAAAGAACACCTGTGAACCCAGGTGGAGACCTGGTTGGCCAGCAGTATGGCAAGACCTGGGGATTCCTGGGCCCAGAGTAAGGGCTTAGCCACAGAGGACTAGAATGGAGAGTGAAGCATCCAGCTTATAAGAAGAGACAGCATATGCACAAGGACACCCACATTTGCAGATAATACCCACTTGACCTGGCTTCAATGACTGGGTGGTCAGAACTCAACTAGAAGAAGAAAGAAGAGGGAAACAAGAGTGATCTGATACAATTTGATGAACTTGACATACACCTATAGATGTTGTAGCTTAAAACAGGAAACAAATCTTTACAGTGAGAATCATTCTCATCCCCTTGATGCACAATGTAGACAGGGATGGGCCACTTGGACATTGGCTACCCAAAATGGGGGGTGGGTGTGCAACAAAGGCAAGAAGTGACTGGCTTACAAGCTTTCACGAGGGAGCCTAGATCTGGGGTCTCAGAGGAGGGTGGAATCTCCACTGAGTGGTGTCCAATCTGTCAAGGAAGGGCTGATGAAAGGAGATGGGGATGACACTCATGTGGCACAATAGTGAATAATTGCTATCAGGACTGACTGTGAAGGATGGAAATGTAAAGGTGGATGTTTTGTAGCAAAAGGAGGGGAGTGATTGTAGTCCAGGAGCGGAGGCCCCTGGGACCATCAAGGGAGAAGAGTGGAGTGTGGGACCCTACCCAGAAAAATAGTGACATTAGAGATGGAGGCAGAGATAATGATGTGGAAAGATGAAGTGGCTGGGGACTCTGGACCCAGAGAGGGAGAGGGGCTGTGTGCTGACGACCAGGGGACAGGCTTGCAGGGTATAGCTTTTGATTGGTTGATGATGCATGGAGGGGATTGTAACTATGGCACTGAAACGATATACGATAGGATGAATGTAAAGCTAATGTTCTCCCATATAAACTATTGTATAGTTCACAATAAAGCATTTAAAAAAAAAAAAAAGGAAGAAAGAAAGAAATTTGGGAGGCAGCTACCTAGCCAACTGACTAAAAGAGGTCCATGTTACATTGGGCAAATCCACAAAGAAACTGTGGAAATCATCAAACAATATCATTAATATCACATAAAGATAAAATTTTGCTGATGGTAATTTTTAAATGGTTGTAGCATTTATCAACACGGATTTGCCTAAAATTCAAGAACACATGGAATGAGGGACATTTTTTTTTATATCAAATAGATCTTGGCTGAAATCAAAGAATAGCAGAAAGATGTCTATCTATGTTTTAACTACTATGCAAAGACATTCAATTGTGTGGAAATTCAAGAGCACTTCGTTGTGTTCATGCAGAACCTGTACATAGACTAAGAGGTAGTCATTCTACTAGAACATGGGATACTGTGTGATTTTAAATCAAGGAAGATGTGTGACAAAACCTTCCTTGCTGAAAATGGAGAAGACTTGAAGCACTTATTGAGGAACATCAAAGACCATAGCCTTCAATATGAATTATACTTCAACATAAGTAAAACAAAAATCCTCACAACTGTATCAATATATAACATCATAGTACATGAAGAAAAGATTGAAGTTGTCAAAGATTTCATTTTACTTATATTTATGATCAATGTTCATGGAAGCAGTGGTCAGGAAATGAAAGGACATACTACTACATTGGGCAAATCTGCTGCAGAAGGCATCTTTAAAGAATTTAAGAGTAAAAATGTCACTTTGAAGACTGAGATACACTTAAGCCATTATATTTTCAGTTGGCTTATATGCATGCAAAAGCTAGATAGTGAATAAGGAAGAACTGAAGAAAAATTGATGCCTTTGAATTATAGTGTTGGCAATGAATATTAAATATACCATAGACTGCCAGAAGAACAAATTTGTCTTGGCAGTACAGCCAGAATGCCCCTTAGAAGTGAGAATGGTGAGACTTCATCTCACATACTTCGGACATGTTATCAAGACCCAATCCCTGGAGAAAGACATCCTGCTTGGTAAAGTAGAGCATTTGCAAAAAAAGAGGAAGACCCTCAATGAGATGGACTGACAGATGGCTGCAACAATAGGCTCAAACATAGGAACAAATGTGAAGGATGGTACAGAAGCTATTTGTGTTTCATTCTGTTGCACATAGGGTTCATCCACTTTCTATTCAAAGGTTGTGTCACCAAGATCCTGGGCCCTTATTAACCAATTGTCATTCAGCTAATTTCTACTTATTAGCAACCCCATGTTTGTGACCCATAGGATTTTCTGTGGCTGATATTTTATGAAGTAGACCACCAGGCCTTTCTTCTGAGAAGCCTCTAAGTGGATTCAAGCCTCCAGCCTTTTTGATAGTAGCCAAGTGTGTTAACCAATTGCACCACCTAATAGGGAATCTAATCGCTGTTACCATTAACGATCACAGTAACAACACTGTTTTTGTAGGGCTCACTGCCTGTCAAGTACTGTTCTTAGTATTTTGACATGCACTAACTCATTCAATCCTGTGACAGCCCTGTGAACAACTGAAGACCAGTTGGTGAAGTGACTTGCCCAGCTAACAAAGCTAGTTTGTGGCAAAGCAAAGACTTGAACTTAACGCTCTCAGCCAATACCAACTCTTTGGAGAGCTACAAGGGCCTCTCAGGGCCCACACTAAGAGCCTCTAATAGAGTACTTTGTTTTCCATGTTCCTATCTCCTGGAATCAGGGGCAGGCCAGCCCTCTCCAGTTTACATGCCAAAAGGGGAGTTTTCCCACTTCCTCCAACCCCAGACAGCCCATCAGAGAGGTGCTTGGCTGATTGCATTAGAAGGCAGTTTTTACTCTATTTGCTCTGAGTGATCAAGAGGCATGCCACAGGGTTGTTTAAGTTAATGAGATAAGGACTCAGCGTCTTCTGATGGTAATAACAGTTGGCACTGAAGTAATGGCTGTATAGTAGTGTTCTAAGGACATACACATCTGAATTTATTCAATCCTCAGGTCAGCCTGAGGATTGAAGTGGGTACTACTAGACCATTTGGAAGATAACACTCTGAGACAGCAAATTGTCTTGCCCAAGCTCACCTAGTAGGGTGGCAGGACTGGGACTGTTACCTGACATTCAGTTACAGAATGCTGGTGATGACAGATTCCACGACACTGGGTGGGCAGCATTACAACTTTATAAATCAGTGAAAGTGGCTCTCATGCTGCTTTCCTTCTGTATCTTAGTTAATTATTCTCTTTGGGACACAAAGCTGGAGTTGGCTGTATGCCCACTGCAGCCAGTTCTGCCTAGCAGTTCTAAATGTACACCTCCCAAGCAATCTATTCAACTTTGTTACAGAGGAAGCCAAGCTTGCACTGTCTAACCATTTATACACAGCCAATTAAGATGACTTTCAACCAGAGTGATTGTTTTCCTAAGCCTTCTTAATGAAAGCTGGTGGGTGTGTATGTTGGGGGGTTGGGGAGGAAAGGTAGGAAGGAAAATCATCCCAGACTTTGTCCAAGGAGCTTCTCACTCCAACTAGTTCATTTGTGTCAAACCGATTTGACTTGAAAGGACTTGACAAAACACACATGTGAAATTTTCATTAGCATGGAATGGAAGAGTGAATGAGTTAGACAGAAGCTGTTTGCTGGGCACATATCCTACGAGTTAGAATATAACTTCTTCTGTAGGTTGATTGAGTGGCACTTGATATTGGGTATTTTTTACCATCTTTTATTAGAAAATTGAATCACCTCATTAAAGACCAGGAGAGACAGAGAAAACTGATGATAACAATCAAGCCAATCAGTGTGTCAGTCTTAGTCTATTTGTATTCTTCTTAATATGGCCCTTAGCATTACTAAGGACTCCTGGTGTGGCACTGTTGGATCAGCACTGGTCTGTGAACCACAAAGTTGGCAGTTCACACCCACCATTCCTTGGAAACTCTACACAGGGTTACTATGAGTCAGAACTGACTCGATGACAATTAACAACAACAACAATAAACAGACTTCAAACAAATTTTAACACTATTTTTTTTAGGACTTGTGAAAGATACAAATCTTAATCATAGTTTCTTATTGTTATCATTGAGTAGCTTGGTAGGTAAGGAGTCACGCTCATGTTAAATAGCCCCAAAGTTGTAATGGCATTATGTGAAACACAATGACCCCAGTGTATACCAATTTTTCTGTTGGTACTCTGTTTTTTCTCGGACAATGCAAGAGATGGAGGTGGTGGTGAGACTAACTCAGATTCAGTGAGAAATAAAATATGAAAATCCTACTATCTCAGAGTTATACCTTACATTAGCAGTGGTTCCTCTTAGCCAAAAAGTCATATCAAATTGGAAATTAGAAATAATATGAACATAAGACCAATGCCATTCATGGTGACAGAGAATATAGGGAACTAGATCATTTTCCATAAAGCGTTATCCCTACTTGAAGACACGAGAATTTTTAGTTTTGTATTGTTAGTTCACATTTGTTTGGGTGACAAAAGAAGGTAAAAGAGGTTTAGGAGGCATGTCATAAAGTCCTATGGAGGAAGTGTCTCTTCTCAGAGTCTCATCTTGTCCTCCCCACACTCTTGTCTACATTGTTCACAAAACAAGTCTGTGGGCCAGCTCCCTAGAGAAAGATGCTGGATGGTATGTAAGAGAATGCTGACATGGACTTTGTTGTTAAGTGCCATCGAGTCAATTCTGACCCATAGCGACCCTGTATAGGGTTTCTAAGGAGCAGCTGGTGAGCTTGAACTACCGACCTTGCAGTTCAAATGGTTTTGCAGTCTGGCACATTAACCCACAGTGACACACCAGGACATGGACTTTAGACAAGCACAATTACAATATTGATCCTCAAACTTACAATAGACATGGCTAATAAACCATTTCTGGGTTCAGAGCCATACACAAATGGTTCATAATGGAAAACACAAAAGATACATCTCTTACCATATTTTGTTTGAAGATAATCTGGATTTCATTAAAATTATAGGACAATATTAGACTTAAAATACTATGGTTTAATCATCATTTCTCTAGCTCTGGATTCTCAACTTCATGCACATTTTGAGAAAGACTTATCTTTCAAGTGGGCTTTTGAATTTTGGATGGGCATATGCTTTTCTCTTTATTCCTACAAATAGTCTTTCTTTCTCTGATTTATTGTTGTTTAAAATATAAGGTAATTGCTCCCATAGAGTTACAGCCTTGGGAACTCTATACAGGGTCACTTTGAGTGAGAATAGACTTGATGGCAGTGGTTTATGGTATATATCTCTCTATATATATAATTCTGAAAGAAATTTGGCTTGCACAAATCACCAAAAGAGATTTTATTTGATAAAATTGTATGATTTACCAATAAAAGTAACCTGCATTCCCAAAGTGTCTTTTGGATGCTAAACACAGGTTCTCTATTTTCAAAGTATTGCTTATATATTTTGGTCCAGTAGTTTAAAAATGGTGGCTTATAAGTCAGCTCTCTCAAAATTACCTTGAGGACTCCACAATTTAGATTATAAATTACAAATCTGGGGTCAGACTTGGAACTCTGTATTTTAAAAAAGTTCTTACAGTGCTTTAAATGGAAACTGAATTTGAGATGCATTGCTCCAAGAGACACTGTGACCAATAAAGAGTTTACAAAAAAAAAAAAAAAAAAAAAAAAAAGCTTTCCAGTAGGCAAACTTGCTCCTCTTGATAGATAACACATTCAAGAAAAATAGAATTAATTAAAATACAGAAAGAAATTATTTGCTTTGAATTCCTAAGAAAATCTAGGTTTTTATATTTACATGTCATAATAGCTTATAGGTCTATATTTTATATTCCAAGCTACATTGCTTCTATCAATCAATTTTTATTTTTCAAGATAGATATTTTAATGTGGCTGCAAACCCATAAGAAAAAACACATCTTTTATGTGTCTGGCATCTTTTGTTCAATATAACATCTTTGAAATTTATCCACGTATATATGTATTATTTTTATTGCTGAGTATAAAAAAGTTGAGAAGGAACAAGTAATCTTGATCACAATTGGGAATTTTGACATAAAAAATTACTCTTGAATGTTATATGAGTATATAAAATACATTTACTACAAAGCTCAAAAAAATAATAAATAAAGTAATCTACTAATCTATTTATAGAACTTGGAAAAACAAATTATGCAGCAATTATAGCCAAGGTATAAATAGCATCATCATCTAGGAGGAAAAGAAACCCCTGGCATTATGAGGTGAATTTACTGGAAATAACAGAATGTGTCTTCTGATGTTTTTACTTTGTGGCCTTGACTACTCTTTATTCTGTATTATTCCAAAGAAATTCAGGAAAAAGGAAAATCAACCCTTTAATGTTTTTTTGCATCCCCAAAACACCATCACTTCCTATGAAAGCAATTCTCTTCATCTTAGAAACACACTGTATACAGAAGTCAAAGAAGGCATAGACCTGGGTCAAATGAAACCTTGGTATTGTCACTTATTATGTATGTGCCCTTGTTTAAAGGCAATTTCTCTAAGCTTGTTGTTGTTGTTGTTAGTGTCGTTGAGTTGATTCTGACCCATAGTGACCCTGTATAGGGTTTCCAAGGAGCAGCTGGTGAACTTGAACCACTGATGTTGCAATTCAAAAGACTCTTGCAGTCTGACGCATTAGCCCACAGTGGGTTTCCTTAAGTCTAGAGAATAATACTACCTGCCTCACAAGGTTATTGCCAGGATTAAATAAGATAATATTATTATATATGGAAAATATTATTCATATGCTATCATTTTCCATTGAGTTGGTATAGTGACTCTGTATAGGGTTTCCAAAGGGTGACTGCTGAGTTTGAACTAACCTTGTAGTTAACAGCTCAATGCTTATCCTACAGCACCACACCAGGACCCTTAATTCACCTGTTGTTTGTTTTGTTTGCTCCTAGTATTAAATAGGTGTCCTGGTGTAGCACTGTGAAGGTTGGTTTCAACCATAAGGTCTGGTTCAGGCTTACCAGCTACTCCTTGGAAACCCTATACAGGGTACTATGAGTCAGAACCAACTCTACAGCACTTAACAACAGTATTAAATAAATCCCAGAAAAAATGTTGTTGTTGTTAAGTGCCATTGATTTGGCACTCCACACACACAACATTGCATACATGCCACATGCATACAACCAAACAGTCACATACCCAGCACCATACACCATTTAAACACACATATAACCACATATAACATATCCACTGCAAATATACACATTCACTCACACATACTGCACACACATATACCATCTGTATACCACACCACATAAACTACACACACACAACATGCATAAATACCAAATACATACTCACACACAACATGCATACCACTCATACACATCCCCACCACATACTACACACACACACACGCACACACACACACACACACACATTCATACACTATTCCCAGAAGCTACTTCTGTCATCTTGCCATTTTTTTTTCTTTCTCTTGGAGAAATCTATGGTTTTCCTAGCCAGATGCTGTGTCTCCTCTTTTAGACTTCCAGGCAAAAGTAGTTTCAAAAAGGTTTTTATTTAGTGGCCAAACTCCACATTAGGACTCGCTGACACCATTAATATCCTTACTGTTGAAATGCTTCATCAAGGTCTTCAGATGCCACTTTCAGAAGAACCCTGGCAAGAACAAATGAAGTTAACATCCTTCTCTGAGCAAACCCTTGGCACACAGGGGCATTTTGAGGGCAAATGATCATCAGTTTGTGACAGAGATCCAAGAGATCTTGTCTGATAATCAGAAAGCCTATATTTTCAAACTCAAGATCAACAATTATTTGTCTCATCTTAAATTGTACTTTTTTTTTAATACAGCATATATTCTCTAGAAAATGTTTCTTTTTCTCTCTTCCTGTCCTCATGGACAAATTCTCCCCTTGTAGGCTGGATCCATTGTAATGACTGGGTCCAGCCATCAAAGTTGTAACTTCCAGATCTTTGAGTCTGAGGAAAAGTCCTCTCCAAAACTATTTGATCAAAACTATATAATTACCAGCTCCTTTTTAAATTGAAATTTGTGCTTCTAATTAAGTTTTTTATCTTTCCTAAAAGGCTTGGAGGTAGACATTTTTATTTAAGCAATAATATCAAAATGTTGTTGTTGTTAAGTGCCATGGAGTCAATTCTGACCCATAGTGACCCTGTATAGGGTTTCTGAAGAGAAGCTGGTGAGTTTGAACCTCTGACCTTGCATTTCAAACTGCTTTGCAGTCTGGTGCATTAACCCATGGTGCCACACCAGGACTCCAATATATCAAAATAGGATTTAAAAAATAAATCTGATGCAAATCAAGAAGAACTAGTAAAAAGAAAAGCGTACATTAGATCGGATTCACCAGACAGTCCTGCAGGATTCCTGAGATGCTCAGTATCTCCTCTGCTCTGCTCCAGCCATGACAAAGAGGGAATCATGGTATGTCAAACAAAGCAATGAGTCTTACAGTCAGTTTGCAGATTCTGATGGTATTCATATGAAAAATGCCCCCTGCTGTCTTTGGAATTCAGCAGGGGTCTCTAAAGGACCCTTAATAGCATCCATGCTCCAGAGGAACTGAAATGGCTGGGGGCTTGCAGGCCTCCCCTTACCAGGCAACAGTCCCACATAGCCACAAGAAGAAAGGGGTGAGTCTTTGCCTGGGACCCACAGGTGACCCCACTCAGCATGGCTCCAGCCTTCCACTATTTTCATTAAAGGAATCATTTTTCACTGAGACATCCCTGAGGCTGGTTCTTCAGGTTGCTAAGGGACCAACAAATAAGTATGCGTGGGCATCTGCAGGAAGTAGTGCATTGTGTAGCACAGGGAAGGGGACACTGGAACAGGTGGTTAAGACTTGGCCACCTTATCTGTGCTACAGGGATGCTCAAAGAGATGCCACCACCTCCACATAGAACCCCTGTTATCTTGGGAGGGGGGCTGGATGGCATTGTGGGCATTCTGCAGCATGTGCGCTTTGACAGGCTTCCCAAGCTGTAAACCTATAATCACAGGTTACCCTGGGTGCCCTTTGAAGTGAGAGGCTTTCTTGTTGTTCCCACAGCGTATACAATTTGGCAGAGATATCAAATGCAGATAATAAAATTTTAATGAACAAATCAAAGCTTTTATCTGGAGCCTTTAGAACTCTAGCCAACAGTTTTCTTCAATCTCAGTCAGAGATGAAGAGAAGACAGCAGAACCTTTGTAGTGCATAAAACTTACAACTTTTCCTGGTGATTGTGCTCCCAGATAAAGCTTCTAGGAGTCTTGTTCTTATGGAAGAAGTTTTTAGTTCCCTCTGTGAAGGGCTGCATTTCTGGAAGATCTTTGACACTTTTGCTCCAATTTATCCCTTGATCCTCAGAGCGCAGGCCTATCTTCACAAACCTGTCTATGAGAGGTAGAAAGTCACTCAAATGAGATTAAATGGCAGGCAACATGTTCAGGTTCAAAAAAATAATCAACCCAGAATTTTTATTAGAAGCCTATTGCGGATTGGCCGAAGACTAGTTAACAATCTGAGATATGCAGATGATGCAACCTTGCTTGCTGAAAGTAAAGAGGACTTAAATACTTACTGATGAAGATCAAAGACCACAGCCTTCAGTATGGGTTGCACCTCAATGTAAAGAAAACAAGAATCTTCACAACTAGCATCGAGATAAATGGAGAAAAGATTGAAGTTGTCATAGATTTCATTTTGCTTGGCTCCACTATCAATATTTATGGAAACAGCAGTCATGAAATAAAAAAAAAAAAAAAGTATTGCATAGAAAATCTGCTGCACAAGACCTCTTTAAAGTGTTCAGTAACAAAGATGTCAGTTTGAGGACAAAAGTGCGCCTGATCCAAGCCCTGCTATTTTCAATAGCCTCATATGCTATTGAAATTGTGACATTTGAGTTATGGTGTTGGATAAGAATACTAAAAGTACCATGGATTGTCAGAAGAACAAACAAATCTGTGTTGAAAGAAGTGCAGCCAGAATGCTCCTTAGAAGCCAAAATGGCAATACATTGTCTCTCATACTTCAGATATGTTATCAGTACAGACCAGTCCCTGGAGTTGATAAAGTCAATGAAAAAGAGGAAGCACCCCAATGAGATGGATTAGCACAGTGGCAGCAGCAGTGGGTTTAAGCATAACGATTGTGAGGATGGCGCAGGACCAGGGAGTGTTTCACTCTGTAGTGTATTCGGTCCGTATGAGTATGAGTTGAAACTGGCTCAAGGGTACCTAACAAAAATAACAACATTGGGGACTCAGGATTCCCTTGGTGATATAAATGGTTAAGCACTCCAGAGCTAACTGAAAGATAGGAAGTACCCAGTCAGAATCAACTGAGTGGCAATTGGTATTCATTGTGGACTCAGCCTTATGATAGACAAAGGGAGAAAGTAACATTAATTACTTACAGTAACAATCTACTTCCCTATCAGCTTTTTAACAAAATCAAAAGGGAAATAGAATAATACCCTGTTATCCACTTAATTGCTGATGGGAAGCTTGAGATTCAGAAGAGATATGAATGTGTTCTCATTCATCCCTAGTTCAGATAAAATTCCTATAAATAAAGCAAGAGAAAATTATGTTAACCAACACATAATTAACATCTAATAAAGCAACAGAATCCAAATTTGTAGGTATATGTAATATATATATATATATGTTGTTGTTATGTGCTGTGGAGTCAGTTCCGACTCATAGCGACCCTGTACAGGGTTTCCAAGGCTGTAAATCTTTACAGGAGCAGAAAGCCTCCACTTTCTCCTGCGGAACCACTGGTAGTTTCAAACTGCCAACCTTGAGGTTAGCAGCCCAATTCATAACCATTACACTACCAGAGCTCTCTCTCTCTCTCTCTCTCT
>NW_006408886.1:2204806-2210354 GCF_000296735.1 Chrysochloris asiatica | reverse complement strand
TAATTATTAAGATGTAATCTCTGGATGTATAATTAAAGGTGATGTCCATTTAAATAACCAAATTACTATGGTGGTTAATTGATTTCTTTAAAGACAAAGTCTAAGTAGTCCCAATGTGTTCCTCCCAGTGCTGTTCAATGCAAGGTTATAGGTTAACAAACTTAGAGTGGATTAAATTGGATCAAACAGAGCAGGAATATGCTTGATAGAGTTTCACAAAGGGGAAGATAAAGTGGACGTGGAAGAAGACTATGCAAGAGAAACAGGGGCCCACATCCAGGAAGTAGCTACAAGACAACAAGGCAGAAATGCAGGTAGGACCCATGGATGTGCAGGAATGTGAGACTAAATCCCCTCACATCACTGTCAGTTACAGTTTCTGGGGTTTCTAACTATCTTCCTGGATTCCATCTGATTTGTACTGGTGTTTTTCACCATTATTTTGTGGTTTAGACAGGAGTAGAAGAGGCAAGGAAGCTCCAAGGGGAAAAGAGTACCTGAAACTTGAATCTTAAGAGAACAGCAAACCTACTACTATGACTCAAAGGGACTGTGTCTTGCAGGCTACAACTAAATGAGTCCTGGGTGGTACAAACAGTTTATGTGTTCAACTGCTAACTAAAAATCTGGACATTCAAGTCTACCCAGTCATGCTTTAAAAGAAAGCTCTGTCAATCTGCTTGTGAAAAATCAGTCATGGAAAACCCTATGGAGCACAATTCTACTCTGACACACATGGGATTGCCTAGGTTGAAATCTACTTGACTCCCCAACAATTGTCTAAAGGAGGCTAGGACGCTGATGATTTTAATCAACTGTGGGAAGCTAATATGTTTGGAGATGGGAGTGGGCAATGATGTTGGCAGTCTGTGGAGAAAGGGTTGGAATTGGTCTGTTCAAAGCAGCATGGCTGAGTGACCTGCATCATTGTCTGTAAGCACATTACATTCAGAGTGAACTGAGAGTCCCAGTTACAGGAGCGAGAACATTCGTCCACAGAAGAAAGAGCATGACTGTGAGATGTTTTTACACAGGGGAATGGCGTGTGAAAAAGACCAAGAGGATGAGGGGAGTGTTACTAAACACATTTCATCATTGTCAAGTCTTTGGGAATGGGACTTTTGTCTGGAAATGCCACAGCACTACCGAAGTATGTGTACAGTTAGTTCCTAGTTCATTGAAGATATGTGTGCAACTAGTTCCTTGAAATGAGCCCATGCTGAGACCACAAAAGGGATCACCTTTAGAAAAAGTCTGAGCAGTCTACCAAGAGAAGTCCCTCACTTTCTTGTTGTTTTAGCAACATGTCTACCCACAGCCTCCATGAGAACTCCATCCCACTTGCTAGTATATTTCTACTTCTGAGCATAAACAGGATCTGAGATGCAATTGGGAAATAAAGCTATTTATTGCTGCTATTCCATTTCTGTCAAATGGCCATTTTGTTTGTAAAATAAAAGAGAACATGCTTGTGACACCCTCAGAATGGGTGCAAGTCATCAGGAAATTTTTAAGAAGTTCCTATTGTGTTTATTACATCACATTATTTAAACAGCTCAGTGCTTAAAACTGAAAGAATTTTGTGAGTCTTCAAAAAACAGAAAGGTTGAGAAAGCGGTGTCTCCCAGAAGGGCCAGAGGCGATACAACTTCCTCCCACCCCTAGGATCCCCGCCCTGGCTTGAGACCCCAATAAAAATCAACCGGGTACAGC
Organism: Chrysochloris asiatica; assembly: GCF_000296735.1. Lineage (NCBI taxonomy): Eukaryota > Metazoa > Chordata > Mammalia > Afrosoricida > Chrysochloridae > Chrysochloris > Chrysochloris asiatica. The sequence goes on along the minus strand of NW_006408886.1, from coordinate 2,208,641 downwards.
CCACCCAAGCACAGAGAGTGTGAGGAATTCTGGAGGGTGTAAGAAAGGCTGCGGCGGCTTCACCCATCATCCCCCAACTGTCTCTGCAGCTAAGACCCCTGCCCCCACTCCTAGCTAGCAGTGGGATCTCACAAAAGGGGCTTTCATATACCAGTCCCACGGCTTTTGGACTATCATAGTCTCTCCTGGGCTCACATTTTTGAGAAACTGCACTAACAAGGATAAAGAAAAGCGAGTATTTTGGGACTCTTTCCTGAGGAGACTGTGGGTAGTAAGTCCTGTGAGTGAAGAGTTTAGAAAGCAGGACCAGGGCCGGCCTGCTTGGAAAGCTGTGTCTCCCAGAAGGGCCAGAGGCAATATAACTTCCTCCTGCCTCAAGTCTTCCTGTCCTGGCATGAGATCCCAATAAAAATCTGCCGGGTACAGTGCACCCATGCTCGTAGCGTTCTTGTTGACTACACATCCCTCCTGGAGGTGGGAACTTATCTTCCCTACATCTGTTAAGAAGAAATAGCAATTGTGGCCATATAGCCAAGCTACAACATAATACTCCACCACTTAGATGAGACCCAACAACATTTGCTACAATTTACAGACAAAAAGGGAAGACCATCTCCTGATCACATTAATAACAATAATAATAATAATAAAACAATAACCATGACCAATAAGAAACAATCAACTTTATCAAAGCATGTCCAAAAACAGAAGAAAGGACCTGATGCAATTGAACTGGAGACAGACAAAGCCTTCATAGAGGAGGAGGAGTGAGTTTTGGATATGCCTGAGAGGGAATTCAGAAGAATGATATGGAAACAAATTCAAATAATCTGAAAAGGGGTTGAGGAAAATAAGGAAGAACTAAAAAAAAATTCTCCAGGAACAATCAAATAGGATAGACGCAACATTGGAAACAATTCAAAACCTGCAAAAAGAAGCCCAGGTGATCAACAATAAGATATCAGAAATAGAAAATAGCATTAAAGGAGAAAGGAGCAGACTAGAAGAGATGGAAGCCAGAACCAGTGAGTTGGAAGACAGATCTCTCGATACTGCCAAGGTAGAAGAACAAGCAGCTAAAAGGATAAAATAATCCGAAGAGAGTCTAAGATTCATGCTGGATAACGTGAAGAGGAATAATGTAAGAATTACTGGCATTCCGGAACAAGAAGAAACAAAGAAAACCATGGAAGAGATCGTGGAAGAGTTTCTGGAAGAAAATTTCCCTAACATCTTGAAAGACGAAAGGATAAGCATTCAAGAAGCCCAACATATTCCAGGAAGGATAGATCCCAGAAGAAAATCTCCAAGACATATGATAATCAAGCTCTCAAAAATCAAAAACAAGGAAAGAATATTAAAAGCAGCCAGGGAGAAGAGAAATATAAGCTATAAAGGCAAGCAAATAAGATTAAGCTCTGACTAATCAGAACAAACCATGCAGGTGAGAAGGCAATGGGGAGACATATACAAAGCTCTGTAAGAAAAAAAACTGTCAACCAAGAATTGTCCATCCAGCAAAACTATCAATCAAATATGCTGGTTCGATCAAAACATTCCAGGATAAACAGAATTTGAGAGATTTTATCAAAACCAACCCAGCACTTCAAAACATCCTAAAGGGAGTTCTGAGGACAGAGAACCAATAAGAACAGACAACAATCAGAGATTGACAAGTATGGCAACACCACCTGGAACACACCCGACAGATAGCGGAGTCCAGGACAGAACAAGACTACAACGACAAAATCAAAAGAACGGGGAGATCAACTGAAGGCAAAAAACATATCAATGTCAAAGAAGGGACAAACACAGCAATGGAAGCCCAGGTGGTGAGGATGCCAGGTAAATTACAGGTTACAATGGAGTATCCTAAATGCAGAGACAAGTTAGTAGACTACAAGGTAATCCCAAAGAAAGCTAACACTCCACAACATATCATAAAAACGAATCCCCAAGGAGATCAAGCAAACAGAGAAACTAGGAGGAAACCGAACAAAAACAACTCAGAAGACATAAAGCCAACAAAAGGAATAAAGCAGAACCAAAGAATGATCAACATCGCCAAAAAAGTAACATAATGACAGTAATCAATTCGTACTTATCGATAATTACACTGAATGTCAATGGATTGAATGCACCAGTGAAGAGACAGAGAGTGGCAGAATGGATAAGAAAACAAGATGCATCAATATGCTGCCTGCAAGAGACACACCTCACATACAAGGACAAAAGCAGACTAAAAGTTAAAGGATGGAAGAAAATTTACCAAGCCAACTGTAACACTAGACAAGCAGGGGTCGCCATACTAATCTCCGACAAAGTAAATTTTAAGATGAAAACTAGCATAAGAGACAAGGAAGGACATTATCTCATGATTAAAGGGTCAATTGAGCAAGACGACATAACTATAATAAATATATATATCCGCAATGAAAGAGCGCCAAGATGCATGAAGCAAACCTTAATGGAATTGAAGAAGAAAATAGATAAATCCATAATTATAGTGGGAGATTTCAACACACCACTCTTGAAAATGGATAGAACAACCAGAAAGAAACTCGACAATGCTACAGAGGAACTTTACAACACAATCAAGCAACTTGACCTCATAGATGTATACAGAACATTCTATCCAACAAAAGCACAATACACATTCTTGTCCAGAGCGCATGGAACATTTTCCAGAATTGACCACGTGTTAGGATACAAAGCAAGCCTCCATAAATTCACAACCATCAAAATTCTACAGAGCATCTTCTTAGACCACAATGCCATAAAACTAGAAATCAACAATAAGAAGGCCAAATCAATAAAATCGAAGACATGGAAACTGAACAACACCCTGCTGAAAAGCGACTGGGTAAAGGAAGAAATTAAATGTGAATTCACAGAGTTCCTGGAAATAAACGAGAATGAAAACACAAAATATCAAAATCTTTGGGACACGGCAAACGCAGTTCTGAGAGGACAATTTATTGCGATGAATGCACACATCCAAAAAGAGGAACGAGCCAAAATCAACACACTAACACAGCATCTTCAACAATTAGAAGCAGACCAGCAGAGGGAACCTACAGTCTCCAAGAGAAAGGAAATAATAAAGATAAGAGCAGAAATAAATGAGATGGAAAACCAAAAAACTATAGAAAGAATCAACAATACAAGAAGCTGGTTCTTTGAAAAGATTAATAAAATTGACAAACCACTGACAAAACTAGCTAAAGAAAAGAGGGAGAGGACATAAATAAAGCACATTAGAAATCACACAGGCGAAGTCACAACAGAACCAAATGAAATAAAAAAGATAATAAGAGAATACTACAGAGGTGGGAGAGGTGTTAAATGAAACCCAGACCACGCATCGGCGGGGTGAGAGATGTCTGGAGACCAGATCGATGGGGAGATGCTGCCTAGCGGTGGGTAGAGACTGCAGGGGCCGGCCAGGTTGTCCTACTTACCCCGGACTCGAGAGCGCCTTCCTAGCCTAACTGTTGGATGGTGGCTTTGAGGCGGGGTCAACCAACTTAAGAGACCGGCAAGCCCAGCTCAAAGTGTCTCACTACAACCCAGCAGCCCCTGCTACGCTTCTGCCTCTTGATTGACAGAAATCCCGCCTTTGAGCCAGACTTAAGGTCCCTAGCACAAGGAGATTACTATTTGACAGCAACCACGCAACCGCCACTTGTCTGTCTGTCGTGCTGTGGTGGTTTGAATTGCTGTGATTCTGAGGGCTATGCCACCAGTATTTTAAATAACCAGCAGGGTCACCCATGGTGGACAGGTTTCAGATAAGCTTCCAAACAAAGACAGACTAGGAAGAAAGAGTGACAAA
>NW_006408886.1:2190596-2197691 GCF_000296735.1 Chrysochloris asiatica | reverse complement strand
CTTTCAAGAGGGAACCTAGATCCAGAGGGTGTGGAGGAAGGAAGAGTCTCCAGTGAGTGGTGTCCAGCCTATCCAGGAAGGGCTGATGAAACAAAATATAGATGGGTCTCTTGTGATGCAATGGTGAATAATTGTTATCAGGACTGATTGTGAGGGTTGGAAATCTAAAGTTGGACATTTTTTAGCAAAGAGGGGAGTGATTAACTTATCAGTCTAGGAGCGGAGGACCCTGGGACCATCGATGGAGAAGAACGAAGAGCAGAATCCTACCCAGAGAGACAGTGAGGCCTGGGATGGAGGCAGAGAAGACAACATCAAGAGAGAGTGGGGCTGGGGGCTCGGGATCAGGAGATGGAAAGGGGCTGAGGACTGTGGTAGGGGTGGTGCAGGCTTACAGGGTACACCCCTTGGTTGGGTGAGGATGATAACTATGTCAATGAAATGATGGATGATGGAATGACTGTAAAGCTGATGTTCTCCCATGTAGACTATCACACAATTCACAATAAAACATTAAAAAAAAAAAAAGAGCATTACCAATTATTGCTTTTACAATCTGTGAGTAATTTGGAAACAGGTTTTAAAATGTAGACAAGAACACTAAAAACATTCAAGAAATTGCTTATGAACAAATCCCAGTGTGAGTATATTATAGTTGGTGCTTATCACCACTATCTGGTAACTCTAAGCCATTTTAACCACGGAGCACTAACATTTCATGTGAATATGTGTGTATTTTCTTTTTTTGTTTATTATAATTTCACTAGCTTTTATTAAGGAAAAGTTATTAGGTGAAAGAAATAAAAAATATAGTTTCTCCCCCCCCCAAAAAAAAAAACAAAACAGAAAGGTTGCAGGCCTTCTTTTATTTTTACAATCTGAGTCTGCAATGCTTTAGTTATCAGATGCCCTTCTCAGGTTCTGTTTTCAATAAGTGTGTCTTGCTAATTCATTTGTAATTGTAGAACTGTAGGGTAAGCACAGTACTGCAAGGTCAGTTTGAACAGCAAGGTCGGCAGTTCAAATCCACCAGTTACTCCTCAGAAAACCCTATACAGGGTTGCTACAAGTTGGAACCAACTCAATGGCACTTAACAACAAATTAAAGTAAGGCTACAATATATGAATCAGTGCCCTGAGTTCTTCTGAACTGCATTCTGCTGAATCAGTTTGGTCATCACAATTTGATAAAAGTTAGCTTTTAGGCTACAGACCTGGAAGGGAGATGTCCTATATTCCAGGTGTCCCTGTTCATTTTTTTAATTGCTTTATTGTGGTAAATATACACACTCATATAACAAAACATTTCCCGATTCAACATTTATAATTCAGTGATAGTGATTACATTCATTATGTTATTCTACCACCATTAATGGAAACTCAATGTCCCTAAGCAAAAACTTCCTCTTGGACTCCCATCCCTGGTAACCAATAATAAGTTTTGATCTCTATATGTTTGCTTGTTTCATATAAGTGAAGTCTTATAGTATTTGTCCTTTTGTGACTATTTCATTCATCATAATGCTTCCAGGGTTCATCCACATTATGGTATGTGTCAGGACTTCATTACTCTTCATTGTAATTTTTGTTATGTGCCGTCGAGTTGGTTCCAACCCATAGCCACCCTGTATAGAGTTTCCTAGGAGCAGCTGGTGAACTTGAACCATCAACCTTTCAGTTCAAACACCTTTGCAGTCTGGCACATTAACCCACAGTGCCACACCAGAACTCCCATTACTCTTTTTGGCTGAATAATATTTCATTGTATGTATGTAACACATTTAGGTTATCCATTCATCTGTTAATGAACATTCAGATTGTCTCCACCTATTGTAACAGTGCTGTAATGAACATTCATATATGAGTTTTTCTTTACACTTCTGCTTTCACTTCTTCTGGGTATATACCTAGGATTGATATTGTTGAGTTATATGGTAGATCTATGTTTAACTTTTTAAGGACCTCCAAACTTCCAAATTACTATCAGCAATGGAGGAGGGATCCAGTTTCTCACATCCTCTATAACATCTCCTCTTCTTTTTCTTCCTCTTTAATCATAGTCATCTTAGTGAGAATTAAGTGGTATTTCATTGTGGTTCTGATTTGTGTCGCTTTGTCAGTTTGTCATATTGTGGTGGCTTGTGTGTTGCTGTTATCATCAGGGTCACCCACAGTAGACAGGTTTCAGCAAAGCTTCCAGACTACGACAAACTAAGAAGAAAGAGATGCAGGCCACTTCTGAAAGGTTAGTCACTGAAAATTTTATGCATAGCAGCAGAACATTGTCTCATACAGTGCTGGAAGATGAGCCCATTGGGTGGGATGACACTCAAAATATGACTGGGAAGAGCTGCCTTTTTAAAGTGAGTTGACCATAATGACATGGTGAACCAAAGCTCTCAGGACCTTCATTAGCTGATGAGACACAACTCAAACGGAGAAGAAACAGCTGCAAGCATCCATTAATAATCCGAATGTGGAACATATGGCATATGAATCTGGGCAATTTAGAAGTAGTCCAAAACAAAATACAATGCATAAATATTTGTATCCTAGGCATTGTTGTTGTCAAGTGCCATGGGGTCAGTTCGAACTCATAGTGACCCTGTAGAGGTTCCTGAGGAGTAGCTGGTGAGTTTGAACCGCCTACCTTGCAATTCAAACCAACTTTGCAGTATAGTGCAGTATCCCACAGCACCACACCAGGACTCCTAGGCATTAATGAGCTCAAATGGACAGGTATTGGGCATTTTGAATCAGAAAATCGTATGGCTTACTATTCCAGGAATTACAAATTGAACAGGCATGGTGTTGCTTTCATTGTGTTTCATCAGTGTACTGAAACATTTCAATTTGGATTCCATAGATTGCTGGAGCTTTGTTTCTTATCAATGTGTTTAGTACAACTTGAACACTTTCTTTCAATACCATTGGTTCTAGATCATGTTACCTTATGAAATGGTTGAACATTGACCTATTCTTGTAACTAAAGTGAATCTGTTTGTTCATTCAATCTTTTGATGATTCCTGCATCATCCAATATTTAACCTACAGTATCCTTTAACATTGCAACCCAATGCTTGAATTTTTTTCTTCAGTTCTTTCAGATTGAGAAGTGCTCAGCATGATCTCCCTTTTTGGTTTTCTAACTCCAGATCTTTGTGCATTTAATTATAATATTTAACTTTTTCTTCTTCGGTAGCCATTTGAAATTTTCTGTTCAGATCTTTTACTTCCTCATTTCTTTCTTTCTTTCTTTCTTTTTTTTTTTTGTGTGTGTTTTATTTTGAATTATATGATAGTTTACATGGGAGAACATTAGTTTTACATTCATTCTATCGCATATCATATCATTGTCATGGTTAAAATCCCTTCCATGCATCATCAACCAACCAAAGTGTATACCCTGCAAGCCTGCCCCCTATACTATCCCCCCATACTATCCCCCCTGAGTCTTCAGCACACAGTTGCTCTCGCTCTTTGTATATAAAGTCCCCAGCTGCACCAACGCTCCACGTCATCGTCTCTGCCTCCATCTCAGGCATCACTGATTCTATGGGTAGTGTCCCGCTTTCAGCTCTTCTGCATTGATGGTCCTAGGGACCAGTGCTCCTAGACTGGAAAGTTATTCACTCCCTTCCTTTCTATAAAACATCTACCTTTACATTTCCAACCCTCACAATCAGTCCTGATAATAATTATTCACTATTGGAACCGACTCAACGGCACTTAACAACAACAACATTGCATCACAAGTGACCCTTCTGCATTTCAGTTCATCAGCTCCACCAAGACAGAATGGGTACTACTCACTGGAGATTCTGCCTTCCTCCAGGCCCCCTGGCGCTATGTTCCCTCTTGAAAGCTTGTAAGCCAGTCACTTCTTGCCTTTGTAGCCACCCCTACCCCCAATTTTGGGTAGCCAATGTCCAAGTTGCCCATCCCTGTCTACTCTGTGTGTGGAGGGGGTGGGAATGATTCTTGCTGTAAGGATTTGTTCCCTCTTTTGAGCTACTGCTTCCATAGGTGTAGGTCAAGTTCATCAAATTGTATCAGATTACTCTTTTTTTTCTCTTCTTTCTTCTTATGGTTGAGCTCTGATCATTCAGTCATTGAAGCCAGGTCAAGTGAGTATTATGTGCAAGTGTGGGTGTTCTTGTACATATGCCCTCTTTTTATCAGCTGCAAACTTCACTTTCCATATTGTAGGGCTTACCTCACCACTTCATTGCTGTTTTTCCCTCACTTCCCCTTATCAGTGACAAGCATGGTCACCAATCAGAGCGTGTATTCCCACTGAGTCTTAGTCTTGGAAGGGGGTTTGCACTAAGGGGACCGACCACTTGCCTTGATGTTTCCTGGGCAAGCAACTTGTTTGTTCTTGTAGTAACACTCCATCTGCCTTTATTGGTTTGTATTTTTCCTGTAGGTCTTTCTTTCAAGAAGTATCTTCAGTTCTTCTAGCCGCTCCAGGCTGGTCTGCTCGCCCTTTCAAGTGGAAATTTCCCATCTCTGGAGATCTGGATGTGGTTCATGCTTCTACCTATACTATAGCCTTATGTTTTGCAGAGGCTCCACAGGAAACCTCCTTCACTAGGCACATTGTAGCTCCATTTTAGGTATTCCATCACTTATAGGCAGAAGACAGACTTACAAACTTTCTATGGTGATGTTTCTGACTATTCCTTTCTTTCCCCCTCAAGTGTCTATTTTATATTATAATGCAAGGAAAACCAAGATTCAAAAGACAGCCACGCATCTTAACATTATCCCCTCCTTTTCCCCATTCCAGCCATGTCACAGTCTCTGTATACCAGAGCCCTGTAGTTCGAAGGTTGTGTATACATCATTCTTTACCTCTGTCCCACTTAGCCCATTCAAACCTGCCTAATTGTTCTCCCATCTGCTTTGTTTTTCCATTCCCCTCTCCCTTCTTACATTGCCCCCATCCGCAGCACCCAAACTTTCCTGTGTCTAATCCCTGGCCTGTGCTCCACCTTCCCCTTCCTCCCCTCACCCAGCTCCAACTTCCCAGCAATCAACAAAGAATTCCCCCACCACCCTTTAGTATGGGTTCTTTTTCTTAGTCTTTTACAGTAGTGGTCCTATGAAGCATTTCTCTTTTTCTGACTGATAAATTTCACTCAACATAATGTCCTCAAGGTCCATCCATGTTATGCGGTGGTTTGCAGCTTCCTTGTTATTCTTCAAGGTAGCAAAATATTCCATTGTGTATATGTACCACAGTTTGTCCATTCTTTAGTTGATGGGCACTTTGGCTGTCTACATCTTTTTGCTATTGTAAATAGTGCTGCTATGAAAACTGGTGTGCATATATCTTCTCGTGTTGCGGCTCATTTGTCTTGTGGGTAAATACCAAGTAGAGGAATTGCTGGATCATAAGGTATTTCTATTTTCAACCTTCTGAGGAAATGCCATATTGCTTTCCAGAGAGATTGGACCATTTGCAACCCCACCAGCAATGCAAGAGTGTCCCAGTCTCTTCACATCCCTGTCAGCATTTATTGTCCTCTACATTTTTCATCTTTGCTGTTATTGTTGCTATGAGATGATATCTCATTGTTGTTTTGATTTGCATATCTCTAATGGCTAGTGATCGTGAACATTTCTTCATGTGTTTGTTGGGTGCCCGGATCTCTTCCTTAGTGAAGTGTTCATGTCCTGTGCCCACTCTTTAATTGGGTTATTAGTCTTTTTCTTGTAGAGGTGTTGTAGTTTCCTGTATATTTTAGAAATGAGTCCCTCGTCTGATGTGTCATTGCAAAAGATTTTTTACCATTCAGTGGGTTCCCTTTTTACTCTTCTGGTGAAGTCTTTTGATGCACATTATTTTTAATTTTTAGTATGTCCCACTTATCTATTTTATCTACTTTTGTTTGTGTGGTTTTCAAAATGTTTTGTAGTCCGTGTATTCCCAGAGTAAGTGCCCTCACATTTGTCCTGAGTTTTTCATTGATGGCCTTCATAATTCTGGGATTCACATTTAGGTCCTTAATCCATTTTGAGTTGTTTTTTGTATAAGGTGTGAGGTGAAGGTTTTGTTTCAGTCTTTTGCATATCATTTTCCATTTCTGCCAGCACCATCTGTTGAAGAGACTATCACCTCCCTATGTGATATATTTAGGTGTTTTGTCAAAAATCAGTTGGCTGTATGTGGATGCTTTAATTTCTGGATACTCGATTCTATTCCATTGATCTATGTATCTTTCATTGTACCAGTACCAAGCTGTTTTGACCACTGTAGCTGTGTAGTAAATTTTGAAGTCGGGAAGTGACAGGCCTCCAACCTTATTCTTCTTCTTAAGCAGTGCTTTGCTTATCCTGGGTCTCTTTCCTTTCCATATAAAGTTTGTAATTATTTTTTCCACCTCTTTGAAGAATGTCATTGGAATCTTGATTGGAATCTCATTATATATGTAAATTGCTTTGGGCAGTATTGACATTTTCACAATGTTAAGTCTTCCTATCCAGGAGCATGGTACATTCTTCAATTTTTGTGTCTTTTGGTCTATGGTAGTAGTGTTTTGTAGTTTTCTTTGTTACTCTGGTTATATTTATTCCAAGATATTTCATCCTTTGGGTGGCTATTGTAAATGGCATTGCTTTCCTAATGTCCTTTTTTTGCTGTCACTTTTGGTATAGAGAAATCCAACTAATTTTTGTATGTTGATCTTATACCCTGCTACTTTGCTGAATCTTCCAATGAGGTCTAATAGCTTTTTTACTGAGTCTTTGTGGTTTTCTATGTATAGGATCATATCATCTGCAAATAGGGAGAGTTTTACTTCCTCTTTGCCAATTTAGATGCCTTTAATTTCCCTGTCTTGCCCTATAGCTCTTGCTAAGACTTCCAGCACAATATTGAATAGGAGTGGGGACAAAAGGCATCCTTGTCTAGTTTCTGTTCGCAGAGGGAAGGCTTTGAATTTCTCTCCATTGAAAGTAATGTAGGCTGTTGGTTTTATATATATACTCTTTATTATGTTGAGGAATTTCCCTTTAATTCCTATTTTGTTGAGTGTTTTTATCAGGAATGGATGTTGGATTTTGTCAAATGCCTTTTCTGCATCAATC
>NW_006408886.1:2189296-2189999 GCF_000296735.1 Chrysochloris asiatica | reverse complement strand
AATAATTTGAGTAGGATTGCTGACAGCTCTTCCCTGAATGTTTGGTAGAAATCACCAGTGAAGCCGTCTGGGCCTGGACTTTTTTTGGTTGGAAGTATTTTGATGACCTGATCAATTTCTTCTTTTGTTATTGGGCTGTTCAGGTTTTCTACTTTACTGTGTGTAAGTTTAGGTAGGACGTGTTTCTCTAAAAATGTATCCATCTCTTCTAAGTTTTCTAATTTGTTGGAGTACAACTCTTCATAATATTATGTTACTATCCTTTCGATTTACTTTGGCTCCGTTGTGACATCACCAATGTGGTTTCTAATGCATGTTATTTGTGTCTTCTCCCTCTTTTCTTTTGTTAGGTTTGCCAATGGTCTGTCGATTTTGTTTAATTCTTTCAAAGCAGCTTCTTTTCCTGTTGATGTCTCTAGAGTTTTTCTGTTTTCTACCTCATTTATTTCTGCTCTAATCTTTATTATTTCTTTTCTTTTGGTGACTGTGGGTTCCTTCTGTTGGTCTGTTTCTAATTGTTGAAGATGCCGTGTTAATGTGTTAATTTTGGTTCTTTCTTCTTTTTGGATGTGTGCGTTTATTGCAATAAATTGTCCTTTCAGCACCGCTTTTGCCATGTCCCAAAGATTTTGGTATGTTGTGTTTTCGTTCTCATTTATTTCTAGAAACTTTGCAAATTCACGTTTAATTTCTTCTACTACCC
>NW_006408886.1:2186228-2187935 GCF_000296735.1 Chrysochloris asiatica | reverse complement strand
ATCTATTTCTTTCTTCAAATCTATTAGAGTTTGTTTTATGTATTTTGGAGCTCTTTCATTGGGAGCATAGATATTTATTATGGTTATTTCATCTTGTTCAATTGTTCCTTTAATCATGAGATAATATCCATGTTCATCTATTATGCTGGTTTTTGCCTTAAAGTTTATTTTATCAGAGATTAGTACTGCCACTCCTGTTCGCTCTTTATTGCAATTAGCTTGGTATATTTTTTCCATCCTTTGATAATTAATCTATTTTTGTCTCTGTGTGTGAGATGTGTCTCTTGCAGAAAGCATATTAAAGGATCTTTTTTTCTTATCCTTTCTGCCACCGTCCATCTCTTAACAGGTGCATTTAATCCATTTACATTCAGTGTAATTATCAATATGTATTGATTAATTGCTGCCATTGTTTGTTTGTTTTTTTGTAGTGTTGCTGCTTCTTTGTTCTGTTTGTCTTTCTTTGTTGAGTTCATGATTTTTGTGTTCTTTCCTGTGAGTTTCCTCATAGTTTTAATGTTTTCATATTCTACTTGGATTTTCATTCTCTTGGTATGTTGTGAAGTGTTAATTTTCTTTGAGGTTGCCTCATAGTCCATTAACATTTCTGTCCATTTAGTGTAGTCTGTTTTATCCTGTAATCAACCTGACCTTCTCATTATCTGGATTTCTGGTCCTACATGTTTACTTTCTTTTACATTGTACTTGTTTTGTTCATAGACCGAACTCCCAGATTCTCTGAGTTTGTTCTTATAGTTTTGTTTTTTTTTTAACAACTCTTCTTTCTGTTGACTTAATTCAGGAAGGTCCTGCCACATATGTCAATCTCTGATTGTTGTTTGTTCTTGTTGGTTCTCAGTCCACAGAACTCCATTTAGGATGTTTTTTAGCACAGGGTTGACTTTGGTAAAATCCCTTAGCTTCTGTTTTTCCTGGATTGTTTTGATTACACCATCATATTTGATTGGTAGCTTTGCTGGATAAAGGATTCTTGGTTGGCAATTTTTTTTTTCTTTCAGGGTTTTATGTACATCTTCCCATTGCCTTCTTGCTTGCATGGTTCCTGCTGAGAGATCTGAGCTTAATCTGACTTGCTTGTCTATGTATGTGACACTCCTGTTTTCTCTGGATGCTTTCAGAAGTGTCTATTTATCTTTTAGTTTGGAGAGCTTGACTATGATGTGTCCTGGTGATTTTCTTTTGGGGTCTATCCTTCCTGGGGTTCGTTGAGCATCTTGGATATTTATCTTTTCACTTTTCAGGATGTTAGAGAAATTTTCTTCCAGCAGTTCTTCAACTATTTCTTCTGTGGACTTGTGTGATTATTCTTGTTCTGGAATGCCGATAATTCTCACGTTATTCCTCTTCATGTTGTCCATCGTGTATCTTAGACCTTCCTCAGAATTCTCTATCCTTTTTTTGTTTGTTCTTCTATCTTAGTGGTATTGAGAGATTTGTCTTCCAGCTCACTGGTTCTGCCTTCCATATCATCTATTCTATTCCTCTGCCCTTTCAAAGTGTTCTTTAATTCTGTTATTTTTTATTGATCGTTTGGACCTCTTTCTGTAGGTTTTGAATTGTTTCCAATGCTGTATCTATCTTATTCGATTGTTCCTGTAGCATTTTCCTGACTTCTACCTTATTTTTCTCAACTCCATTGTAAAGTGTTTTGAAACATTTTATAATCATTTTTCTGAATTCTTTCTC
>NW_006408886.1:2165655-2186128 GCF_000296735.1 Chrysochloris asiatica | reverse complement strand
TCTACTTCTAGGTCATTTGTCTCAGACATTTTGTCTTTTTTCTGGACATGTACTGATATGGTCATCTGCTTTTGCTTCTTGGAAATGTTTAGTGTTTATCTGTGGCCTTAATACTTAACTGAGTATGTGTTTTGGTAATTTTTTATGCTTTCTGATTGCTTCCAGGAAGATGTGATCAGGGTTTGGGCTTCCCTTTTCACTCTTCTTATTGCTTAACTCAGAGTAACTTTCACAGGTGTTGTCTGTTTCCCTGGTATATGGCAGCTGCTATTGGTCTTGCCTGGGTTTTGGTGTTTTATAGAGTGTGATTGTAGCTTGGCTATATGGCAGCAATTGCTGACTCTTCTTGTGTAATATAGGGAGACAAAGAGTGCTCCAAAGGCAGAAGGTGGGCTATATAACAACCCAACAACACCAGTCAGGTTAAAAAAAAAAAAAAAGTAGCACCAACAAAAACAAGACTGAATACCATAGTCTCTAATCACAGGAAAGGGACAGGAGGGATAGAAGAAAAAGAAGGGGGAAAAAATCTGTAGTTTAATATGAGTATGTCTTTAATGTCCTAAGTTCCTGCCTTCAAAGCTGCCTGAGAGATTTTGCCTTTAAACTCTCTTTCTGTTCTCTTCATCCCTGTCCTCTTTCCTGTGATAAAAAAAAAAACAGAACAAAAAGGAAATAGATATTAAAAGTTTAGTGTCTCCACTTGGGCTGAGTATTTCTGCGCCTGTGTGGCAGAAGAACCCACCAGCGGTGAGGGTGGGGGGTGGCCACTCAGCTCAGGCTCTCCCTCTAGTCACCAGAATGGAGGCGGGCAAACACAAACAATGAGTGTGCCAATTACCAAATACCAAAGAAAATCAGAACAAAGCTAAACTGACAAACTATATTGTCCACCTTTGTCCTAAGATTCCTGCAGCGTTTTTCTGTGGTGTTTCTGCTTCCCCTGTTTCATCCTGTCACTTGGTCTCGCCCAGGATGTCGACTCAGGCCTCCAAGCCCGGCCCGGCAGATTCAAAAGCACACAATTTTTTATATCAGCTCCAAACTCCACAAGCTATATGCCTTCAAACCTTTAAAATATTCCTATCTCTGTGGTTCCGAGTTTTGGAGCTCTGCCCTGGATCTGCTTTGCCTGGTATTCTGTGTTATTGCTCATGGCAACCTTCACTGCCCCTCCACACTAGCCACCATCACTTCCTCATTTCTTGCAGTCACTTTAGCATCTTTACATTCAAGAGCAAGTTTCAGAGTCTCTTCTGACAATTACTGATTTGAAGAGATCCATATTTGTACCCATTCCAAAGAAAGGTAATGAAATAAAATATATGATTTATTGAATTTAAAATAGGTTGATTATATGCTCTGTACACCTTTATTTGATTCATAATAAAAAGTAAAAAAAAATAAGTAAATAAAAACAAAAAGGGTAGGATTGCACAACCAATTATAATTACTACCAATAGCTTGTATACCTATAAAAAGGTGAATAAGCAAAAATTGTGTGATAGATATATTGTAAAACAAAAACAAAAAAAGAGTAGCTGCTTATGTTCAACCAAAACCTTATGGGACTTAGTTTCTTGGTTTGAAGAGTTAAGTTCATGGCTTCATAGGACATCCCAGTTAATTTGTCTAATAACTTGTTTGTTGTTGTTGTTAAGTGCCATCAAGTTTGTTCCAACTCATAGTGACCCTTAACGGGATTTTTGAGGAGCCATTGGTGGGTTTGAGTGATTAACCTTGTGGTTTGAAGTTCTGTGCTGATCCTACAGCACCACATCAGGAGTCCAAATTACTTGTTTAATGCCTAGATTCTACCTGCTTGTTTGTTATGTAATGCTTAGGGTCTTAAACACTTGCAAATAGCCATTCAAAGCAAAATAATTGGTTCAGAAAACCTATACAGGGTCACTATGGGTCAGAACCAACTTGATGACACTTAACAACAATAATTTGCCTGGAACAACAATAGAAGGAGAGTCTAGAACAGGAGTAGTATGTGGTGTGACTACGTCCATGAACAACTAACTACTCTCTGCTACAGTTCTATATGAATTTAATGGTTCCCAGCTACCATTACTGGATATTTTAAATCAAAGATTCTGTATAATAGGAGTCCTGGTTTTGAACTACAAGGTCAACAGTTCAAACTCATGAGCTGCTCTTTGGAAACCCTATACAGGGTCACTGTGAGTCAGAACCAACCTGATGGCACTTAACAACAACAACAACAGCAGCAGCAAGATGGCAAACTAACCAGATAAATACACAAACTCTCTACAACAAAGACATAAGAGACAAAATGAAGCAGATACAAATGATAATTCTGGAATCCTGAGCTTCAGAGAAAAGGTTAGAGAGGTGTATTAAATACCGACTATGAAATCCAACATTATATCTAAAAAGTTATACATCATAGCCAAGTGGGATGCATATCAGGCATTGTTTAATATTAGAAAAACAACCAAAGCCACCCACTACATAATAAAACAAAGAAAATGAATTATATGATCATATCAATCAACTCAGAAAAGCATTTGACAAAATCCAGCACCCATTCCTGACAAAATGCTCAACAAAATAATAGAAGGGAAATTCCTGCTTACTTAAGGGCATATGGTGCTGCGAGTTAATGCACTGGACTGCAAGATTGGTTTGAACCCCAAAGTTGGTGGTTCAAGCTCTTCAGGTGCTTCTTGGAAACCCAATACAGGGTGATTATGAGTCCGAACCCACTCGATAGCACTTAACACAACAACACATACAAAACCAATGGCCAGCATTAACCTCAACATTAGCCTAATTCCCTTGTGAATGTCTTCTAAGGAGCATTCTGGCTGTACTTCTTCCAACACGGATTTGCTTATTCTTCTGGCAGTCTATGGTAATTTCAGCATTCTTTACCAGTATTATAATTCAGAGGCATAAATTCTTCTATGGTCTTCCTTATTCATTGTGCAACTTTCACATGAATATGTTGTTGTTGTTAAGTGCCATCAAGTTGGTTCTGCCTCATAGTGACCATATGTAGGGTTTCCAAGGTGCGGCTGGTGAGTTTGAACCACCAACCTTGTGGTTCAAACAGACCTGATGGTCCAGTGCTTATCCTACAATACCACACCAGGACTCCACATAAATATGAGGTGATTGTAAATAGCATTGTTTTGGTCAGGCGCACCTTAGTCCTCAAACTGACATCTTTGTTCCTTAGAACTTTAAAGAAGTCTTTTGCAGAAGATTTGCCTAATGTAATAAGTCATTTGATTTCTTGACCACTGCTTCCATGAGTGTTAATTGTAGATCCAAACAAAATGAAGTCTTGGACAATTTCAATCTTTTCTCCATTTATCATGGTGTTATTGATTAGTCCAGAGGATATTTGTTTTCTTTACATTGAAATGCAATCCATACTGAAGACTGTATAATCTTTGATGTTTATCAGTTATTACTTTAAGTCCTCTTCACTTCCAGGAAACAAGGTTAACAAGTCTTTCTCCGATCCTGATGCCATGTTCTTCTTCATATGATCCAGCTGCTTGGAATATTTTAAATCAACTTAACCAGAAAAATAAAAGACCTAGACAAGAAAACTACAGAACATTATTATAAGAAATCAAAATAGATGTACATAAATGCAAGATTATACTAGACTCATGGAAAGTAAGACTTAACATTGTGAAAATGTCACTAATACCTAAAGCTCTATAGGTATAATGTAATCTTGATCCAAATTCCACCATCATTCTTTAAATAAATGGAAAAACTAATCACCCATTTTATTTGGAAAGGAAAGAGCCCTCAGATACTCAGATATTCAAAGCACAAATTTTCAAAAAAGAATAAAGTAGGAGACCTTAAACTTCCTAATCTACACAGTCCACTGGACCACAAGGTCAGTTTGAACTGCATCATCAGTGATTCAAACTCACCAGATGCTCCTTGGAAACCCTATACAGGTGTGCTATGAGCTGGAACTGACTCGATGGCACTTAACAACAACAACAGTCACAGTACTCAAAGCAGCCAGGTACAGGTGCAGAAAAAGTCACATAGAACAATGGAACAAAATTAAGAACCCACTCTAAAATCTGTCCACTTACAGACAGCTAATCTTTGACAAAGGTCCAAAATGCATTAAGTGGGGAACAGGTACTCTCCTTAAGAAATGACACTGGCAAAACCAGATATCCATTTGCAGAAAAATGAAATAGGTTGCATATCTCACAACATATACAAAAATGATCCCAAGATGGATCAAAAACCTAGCTGCTAGCCCTAAAAATATGAAAACAGTTGAAGAAAAAAATAGAGGAAACCAAAGAGACTTACATTGCTGTTAAGTGTCATTGAGTTGATTCCAACCCATAGCAACCCTGTATAAGATTTCTGAGGAGCAGCTGGTGAGCTTGAACCACCAACCTTGTGGTTCAAACCAACTTTGCAGTGCAGCACATTAACCCACAGCACCACACTCTAAGGCTCATCTTAGTTCTTCAAGTGACAACTTTGTTTAACACTTTAAGGAAGTCTTGTTCAACAGATTTGTCCAGTGTAATACGTCATTTAATTTCTTAACTGCTACTTACCTGAGAGTTGATTGTGTGTCTAAGTAAAATAAATTCCTTGACAATTTCAATCTTTTATCTCCTTATCAAGATGTGGTTTATTGGCCCGGTTGTGAGGGTTTTCTTTACTTTGGATTGTAATCCATACTGAAGGTTGTACTCTTTGATCTTCATCTTCAAGTCCTCTTTGGCTTCAGCAAGCAAGGTTGTATCATCTGTATACTGCAAGCTGTTAACAAGCCTTCCTCCAATCCTGATGTCATGGGTAGTGAGAATGAGATTGCACAAGTAAAATTCATACAGTTCACTGAACTGTACATGTTTTGTTGTTGTTAAGTGCTGTCAAATTAATTCCAACTCATGGAGCCGGTGCATAGGGTTTCTGAGGAGCAGCTGGTGGGTTTGAACCAGTGCTGATCCATAGCACCACACCAGAAGTCCATAGTACATGTAGAAACAGTTAAACTGGTATATAATTTGCCATGTATATTCTCAACAACAAAATAAAATTAGAAAAATAAAATAGAAATAGCATGGTAGTATTGGCAATAATAGTAATAACAATAATGATAGAGATAGTATTTGACTCCAGGTCTGTTTTGCTACAAAACCCCTATTCCAAACCATTGTCCTGTTTTGCCACCTTACACAGGTAGACTCCTTCACTGGGGGATATAACATTGTATATCTAGGGGCCATATTTGCCCACCAGGTGTTTATTGTATTTTTGTGGGATGAGTCACAAAGCTAACTAATGAATAAGATCAGCATGACAGTGCCTAATGATGGATAGAAATATAAATGCTGTGGCATTCAAGGGTGAGTGTGAGCATTGTCAGCTGGAATTACCAGGGAAGTTTCTAGGGAGGGAGAGCTTGAACTGGTTCTTTAGACATTAGGAGAGAAGATATGAGGGAAATCCAGATTTAAGCTTGCATAAATTCTGAGTAGTTTAGAAGGTGAAAGGATCCAATCTTAAAACACCCTTACGTGTCCTTGAAACATAATAAGGAAAAAATATTTATTTCCATGGTTGTTGTTGTTGTTAAGTACCATGGAGTCAGTTCTGACTCATAGTGACCTGCACAGGGTTTTCAAGGCTGCAAATCTTTACAGGAGCAGAAAGCCTCATCTTTCTCCCATGGAACAGTTAGTAGTTTTGAACTGCTGACCATGAGGTTAGCAGCCTGATTCATAACCACTATGCTACTTCTTAGTTCAAATTCACCAGCTGCTTCTCAGAAACCCTATACAGGGTCACTGTGAGTCAGAACCAACTTGATAGCACTTAACAACAACATCTTAGTTTCTTAATGTTTCAATGACACAAATCACACAAGTGGGTGATTTTAAAGGAGAGCAATGTATTTTCTTTCACAGATCAGTGAGCTAGAAGTCTAAATTCAGGGCATGGCTCTAAGGAGAAGTCCTTCCAGCAATCCTTATAGGTATGTCTGTCTCCATTGTTTGTCTTTCTCTTCTCCCTATCTGTGTCTCTGTGTGTATTCTTCCCTTTTTAAAACTCATAGTGATTAGATTTCGAATTAACCTGTGATATAGTGACTTATTTAATGTCTCTTCTAGCCATGTCTATAACTCCCACAAAATAACGTTTCTGTCCTGCTAGGGTAAGAGGCGATGGGGAAAGATACTGACAGGGTGACATGATTCAACTGTGGATATTAGAGAGCTGATTGTAACTGTAAAATCTTGAAACTCTAGCTTAGGTTTAAAATGAAACATCTCAGAAACAGGAGTGGGAGGAGGGGTGGGGGGAAATCTCACTACCATTAAAGAAGAAGAGTCAAGAGCAGAGCATGTCTTTTAGACCCCAAGATTCCTACAGGTTGAACTTCCTTGACTCAAAGACAGAAATCTATGATACCAGAGGAGTGGCAGAAGAGCAGCAACAGCAGAACCAAGAACTAGAGCATGAAGCAGAACAGTAGACCAGCCATGGAGCAAGGAAAACTGAGTGATTTGGGGCAGAAAGCTTGCTTGTAGAGTGGGGTTCTCCCAGACACTTAAGTGGGAGATTTAGGATTACTAACCCATGGAGTTAAAGTTGAGTGCCTTCAGGCTGAGGCTTATGGTGGAGTAGTGTGTCCTATAGGCATTTATCAACAGCTGACTGGAACAACTGAGCATTTTTTACCACAAATTGTAACCTGTCAACTTCCCTATTAAACACCATAACTCTGAGTATAGTGCCTGAGTCCTGTGTGCTCATTGCAATGAATTATCCAACCAGCTGAATAGAAAGGGCTATGGGAGGAATGGTTTGTACTTTATATTTTTGAAGTTGTTGTCAGAAGTGGAGTTCATTGAAGTGACTGTAGATTCATGAAAGTATGGGGTTTTGTAAGAAAGAATGAAGGGACATGGGAAGTGAAACTTCTGATTCTTAAATGGTGACTTTGTTTATTGTTTTCTTTATTGGCTAAAAGAAATGTAAGAATGTTATGCTGATGCTAAGAGAAAAGCTACAACTGGAGATGCCTAGGGCAAAGGGCCAAATAAAAAAGATGGCTGATAGAGGCCGGGGCCTACTAGATTTCTCCTGCCAGAGGCCCAAAACCGTATGCACATAGAGGCAGTCAAGAGGTGGAGAAAAGATTAAACTTTGGTGTTTAAAAATGGTAAGAAGCATTGTTTATCTGACTGTACTATAGATATCAAATTATTCTCCTATCTAGTACTGTAAAATAAACCTTGTAGTGTAATGGTAATTCACATGATTGTCATGATTACAGAGAGTTTGTAAACTTGCTTTCAGCCTATATTTGATTGGATACGCTAAGAAGGAGAGTTAAAAATCTCCCTGGTTTTAAAAAAAAAAAAAAAAATGACCTGGAACTAACAAGCTGTATTTTAAGACAGCAGCCTGTGTGCAAAGTAAAGGGCTTAGATTGAAACCTGAGCCCCATCCAAAACAGCTGAGAGAACAGATTTACCTTTGAGGGAAAGCCCTGCAGAAAGAAATTACTTCAAGCAAGTAGTTTGCCACTGGATACAATGAGGCAGGATCAGTCTGTACCCATCAGATAAAACTCCATTCTAGGACTGAAAGTTAAAGAGTCTGTAAGCAGACAGACTGGCATGCTCACTAGTTACCACCTGAATCCACTTGATGAGTAGAAGTGGGGGTGGGTAGAATGCAGCAATAAGAAATGAGCTGAAAGAAGAAGAAAAACTGGCTCCTCTGAAGGTTAGGGAGTTGTTTGTACTCCTAAGCCCATAGGCAGTGACCTAGCTCATGTGGGGCTAGGGCTGAGAAAGTGAACAAAAGGGTCAGGAGGTCTGAAATGCAGTAGGTGGACTCATTTGACCTAGCAAGCTTGCAGCTGGTACTCATTTGATCTAGCAATGATGGCGAGGGCTGAATTGAATAGAATCCAACCAAATTAAGAGAGATGTTTGAGCTAGTGTAAACTGTTGTAACTTTGATAGCTTGATGTGGACTGGACTTTGATCCTGAATACAGATACCTAATGTTCTAACAAGAACAATGATTCATTACACCAAGGAATGTGTTGTCACCTCAGAGGACTGGATTGATAAAGATGGACAATTTAGAAATTGGTTATCAAAAATTGGTGATGATAAAGGCATGAAGTGGCTGGTTTACAGACTTTCATGGGTGCAATTAAAATGATACAGGAAAAATTAATCAATAATGTATGAAAGTGACAATGGCTAGAAGAGTCAAGGGGTCGCCTACTGTGTAATGAATTTTCTAAAGTCTCTTCTAGCTATACTCTGTAACTCCCGCAAAACAACTGCCCTTCTGAGTCAGAGTAAAAGAATGTGGGAGAAGATGCTGATAGGATAATATGAATCAGCTGTGGATATTAGCAGAGTTCATTGTAATTGTAAAAACTTGAAACTCTAGCATGAGTATAAAATGAACCACCTAAAAACTACCATTAAAAGAGAATAGCCAGGAGTGAGGCATGTCCTTTCAATCCAGACGCAGAAAGTTGTGACACCAGAGGGGTGGCAGAGGAATAGCAGCAGCAAATCCAATAGCCAAACACTGGGACAGGTTTGCATGGGCTAAATGGGACAGAGATAAATAGTGATGCATTTATCTTGGAACAACAAAGCTCTGTGATAGAGGATCAAGGCACAGTTTGAAGAGGGGAATTAATACTAAGATGCTTGACTGTCTTATGAATATTGGTTCACTTTGCCTACTATTGTAAAATGGACATTTGAGTTGGATAGAAAGGAATGTCAGGAAACATGATTACAGAAAACTTGTAAGTCTGTCTTCAGCCTGTAACTGATTGGAATACCTAAAAGGGGTTCTACAACTTGCCCAGTGAAATAGGCCTCCTGCAGAACCTTTGCAGTATGTAGGACCTTAGGTGGAATCTTGAGCTCCATCCAGAACCTTCTGAGGTGGGACATTCCCACTAGAAAGGAAAAGCAGACCAGCCTGGAACAGCTAGAGTGACAGGAGATACATCTTCAAAGAAAGATCAGCAGGAAAAACCCAAAACAAAAATGACAGTATGATTGGCTACTAAAAGAATAAGCAAGTTGTTCGCCAGGAAGTCATCAAGGCAAACAATCAAGTTCCTTCAGGACAAACCCCCTTCTAAGACTGAAACTCAAAGGGAACACATGAACAGACATGTAAGCTTGCTGATGACAACATTGTCCTACTGGTGAATGGAAGAGGGGAAAGGGCAGCAGTGAAGAAATAGGCTGAGTTCAACGATGGTCCACAGACTCCTGTTGACCTGGAAATGAAAGAAAGAAGAGGAAGGGCTGGTTGGTCCAAAGTGTGGTGGAACCTGGGGACACATGTGCCTATGGACAAGGACATAGCCACAGAGGGCTAGAGCTGAGAGTGAAGCATCCAGCTGATATGAAGTGAGAGGAGATGCACAAGAACATGCAAAGTTGCAGATAGTACCTACTTGACCTAGTCTCGATGGCTTGATAATCAGAACTTGACTAGAGGAAGATTTTTAAAAATGAAGAAGAAGAACAAAGTTTTTGATAAAGGAAATGAGGGCAAATTGCAAACATTTGATGAACTTGACCTATACTCACAGAAACAGTAACTCTAAATACCAACATAGAGGGCAGGGGTCTTCACATCAACTATCAATGCTTTCCCCTCTAGACACAGGATAGATAGGGATGGGCAACTTAGACATAGGCTACCTAAAATGTGGGACAATAAAGGCATAAAGTGACTGGCTTACAAGGTTTCAAGGGGGTGCTTAGTTTAATAGTCTGTGGGGAAATAAAGAGTCGCCACTGAATAGTTTTCATCTTGTCTAGAAGGGTCTGGTTAAAAGAGATGGGGATAAGATTCTTATGATTCCATAGTGAGTAAATGTTATCATGACTAATTACGACTGTCACAATTGTAAAGGACGATCAAAGGAGAAGAACACAAGCAGAATGCAAGACCTTATCCAGAGAAACAGCAGCACCAGAGATGGAGACAGAAATGGGACATGGAAAGAGGGAGCAGCTAAGGACTCTAGATTCATGGGAAGAGAGGGACTAAGAGCTGGTGACCAAGAGTCAGACTTGCAGAATGTGCCCTTTGGTGGTGTAAATTATTATATATGCCCAAGTGTCTAAAAGAAAAACAAAAAACAAAAAGAACTAAAGTGAATAGAGAGAAATACTGTTAATTGGTGGTACATGGAGGGGATTATAATCATTATAATGAAACAAGGCACATGATTTATTGAATGTAAAACTGATGATCTGCTCTGTAAATTTTCACTCAATCCACAATAAAACCTTAAAAAAAAAAAAAAAAATCAGTAGCCAGAGAACGAGACAATGCAGTAGATTTCCCATTCCATAGAGCAAATAAAACTGAATGACTTTGGGGAAGAAGTGTGCTTGTAGAGTGGGGTGCCTCCGTGCTTTTAAGTAGGGGAGCTATATTACCTGATCCATAGAGTTAGAGCCAAGTACCTTCAAGCTGAGACTTATGGTGGAGTGGTGTGTCCTATGGGCATTTGTCAGCAGCTGACTGGAACAACTGTGCCCTGAGCATTTCTGACTACAACCTGTTAACTTCCCTATTAAACCCCATAACTATAAGTATGGTGTCTGAGTCCTATGTGGCCATTGCAAAAAATTATGGAACCCAGCTGAGTAGAGAGGGCTGTTGGAGGAATGGTTGGTGCTTCATATTTTTGTACCATCTTACTTAGATATGACCTTATTAGCATAAGAAGAAAACCAATTTCCAAACATTATCATATTTACAGATAATAGAGCATTTTCAGATATTTGGGTGGGTGCAGAGGAACAATTCAAACCATAACACATGGATACAGTAGTATCTTAGCTTAAATCCATGGTAACAGCCTCATTATAAAACAAACAGCACAACTGCTGCTGCTCCTCCTCCTGCTGCTGCTACTACTACTACTGCCACTATTTATTATCTACTCTCTACCAGACACTCTGGTGAGTCATTTTCAATATCAGAATAAGTCTACCTCAATAATCCTAAATGCTAAGTGATTGTTATTGTTGTTAAGTGTCAGTGAGTTGGTTACAATCATAGCAACCTTGTGTAGGGTGTCCAAGGCTGTAAATTTTTGTGAAAGCAGAAAGCCTCATCTTTCTCTCATAGAATGATTGCTGCACTGCAATTGCCAGCCTGTGGTAAGCAATCCATTGTTTTTCCTACAAAGCTCATACTATCATATCCCATTTAATAGATGAGGAAACTGAGGAATAAAGAATGAGGTAAATTGTCCATGTTCACAACTTGGTAAAACTGGAGCAGAACTGACTCTGATTCCAGAATATGTGCAGCAGCACTTGCCTTTCTGTATCTCTAGGCACAGCAATCCACCATTCATCTGTCAGTTTTGTCATACTGTGGTGACTTGCATGCTGCTATGAGGCTGGAAGCTATAAGTATTTTAAATATCAACAGGGTCACCCATGGTGGACAGGTTTCAGTAAGTTTCCAGACTAAAACAGACTAGGATGAAGGAGGGGTAGACTACTTCTGAATGTTTAGCCACTAAAAATCTTAGAATAGAAGTGGAACACTAGTAGATACCATAAGAACACTAAGTGCTAAAATGTTATAAACAGCACAAGAACATTGTGAGCTACAGTTTCAGAAGATGAGCCCCTCAGGTTCGAAGGCACTCAGAATAGGACTTGGGAACAGCTGCTTCCTCAAAGTAAAGTTGACCATGATGATGCAAATGGAGTAAAGCTTTGGGGACCTTCATTTGTTGATGAGGCACAGTTCAACATGAGGAGAAACAATTGTAAACATTCATTAGTAATCAGAACATGGAAAGTGAACAACGTATGAAGTATGAATCTAGGAAAATTGGTAATTGTCAAAAATGGAGTGGAATGCAAAAACTTCAATATGCTACACATTAGTGAGCTGAAATGGACTGGTATTGGCCATTTTTAACCTGACAATAATCATATGGTTTACTATGCCATGAGTGACAAATTGAAGAAGAATGCCATCACATTTATCAAAAAGAATATTTCAAGATAAGTCTTAAAATATAATACTGTCTGTGACATGATAATATCCATATGCCTTCAAGGGTTAACACGCTTGACTGCAAAGTTGGTTTGAACCATAAGGTCAGTGGTTCAAGCTCACCAGCTGCTCTTTGGAAACCCTATACAGGGTCACTATGGGTCAGAACTAACTCAACAGCACTTCACAAAAACAACAAGGAAGACCAGTTAATAGCAATATTGTACAACCACTGAAACCAGTGATGATGAAATTAAAGAATTTTACCAAATTCTTCAGCCTGAAATTGCTCAAACATGCAGTCAAGATATATTGATAATTATTGATAATTAGAATGCAAAGTATGCAGACAAAGAAGAAAGAATAGTAGTTGAAAAATATGACCTTGATGATAGAAATTATGCTGGATACCCCATGATAGAATTTTGTAAAAACAATGACTTCTTCATTACAAATATATTTTTAAACAACATAAAAGACAATTATACACACAGACCTCACCAGATGCAATACACAGAAATCAAATTGACTACATCTGTGGGAAAAACTGGGCCAAGGGCAGACAGTGAAACAGGCCATCAGTTGCTTATATGCAAGTTCAGACTAAAGCTGAAAAATTAAAACAAGTCCACAAGAGCCAAAAAAGCACCTTGCACACATCCCAATTGAATTTAGCAATCATCTCAAGAACAGATTTGGTGAATTAGATGCTAATTATCAAAGGCCAGAGTGGTATGGGATAAAATCAATAACAGAGGAAGAAAGCAAAAGGTCATTAAGAAAAGAAAGAAGGAAAAGACCAAAATAGATGTCAGAAGAGACTCTCAAAGTTTTTCTCCAAAGCAGATATACTAAATTAAATGGAAGAAATGAGGAGGTAGAGAGCTGAAAAAAATTTTCAAAGGACAACTCGAGAAGACAAAGTATTATAAGGAAATGTGCAAAGATCTGGAGTTAGAAAACCAAAAGGGAAGAACATGTTCAGCATTCCTCAAGCTGAAAGAACTGAAGAAAAAATTCAAGCCTCAATTTGTAATATTGAAGGATTTTTTTGGGTAAAATATTGAATGATGCAGAAAGTATCAAGAAGAAAATGGAAGGAATACTGTACCAAAAAGAAATGGTTGATGTTCAACCATCCAAAGAGGTAGTATATGATCAAGAACCAATGATACTGAAGGAATAAATCCAAGGTAGACTAAGGCATTGGCAAAGAACAAGACTCCAGGAATTGATGGAATACAACTGAAATCTTTCAAGAAACTGATGCAGTACAGGAGGCACTCACTCACCTGTGCCAAGAAATTTAGTAGATGCCTCCCTAGCCAACTGGTTGGAATGGATCCATATTTGTGACCCAACAGAATGCAGAAATCATTGGACTATATCATTAATATCAGATACAAGTAAAATTTTGCTAAAGACAATTTAATAATGACTGCAAAGTTACATCGACAGGGAATTGCCAGAGGTTCAACAGGATTTAAACAAGGACGTAGTATGAAGGATATCATTGCTTATGTGAGATGGATCTTGGCTGAAAGCAGAGAATACCAAAAAGATATTTATCTATGCTTTTATTGACTGTGCAAATGGATTTGACTGTGTGTATCATGAAAAGCTATGGATAACATTGTGAAGAATGGGTTTTCCAGAACACTTAATCGTGCTCATGAGGAACCTGTACAAAGACCAAGAGGCAGTTATTCCAACAGATCAAAAGGATGCTGAATGGCTTAAAATCAGGAAAGGTGTGCCCCAGGGTTGCATTTTTCACCATACTTATTCTATTTCTATTCTGAGCAAACAATCCAAGAAGCTGAATTATGTGAAGAAGAATGAGGCATCCAGATTAGAGGAAGATTTATTAACAACCTGTGATATATGGATAATACAACCTTGCTTAGTGAAAGCGAATAGTATTTAAATACTTACTGATGAAAACTCAAAACCACAGCTTTCAGTACAGGTTTAACTACAATGTAATCTTCCACAATGGACCACTAAATAACATCGTGATAAATGGAGACAAGATTGAAGTTGTGAAATCTTCACTTTGACTCCACGATCAATATTCATTGAAGAAGCAGTCAAGACATCAAACAATTAATTGCACTAGTCAAATCTCCTGCACAAGACCTCTTAAAAGTGTCCAAGATAAAGGTATCAGTTGGAGAAGTAAGGTATGCCTGACCCCAACCACCATATTTTCAATTACCTCATATTCATATGAAAATTGCACAATAAATAAGGAAGGTCATCGAAGAATTGATGCATTTGAATTATGGTGTTGGCAAAGAATATTGAAAGTACCCTGGACTACCAGATGAATAAACAAACCTGTGTTGGAAGAAGTACAAACAAAATGCTCCTTAGAAGCCCAGATGGCAAGCTTTTGTCTCTCATACTTCAGACATATTATCATGAAGGACCAGTCCCTGGAGAAAGAAATCATCCTTGGTAAAATGGAGGGCTAGTGTAAAAGAGGAAGAATCACAATGAGATGGATTGGCACAGTGGTAGCAGCGATGATGGACTCAAGAATAACAATGATTGTGAGGATGGTGCAGGACCAGAGAATGTTTCTTTCTGTTGTACAAAGGGGTTGCTATGACTCAGAAAGGACTTGACAGCACACAACAACTACAAGGTGCAGCAGTATATTGAGGACATAGTTGAGCATTTGAGCTGACTACAAAAAAGAGATTCTAGAAGATGTATGTGAAAGAAAAGAAGAAACTTGCACTGGAGATCAGAAGGTTGGAGAGAAAGTGAAATGAAAGATGGCACCACTCAAAGGTATAGAATTGCATTTCCTGTTTTTTTCTTCCAAGAAAAGTCCATGTAATAGATAACCCAGAGTAATAAAGGCATGACTCAGGGCACTTCTGTATGGTCCAGGAGGGCTGGAGTGGCATACATAAAAGGTCAGACTCTTTGCTTGAAATGGATGGCATCCATAAAGTTGATGGGCTGGCCTGGGGAATTTGGGGGTCCTTGTAAAATTATGTTACATATTATTGTTTCACTAGTAGGACTATTTGGACAGCCTGTCCCAAATGTGCTGGATTGCAAGGTCGGTTTGAACTGCAAGGTTGGTGGTTCAAGCTCACCAGCCACTCTTCAAAATCGCTGTACAGGGTCACTATGAGTCAGAACTGATTCAGTGGCACTTAGCAACACAAAATAAACCAAGACACATATTAGAAAGCTGATAGGAGAATGTCCTGGGAGAATGTTACCTATAATTGACTTTTAGTTTGGCTAACATTGCAAAGGTCAAGCTATCTGCACTGGATTGGGTATCTGCAGAGGTCAGGCAGATACCTGAGATAGCTGTTTCAGAAAGGGGCCATGCCATGTAGTTCCGGACTTGTTGTTGTTGTTGTTGTTATGTGCCATGGAGTTGGTTCTGACTCATAGACCAGGAATTAATTCTTCCCTCAAGTTCCTCTTCCTCTGTTCCCACGTCTAGTTTCCCCTATTGAGTTCTGTCTCTTTCTCCCTCAATCTCTACAAAGCCAACCTAAGAAGTGATACAAAAACATTACTTCAGGAAAGAGTTTGGAACTAAGAATCAGGGACCCTGAGTTCTAGCCTCAACTCGACCCCAAACCTGCTACATGATCTTGGGCAAATGATATGCACATAAAATCTGTTTGAAGAAAACTACAGGCTACTAAAACAACAAGAAATTGTATGGAGAAAGCATGGATAAACATATAAGCTGAATGGATGTAGGAGGGAGGTTAAGAGTATACCCACAAATATATGTAGATTTAATAGGGTATTTGTACATGTATGATGAAAGATAGCTGCAATAAATCTATCTGACAAAGAATTCTCAAATCCAGGATGTATAAAGAATTCCTATAGGTAAGTAAGAAAAACACAAAAAAAGACTGTGATTAAAAAGGCAAATTTTTAAAAAGGCTTTTCACAAAAAAAGTTTATCCAATGGCCAATAAACATATGAAGCAGTGCTAAATTTTATTAGTAATCAGAAAAAAGTTCAAATTAAACCAAAATATGGTACCAGTGCATACCTCACATAATGGCTAAAATTTGAAAAACTGGTAATATCAAGTGCAGGCAAGGACTTCAAGCAATAGAACGCTCATGCTCTACCAGGTGAGTGTTTATATTGGTACAAACCATTTGAAAACCGTCTGACAGCATTTTCCAATTTGGATATGCACATATCCCATGGTTAAGCATTTATTTAATGCTTATACCCAGGTATAAAGCATATACCCAGGTATATATCATCAATGGAAATAAGTGTGACAAATATGCGTTCAAAATCTGAAACCATAAAACTCCAAATTATACCACCAAACCAAAAGCAAACACAAACCCCTACTACTGACTTGATTCTGACTCATTTTGTTGTGGTTAGGTACCATTGAGTCGGTACCAACTCATAGTGACCTTATATACACAGCAGAACGAAACACTGCCCGATCCTGGGCCAACCTCACCATTGTTGCCACGACTGAGCCCACTGACGCTGCCACTTTGCTAATCCATCTCGCTGGGGGTTTTCCTCTTTTTCTATGACCCTCCACCCTACCAAACATGATACCAGCAAACTGGTCCTTCCTGATAATATGTCTGAAGTATGAGAGACAAAGGTTGGTCATCCTGGCCTCCAAGGAGCACTCTGGCTGCACTTCTTCCAACACATCTGTTGGTTCTTTTGGCTGCCCATGGCACTTTCAATATTCTCCTCTAACACCATAACTAAAAAGCATCAATTCTTCTACTGTCTTCCTTAGTCACTGTCCAGCTTTCACATGCATATGAGGTTATTAAAAATACCATGGCTTGGGTCAGGCACACCTTAGTCTTCAAGCTGACATCTCTGCTCTTTAACACTTTTTAAAGGTCTTGTACAGCAGATTTGCCTAATGCAATACATCATTTGATTTCTTGGCTGCTGCTTCCATGAGTGTTGTTGTTGATCCAAGAAGAATGAAGTCCTTCATAATTCAATCTTTTCTCCATTTATATGGATATTATTTATTGCTCCATTATTGAGATGCAATCCATACCAAAGGCTGTGCTCTTTGATCTTCATCAGTAAGTATTTTAAGTTCTTCACTTTCAGCAAGCAAGGTTGTATCATCTGCATATCGCAGGTTGTTAATGAGACTTCCTCCAATTCTGATGCCATATTTTTCTTCATATAACCCAGCTTCTTGGATTATTTGCTCAGCATACAGGTTGAATAAATATGGTGAAAGAATACAACCCTGTCACACACCTTTCTTAATTTTAAACCATTCAGTGTTCCCATGTTCTGTTTGAACAAATAACTGCCTCTTGGTCCATGTACAGATTCCTCATGAGCACAATTAAGTGTTCTGGAATACTCATACTTTGCAATGTTGTCCATAGCTTGCCATGATCCACACAATCAAAAGCCTTTATGCAGTTAATAAAGCACAGGTAAACATCTTTCTGATACTCTCTACTTTCAGCCAAGATCCATGGGACATAAGCAATGATATCCCTCGTTCCACGGCGTCTTCTGAATCCGGCTTGAAACTCTGGAAGTTCTCTGTCAATGTATGCTTGTAGCTGTTTCTGTATTACCTTTAGCAAAACTTTATTCTCATGGGATATCAAAGAGATTGTTCGATGATTTCTGCATTCCACTGGGTCACCTCTCTTTGGAATGGACACAAATGTGGATCTCTTCCAATCAGTCAGCCAGATTGTTGTCTTCCAAATTTCTTGGCAGAGATGAGTGAGTGCCTCCTGTGCTGCCTTACTTTCTTGAAAGATTTAAATTTGTATTCCATCAATTCCTGGAGCCTTGTTCTTTGTAAATTCCATCAATGCACCTTGGACTTCCTCCTTCAGTATCGTTGACCCTTGATCATATGCTACCTCTTGAAATGGTTGAACATGAACCGTTTCCTTTTGGTACAGTGATGTGTGTATTTCTTCCATCGTCTCTTGATGCTTTCTGCATCATTCAGTCATTTTCCTAGAGAATCTTTCAATAACGGAAGTCAAGGCTTGAATTTTTTCTTCAATTCCCCAGCTTGAGAAATGCTGAGCACGTTCTTCCTTTCTGGTTTTCTGATTCCAGATCTTTGCATATTTTGTTTTAATATTTGGCTTTATCTTCTCGAGCTGATCTTTGAAGTTTTCTGTTCAGCTTTGGACCTCCTCATTTCTTCCATTTTCTTTAGCATCTCTACACTGGAGAGCAAGTTTCAGAGTCTCTTCTGACATCCATTTTGACTCTTTCTTTCTTTCTTTCTTCTTTCTTTTTTTCTTTCTTGTCTTCTTAATTGCTTTTTGCTTTCTTCATGTATGATGTTCTTGATGTCACCCCACAACTCTTCTGGTCTTCAGTGTTTAGTGTTTAATGTATCAAATCTGTTCTTCAGATGATCCCTAAATTGAGGTGGAATATAGTCAAGGTCATATTTTAACTCTCGTGGACTTGTTTTCATTTTCTCCAGCTTCAGTTGAATTTGCATATGAGTAATTGATGCCTTGTTTTGACTGATGATATGGATCTTTTCTGTCATCTCTTTTAGCAGTTGTAGTCAATTTGATTTCTATGTATTCCATCTGGTGAGGTCCCTGTGTATAGTCATCTCTTATGCTGTCTAAAGAAGGTATTTGAAATGAACAAATCATTGATTTTGCAGAAGTCTATCATGCATTTGCCAGCATAATTTATATCACCAAGTCCATATTTTCCAACTACTGATCCTTCCTCTTTGCTCCCAACCTTTGCATTCAGAGTAGGTAGCAGCAATTCTACTCAGTCCTATAGGATCACCATGAGTCAGAATCTATTTGATAACAGTGGATTTGTTTGCTTTTTGTTTTGTTTTGGCAACAGTCTAAATCCAGGTTCTTATTCCATGGCCACACTTACAGCTTATGATCCTCAAAGGCACTAAAAGCTGCATTGCTAATGTCCCCCCAAACACATAGTGTGCTATCAGAGCCCATGGCCTACAATAAAACCCCAACTACCAATGTGTCTACCTCCCAGTAGGCCAAATCCAACTCCTTCCCCCTCTAGTCACACAGCATTTGTTTCATTTCCTTTACACAATAATGCTGCATCTTAAGACAGTGGAAAGGCATTGGAAAACCAAGGCTGACTAGCCACTCTGCCTGTCTCCACTAAGCCTGGCACTTGCCAAGAGAGGGGGTGGACAGTAGACATTCATGTTGGGGGAAAGGAAGAGGAAGTTTAGAATCTCATCACTGTAGACACAGGTTCTGATGTCCTAGTCAGGGATCAGCTCCATAACAAAAGGCAAGAAGGCAACAAAGCAAGATGAGAGAAAGGAGACTGGGCCACCTGGGAGGCTGGACCTTGGTTGGCAAAAACAGCAGAGGGATAGTCTAAGAGTTTTGAAGTCTACTGTTTCATTCAGTTATATGCTGGGCAAGGCAGTTGCTTCCTCTATGCTAGCTGAAAAGTCTGTATCAGGTCTATCACCCACATCCCTGAGAGCAGAGATTGCAGAAGACCACTCTTCAGGTAATTGGGGTAAGAGGCTGTGAAATCCACACTGGGGAAGCACCTTTTTAAGATACTAAAAACTGGTTCTTCTACGGTAAAGAAGTGATTGCTTTGATGGTTGTGGCTAGGATTAAATGAGAAAACATAAACAGTGTTTAGCACAGGACTGACACCTAGTCAGAGGGAGGGAGTACTCTTTTAAAATATCTTCCTTTGCATCACCACCCCCTTTGTATTAAGATCTTGATGGATATGGAATTTGACTTACTTAATCCTCAGTGTGACAGTGTAGGTTAATATGCTGGACTGCAAAGTTTGTTTGAACCACAAGGTCAGCGGTTCAAGCTCACCAGCCACTCCTTAGAAACCCTATACCGGGTCACTATGGATCAACAACATTCACTGACAAGGTTTATCTTTCTTGCTTATCTCCTTGGAAGAACCCTTCTTTAAATGCTGTATTTTGCATTCAGATTCAACATTTCTTATCCTCAATCTAAGACATTTACAATACAGGATGGGGGTGGGGACTGGGGTTTGAAAATAAGGAAGCATGACAAGGTATTGTTATGGAACTAAAATGGTTTCAGGACATCTGAAACAGAACACATTTGACATTTAGCATAATACCAAATTTATAATCCCTGGGTGACACAAATAATTAAGCACTCAGCTGCTCACTAAAAGATAAGTGGTTCGGAGGAGAGCTTCCGGTTTGCCAGGGCGGCCAGGTGGTGCTTGTGAGTAGGGGCTCCGGGATCGGGGAGGGGAAGCTCATGAGTTGAGCCTCCCAGGTGGTAATTCACAGTCTCACGGCCCGCGTAAAGCTTAGTGCGCCAGAGGCTTAGACCCGTTTCTTTGAGAAATCACTGTGCAAGGAATTACAGGCTTTTT
>NW_006408886.1:2114766-2139735 GCF_000296735.1 Chrysochloris asiatica | reverse complement strand
TTGTCTCTGTGTGTGAGATGTGTCTCTTGCAGACAGCATATTAAAGGATCTTGTTTTCTTATCCATTCTGCCACCGTCCGTCTCTTAACAGGTGCATTTAATCCATTTACATTCAGTGTAATTATCAATAGGTATTGATTAATTGCTGCCATTATGTTTGTTTTTTTTGTGGTTGCTACTTCTTTGTTCTGTTTGTCTTCCTTTGTTGAGTTCGTGATTTTTGTGTTCTTTCTTGTGAGTTTCCTCATAGTTTTAATGTTTTCATATTCCTCTTGGATTTTCATTCTCTTGGTATGTTGTGAATTGTTAATTTTCTCTGAGGTTGCCTCATAGTCCATTAATTTTTCTGTCCATTTAGTGCCGTCTATTTTATCCTGTAGTCGACCTGACCTTTTCACTATCTGGATATCTGTTCCTACATGTTTACCTTCCTTTATATTGTACTTGTTTTGATCATAGACTGGCCTCTCAGATTCTCTGAGTTTGTTCTTATAGTTTTGTTCTGTTAACAACTCTTCTATCTGTTGACTTAATTCAGGGAGGTGCTTCCACGTATGTCAATCTCTGGTTGTTGTCTGTTCTTGTTGGTTCTCAGACCACAGAACTCCCTTTAGGATGATTTGTAGCACAGGTTTGGCTCTGGCAAAATCCTTTAGCTTCTGTTTATCCTGGAATGTTTTGATTACACCATCATATTTGATTGATAGCTTTGCTGGATAAAGGATTCTTGGTTTGCATTTTTTTTTCTTTCAGGGTTTTATGTATGTCTCCCCATTGCCTTCTTGCTTGCTTGCTTTCTGCTGAGAGATCCAAGCTTAATCTGACTTGCTTGCCTTTGTATGCTACACTTCTGTTTTCCCTGCCTGCGTTCAGAAGTGTCTCCTCATCTAGTTTGGAGAGCTTGACTCTGATATGTCTTGGTGATTTTCTTTTGGGATCTACCCTTCCTAGGGTTCGTTGAGCTTCTGGAATGTTTATTTTTTCACTTTTCAGGATGTTAGAGAAATTTTCTTCCAGCAGTTCTTCAACTATTTCCTCTGTGTGCTTGTGGGATTCTTCTTGTTCTGGAATGCTGGTAATTCTTAAGTTATTCCTCTTCATGTTGTACAACATGAATCTTAGACCTGCCTCAGAATTTTTTATCCATTTTTGTGTTTGATCTTCTATCTTAGTGGTATTGAGAGATTTGTCTTCCAGCTCACTGGTTCTGCCTTCCATATCATCTATTCTATTTCTCTGCCCTTTCAGAGTGTTCTCTATTTCTGTTATTTTGTTATTGATCATTTGGACATCTTTCTGTAGGTTTTGAATCGTTTCCAATGCTGTATCTATCTTATTTGATTGTTCCTGTAGCACTTTCCTAACTTCTTCCTTATTTTTATTAACTCCACTGTAAAGTGTTTTGAAACATTTATGATCATTTTTCTGAATTCTTTCTCAGACATTTCCAAGGCCTACCCTCCTCCCAGAATGGAGTCCAGGTGTACTTCTAGGTCATTTGTCTCAGACATTTTATCTTTTTTCTGGTCATTTGCTGATATGGTCATCTGCCTTTGCTTTTTGGACATGTTTAGTGTTTATCTGTGGCCTTAATATTTAGTTGAGTGTGTGTTTTGGTAATACTTTATGCTTTCTGATTGCTTCCAGGAAGATGTGATCAGGATGTGGGCTTTCCTTTTCACTCTTCTTATTGCTTAACTCAGAGTAACTTTCACAGGTGTTGTCTGTTTCCCGGTATATGTCAGTCGGTAATAGTTCTTGCCTGGGTTTTGGTGTTTTATAGAGTGTGATTTTAGCTTGGCTATACAGCAGCAGTTGCTGACTTTTCTTGTGTAATATAAGGAGACAAAGAGTCCTCCAAAGGCAGAAGGGGTCATATAACAGCAAAACATTACTAGTGGGGAAAAAAAATGAGAGAAAGAAGAAGAAGGGAAAAAAAGACTAAAAAGCAGCACCAACAAAAACAAGACTGAATACTGCACTCTCTAATCACAGAAAAGGGGGAGGAGGGAGAGAAGAAAAAGAAGGAAAAAAATAAAAATAAATTAAAATCTATATCTTCATATGAGTATGAATTTAATGTCCTCTCTTTAAGTTCCTGCCTTCAAAGTTACCTGAAAGATTCCAAGTTGCCAGTGTGGTTGTTATGCTATACCTCAGGCTCCAATCCAACCTTTGGCCTGTTTTGCCTTTAAACTCTCTTTCCCTCTCTTCAGCCCTCTCCTTCTCTTTCCTGTGATAAAAAAAAAAGAAACAGATAAGAAAAGTTCAGCATCTCCGCTTGGGTTGTGTGTCTGTGTGCATGTGTGGCAGAAGAACCCACCAGCAGTGAGGGTGGTGGGTGGCCACTCGGCTCAGGCTCTCCCTCTATTCTCCAAAATGGAGGTGGGCAAACAGCGAGTGTGCCAGTTACCAGATACCAAAGAAAAAAAGAAAATCAGAACAAAGCAAAACTGACAAATTATATTGTCCACCTTTGTCCCAAGGTTCCCGCAGCATTTTTCTGTGGTGTTTCTGCTCCCCCTGTTTCTTCTTGCCACTTGGTCTCTCCCAGGATGTCAGCTTGGGCCTCTGAACCCAGCCCAGCAGATTCAAAAGTATGCAAATTTTTACTTCAGCTCCAAACTCCACAAACTATAAGCCTTCAAACCTTTAAAAAATTCCTATCTCTGTGGTCCCAAGTTTTGGAGCACTGCCCTGGATCTGCTTTGCCTGGTATTCTGTGGTATTACTGACGGTGAACTTCACTGCACTTCCACCCTAGCCACCATCCCTGTCCATTTTTGAAAGTGGAGTATTAAAATCGCCCACAATTTTTATAGAATCATCTATGTCTTTCTTCAAATCTATTAGCATTTGCTTTATCTATTTTGGAGCTCTTTCATTGGGAGCATAAGGGGTATCTCCTTATCTTTGATTTTGGAGAGCTTAATTATGATATGTCTTGGTGATTTTCTTTTGGGGGTCAAACATTCCTGGGGTTCATTGAGTTTCTTGAATGTTTGTCTTTTCACTTTTCAGGATGTTAGAGAAATTTACTTCCAGCAGTTCTTCGATTATTTCATTTGTGGACTTTTGTGATTCTTCTTGTTCTGGAATGCCAATAATTCTTAAATTATTCCTTTTCATTTTGTCCAACATTAATCTTAGACCATTTTCACATTTTTTTTTATCCTTTTTTCTGTTTGCTCTTTACCTTTGTGATATTGAGAGATTTGTCTTCCAGATCACTGGTTCTGCCTTCCACCTATTCTATTCTACTACTTTGCCCTTTCAGAGTATTATCTATTTCTGATATTCTATTATTGATCATTTGGACCTCTTTCTGTGGGTTTAGAATTGTTTCCAATGTTATATCTACCTTATTTGATTGTTTCTGTAGCACTTTCCTGACTTCATCCTTATTTTTCTGAACTCCATTATAAAGTGTTTTGAAACATTTTATAATCATTTTTCTGAATTCATTCTCAGGCATTTCCAAGACCTGCCCTCGTTCCAGAATGGAGTCCAAGTCTACTTCTAGGTCATTTGTCTCAGACATTTTATCTTGTTTGTGGACATGTGCTGATATGGTCATCTGCTTTTGCTTCTTGGACATGTTTAGTGTTATCTGTGGCCTTAATACTTAATTTGGTATGTGTTTTGGTATTTTTTTTATGCTTTCTGATTGTTTCCTTGTAGATGTGATCAGGATGTGGGCTTCCCTTTTCAGTCTTCTCATTGCTTAACTCAGAGCAGTTTTCACAGGTGTTGTCTGCTTTCCTGGTAATGGCCATTGGTATTGGTTCTTGCCTGGAGTTTGGTGTTTTATAGAGTGTGATTGTAGCTTGACTGTATGGCAGCAGTTGCTGTCTCTTCTTGGGTACTATAGGGAGAGAAAGAGTACCCCAAAGGTAGAAGGGGGAGCATAAAACAGCAAAACAGTACCAGCAAAAATAGAAAAACAACAACAACAAAAAGACAAAACTAGACTGAATACTGTAGTCTATAATTGCAGAAAGGGGAAACGAGGGAGAGATGGGAAAAAAAAAAAAAAACCTGTAGCCTAATATGAGTATGACTTTAATGTTTTCTCTTCATCTTCTTACCTTCATAGCTGCCTGAGAGATTTCAGGATGCCACTATTGGTTGTTATGCTGTACCTCAGGAACTCAGGATTTAATTTCATTTTTGGCCTGTTTTGTTTTTAACCTCTCTTTTCCTCTCTATATCCCTGTCCTGGCCTTTCCCGTATTTAAAAAAAAAAAAAAAAAAAACTGTTCAGGGCCATCTCTTTGGCTTAGAGTATCTGTGCACATGCATGACAGAGAACCCACCAGTGGTGAGCATGGGGTCTGACCACTTGTGCAGGCACCCCCTCTCATCACCAGAATGGAGGTGAACAAACAGTGGAGGTGTCAATGAATAGATACAAAAAAAAAAAAAAGAAAGAAAGAAAAAAAGAAAATCAGACAAAGCAAAACCTACAAAGTGTATTTTCCACCTTCACTCTGAAGTTCCCGCAGTGTTTTTCCATGGTGTGTCTGCTCTCTCACTTGGTCTTGTCCTGTGGTTTTGCCCAAGTTGTTGGCTCTGGCCACCAAGACCAGCTGATTCAAAAGTATGTGATTTCTTACTTTTGCTACAAGTTCTACTAGCTATAAGCCTTCAAACCTTTTAAATACTCCCATCTCTGTGGTTCTGAGTTTTGGAGCACTGCCCTGGATCTGCTTTGCCTGGTGTTATGTGGTATCGCTGATGTCAAACTTCACTGCAACTCCACTCTAGATACCATCAAGCCCCGCCTCTTCAGCTTACTTATTCTTGTAGTAGCCAGTTATACTATTTTGGGTTTTTCCTGATGATCCTTCTTTGAAGATGTATCTTCTGTTGCTCTACCTTTTCCTGGTTGGTCTGCTTGTCCTTTCTAGTAGGAATGTCCTGGGTGGAACTCAGCATTTCACCTAAGGTCCTATACTCTGCAAAGGCTCTACAAGAGGCCTATTACACTGAGAAAGTTGTAGAACCCGTTAGGTATTCCAATTAGTTATAGGCTTAGGATGGGCTTACGAGTTTTCTCTAATCATGTTTCCCGACTTTCCTTTCTATCCCACTCAAGTGTCTATTTTACAATAGTATGCAAGGGTGACCAATATTCATCTTAGTATTATTTTCCCTTTTCAAACTATGCCTAGATCCCTGTAACACAGAACCCTGTTGTTTCAAGGTTGAGTATACATCAATATTTACCTCTGTCCCATTTAGTCTATGCAAACATGCCTAAGTCTTCCCCTATCTACCTTGTTCTTCCACCTCCTCCACCTTCTTGTATTGCCCTTCCTAACACCCAAACTATGATGTGTCTGCTCTTACCCTGTGCTCTATCGTCACCTCCCTCTACCTTCCCCTAAAACACCCACCCCAACTCCACCATTTTGGTTACCTTATACTCCATTAACTTTTCCCTCCGTTTAATACAGTCTATTTGATCCTATAATCTACTTGACCTTCTCACCACCTGGATCTCTGTTCCTCTGTGTTTAGCTTCTTTTACATTGTAATTATTTTTATCATAGACTGACCTCCCAGATCCTCTGAACTTGTTCTTATAGTTTATTCTGTTCTCAGTTCTTCCACTTGTTGATTGAGTTCTGGGTGGTGCTGCCATGTATGTCAATCTTTGGTTGTTGTCTGTTCTCATTGGTTCTCAGTCCACAGAACTCCCTTTAGGATGTTTGTCATCACAGGGTTGGCTTTGGCAAAATCCCTTAGTTTCAGTTTATCCTGGAATGTTTTGATTACACCATCGTATTTGATTGAAAGCTTTGCTGGATAGAGGATTCTTGGTTGGCAGTTTTTTTTGTTTTTTGTTTTTTCTTTCAGGCTTTCATATATATCTCCCCAATGCCTTCTTGCCTGCATGGTTTCTGTTGAGAGATCCGAGCTTAATCTGATTTACTTGCCTTTGTATGTTACAATTCTCTTTTCCCTAACTGCTTTCATGATTGTCTCCTTATCTTTGAATTTTAAGAGCTTGATTATTTTTTGTCTTGGTGATTTTCTTTTAGGGGCTATCCTTCTTGTGGTTTGTTGAACTTCTTGAATGCTTATCTTTTCACTTTCAGGATGTTAGAGAAATTTTCTTCCAGAAGCTCTTCAACTATATCCTCTGTGGACTTATGTGATTCTTTCTGTTCCAGAATGCTGATAATTCTTAAGTTATTCCTCTTCATCTTGTACAACATGAATCTTAGACCTTCTTCAGATTTTTTATCCTTTTTTTCTGCTTGGTCTTCTATCTTAGTAGTAGTGAGAGATTTATCTTCTAGCTCACTAGTTCTGGCTTCCATTTCTTCAATTCTACTCCTTTGCCCTTTCAGTGTATTGTCTATTTCTGATATTCTATTATTAATCATTTGGACCTCTTTCTGTTGGTTTTGAATTGTTTCCAATGCTGTAACTATCTTATTTGATTATTCCTGTAGCACTTTCCTGACTTCTTCCTTATTTTTCTCAACATCATTTTTCTGAATTCCTTCTCAGACTTTTCTAAAACCTGCCCTATTTCCTGTATGGAGTGTAGGCCTACCTCTAACTCATTTCTCTCAGTCAGTTCATTTTGTTTCTGAAAATGTACTGATATGGTCATCTGTTTCTGGGTTTGGGGCATATTTAGTAGTTAGCTGTGGCCTTAATACTTAGATGCGTATGTGTTGGGTACCTTTTATGCTTTCTGATTTCCTCCAGGTAGATATGATCAGGAGATGGGCTTCTCTTTTTACTCTTCTTGCTGGAAAATTTCAAAATGCCACTGTTGGTCATTATGACATAACTCTCCATTTGCTCTCACCCAAGATGGCCACTCAGGAAGCAGCTGAGCACCTTGGATTAGAAAGCACTAAATTTCTTGCTTCTGCTACAAATTTCACTGACTGTAAGTCTTCCACCTTTCTAAATATTCCTTTATATGTGGTTCAGAATTCTGGGACCGTCTCCTGAGCCTGCTTGGTCTAGTATTCTGTGTTGTTGCTTACAGAGCTCCTCACTGTACTTCTATCCTATCCACCATCTTGTTTGTTCTCCCTTCTTTCATGTCTTCTTAATGGCCTTTTGCTTTCTTCCTTGATAATGTTCTTGATGTTATCACACAACTCTTCTGGCCTTTGGTCATTAGTGTCTAATTCATCAAATCTGTTCTTGAGATGATCTCTAAATTCATTTGTGATATATTCAATGTCACATTTTAGCTCTTGTGGACTTGTTTTCATTTTCTTCAGCTTCAGCCTGAACTTTCATTTGAGCAATTGATGTTCGGTTCCACTGTCTGCCCCTGGCCTTGTTTTGAGTGATCATATGGTTCTATTTCACCATTTTCTTTCCACAAATGTTGTCAATTTTTTTCTGTACATTCCATCTGTCAAGGTCCACGTGTATAATCATGTTTTATATGGTTTTTAAACAAGTGTATGCAATGAAGAGTCTTGCAAAATTCTATCATGTGATCTCCAGCATAGTTTCCATCACCAAAACCATATTTTCTAGTGACTGATCCTTCCTCTTTACTCCCACCTTTGCCTTCCAATCACTGGTAATTATTAATACATCTTGATTGCATGTTTCATCAACTTCAGACTGAAGAAGTTGATAGAATTCTTCAGTTTCATCATCATCGGCTTTAGTGATTGGTGCATACATTTGAATAATAGGGGTATTAAATGCTTTTCTTTGTAGGGTTATGGATATTATCCTATCACAGACAACATTATACTTCAAGATAGTTCTTTTGATGAATGTGATGTCTATTTTCTCCAATTTGTCATTCCTGGCATAATCAATCATGTTACTGTCAGATTTTAAATGGTCAATACCAGTCCATTTCAGCTTACAAATGCCTAGGATATTGATGTTTTTGTGTTCCATTTAATTTTTGACAACTTATAATTTTCCTGGATTCATACTTCATTCATTTCATGTTCCAATTAATTGGAGTTAACAGCTATTTCTCCTTATTTTGAGTTGTTCTCCATCAATAAATGGATGTCCCCAAAGCTTTTATTGCAAAGACTTATCCTAGTCACTCTACAGCCTTGATCTTGTCCCTTTAGACTTCTTTTCATTCTGAAAACACAATGAACATTTAAAAGGAACATTATCTGAGTGTCTTGAGGATGCCCAATTTACTATTTTGATATGGTGTAAATCAAAGAGCACAGAGTTCTTCAGCCACATCATTACAATAAACTATACTGAGGAGACAGGTTTTCCCCAGTTGTATTTTGAGTGCCTTCCAAACTCAGGGACTCATCTTCCAACACTTTATCTGACAATATTCTGGTGTTCATCATGTTTCAACATTCAATATTCTGATGCTACCTGACAGTGTCCCACTGCTATTCATAATACTTTCAGTGACTAAATATTCAGAAGTAGTCCATCTTTCCTTCTTCCTCATCTGTTTTAGTATGGATGTTCAGCTGAAACCTGTACACCATGCAAGGCCCTGATGTTATTTTAAATACCAGTGGTATAGCTTTCAGATTCAGAGCATCATGCAAGCCACCGCAGTACTACAAACTGACAGACAAGTGATGGATTAATCTCATTAGGGTGTTTTACAAAAAATGATATGTTTTGTACTATGGAAAGAAATTATTCTGAAGTCAAGGCTAATATCAAATTTTTAATAAATCTCAAATGGATATCTTCCCAAATCATTGAAGCTTTGTAACAAGTTAGCAGGAAAGCTGTCCTAT
Source organism: Chrysochloris asiatica (assembly GCF_000296735.1). NCBI lineage: Eukaryota > Metazoa > Chordata > Mammalia > Afrosoricida > Chrysochloridae > Chrysochloris > Chrysochloris asiatica. Next base: position 2,131,003 of record NW_006408886.1, on the reverse strand, counting down.
TTAAGGCAACAATTTTCAGATGGATCAAATGTTTTTTAAAAAGTTTAGAAGACCTCAAAACTATACCTAGAGGGAAAACCATCAACCTCAATGAATGAAGTCTGGACTTGGGTGGAAGAGAACCTTACTATTACTACTGAAGGTAATACCTACTAAAGTTGGGATCTTACATTGTTCAGAATTTTCTGTTTTTAAAAATGTCAAGATCTTGGTCTCAGCAAGCTTTCAGCTCAAAGGGTGCCAAAATATTTGAGCAAAGATAAGTTAGCTCAAAAAGTTTATCATTCCATCAGTCCTTTAAGCAAAATCAAAGCTAATGAAAAGAATTTTATGGAACAAATCTTGACCAGAGATGAATCTTTGAATTACCAATGTAATCCAAAGACCAAGATCCAGTGGCATCCCAGGGATTCTTCCCTTTTGGTTTTTCCAGGGGTGAGGAACGGGACAGTTAAATTCACAACAGAGAAGCCAGTTCAAAATGTTATTTGTTGTTATTCTTCCTAAGTGCTGCTTAGTCAGTTCTGGCCCATAACGATCCAAGGAGTGGCTGGTGAGTTTGAACAACCAACCTTGCAGTTCAAACTGACCTTGCAGTCCAATGCATTAGCCTACTGCATCACACCAGAACTCTGTGACAGATTTACTGGATTCCCAAAGGGGTATTTGATTGATGTTCTCAAAGGGGACAGGATGATGACAGGGAATTTTTAGGAAGCAGTTTTAAGAAAATTGAAAGCTGCATTGGTTTGTAAAAGTCATGGAGGAATTTTTTTCCATCATGACAATGCACCTGCTTATTCTTTAAGTGTAGTGAGGGCAATGAGAATTTCATTGCAAAGACTTATCCCATTCAGTCTACAGCCTTGATCTTGTCCCTTTAGACTTCTTTTCATTCTGAAAACACAATGAACATTTAAAAGGAACATGATTTGAGTGCCTTGAGGATACCCAAATTGCTATTTTGATGTGGTGCAAATCAAAGAGCACGGAACTCTCAGGGAAGGGTTATCAAGATGGAAACATCAGAAATGTATAGACTTAGATGGAAGATATGTTGAAAACCAACAGGTTCACATTTTGATATTTTTGTTAAATAGAGGAGTTATTAATTTTATATCAATACTTTTTACTTATAGTTGTATACTAGCATATATACTTCCATAAATCAATCTTTACTTGATTTGTGTATAACAATGGTATATTTGTTTAGAAATGGACCTTGGGATTTTTATATGCAAGATTTTTATTTAAAGTGTTTAGTTAAACTTTTTAATAACTAAAGCATGCCCAAAATATTCTTAAATGATGCAAAAGGCCTCAACTAAATGTTGGATTTTAAGATTTTAATCAACTTGAATTTTAAACATATAAATCCCTACAATATTCTTACAGATATTTCTAGAATCTTTGCTATGTATTCATGAATCCTGAGGGAGATATAATGGCTAAGACAGACTTGCCCAGCTGCAGAGAGGGCTTGTGTGGAGCAAGGAGAAACCCTCCTCCAATAGCTCATACATTGGCCCCACTTCCAAGTGCATGTGGACACAGTTAAAAGAACTGTAACATGTCAGCCTGAAATGCATTGCCTGCAACAGTGGAAAGCTCACTTATTCATCACTAGAAAATCAAAAGCAATAATCACTCTGGCTCATCACTGTCTTTCATTCACCCATCTACCATGACAGGGCTCTGCTCAACCTTCCATGAGGCATACAGATCCAGGTAAGTTCTACCCACATTACTACTTTTGGTAGATTGGTAGTTCCATCTGGTCAGTGGTCATTTCCTTTTTCATTTACTTGGTATTATGTGAACTATTGTCAATATTTCTTCATTGTGTAAATTTCAGTGTCAGTGGGGGCTGCGTACCACCATCCATTCTCCCATGTGATCACTCTCCCTCTAGCTGTTGTTCAGTCTCCTCTCTACTACTGTCTCCTCCCTGACCTGGTGAGTTTAATGTTATTGATGCAATAATAAATATTTTAAAAGGTTTATTTAAACAGAAACAAATAAAATGCATATAACATTCACAAAAATATAACCAGAGGCTTACAAAAACGGAATCTTATGGCTCTTTTCTTAGTTATCTAGTGCTGTTATAACAGAAATGCCACAAGTGGGTGGTTATAACAAACAAAAAACTATTTTCTCCCAGTGTAGGTGGCTAGAAGTCCAAATTCAGACCATTGGCTCTAGGGGAAGGCGTTCTCTCTGTCAGCTCTGGTGAAAGCTCTTTGTTTCTTTTTAACTTGTTTCTTGGTTCCTTAGGATCTCATGTGGCATGGCATAAGTCTTCCTCCATCTGTGCTTGCTCACTCAGTTGTTTGCTCAATCTGTACTTAATATATCTCAGAAGAGATCAATTTAAGACATACCCTAAGGACCCCTGGTGTGGCGCTATAGAATAAGCACTGGACCACAAAGTCGGTTGTTCAAACTCACCAACCACTACTCCCAAACCCTATACAGAGTCACTATGAGTCAACAATGACTCAACAGCACTTAACAACAACAAAGGGGCCCTGGTGGTATAGTGGGTTAAGAATTAGACTGTTAATGGAAACATTGGCAACTTGAACCCATCAGTTGCTCTGCAAGAGAAAGATGAGACAGTTGTTTTATAAAATAAAAAAAAGACACATCTTACACATTAAAATAATAAATAAAACCCATTCCAAAATGGGATTTAACCAGAGGCACAAGAGTCCTAAGGAACTCTGATAGCGTAGTGTTTATGAGTCAGGCTGCTAACCTCAAGTTCAGCAGTTCTGTGGGAGAAAGATGAGGCTTTCTGCTCCCCTAAAGATTTACAGCCTAGTAAACACTACACATGGTTGCTATGAGTCAGAAGTGACTCCAGACACACAGCCACCACCATAGGAGTCTTGGTGTGACACTGTGGGATAAACCACTGTACTGCAAGATTGGTTTGAACCATACAGCCGGCAGTTCAAACTCACAAGCTACTCCTTGGAAACCCTATACAGAGTCAGAACCAAGTTGATGGCACTTAACAACAACAACCTAGGGGTTAGGATTTACAATACATATTTTCAGAGGACACAGCTCAGTCCATAATAGTTATCCTAAGAGCAATTGTTCAGTATTTACTAAATCCATGTTTACAGTGACTTTACAGAATATAACTACTGTCCTGGTGTGGCACCGTGAGCTAATGCGTCAGATTGCAAAGACGTTTGAACTGCAAGGTCGGTGGTTCAAGCTCAACAGCTGCTCCTTGGAAACCCTATACAGGGCCGGTATGGGTCAGAAACAACTCGACGACACTTCACAACAACAACTACTATCCCTGGAGAAGGATATCATACTTGGTAAATTGGAGAGTCAGCGAAAAAGAGGAAGATCCCTAAAGAGATGTATTGGCAGCTATGGGTTCAAGGACTGTGAGACTGGTGCAGTACCGGACAGTGTTTTCTTCTGTTGTGCAGAAGGTTGCTATAAGTTGTTACTGACTAGACAGCACATAGCAACAACAACAATTTGAATAATAAGAATCAACTGTGAATATATTTACTTGAATCATATCTTTGAGTGCCACATCTTGAGTGTTAAATAAGTTAAAACTGAGTATTCACGTTTGTTCGCTGAGATGACTGAATCTAAGCTTTCTCATTTGTAACTTCAGCTGAAACTTACAATTCTTCATTCTTAACTGAGGAACATGTTTAGAATTTTTCTCCATTTAACTATAATTGAGAACAGAGGGAAATGTTCCCGTAATAGCTAACAGAATGTTTGGAAAGAATCAAGATAAAAGAGATTTTTTTTGTTTGCACATTAGAAAAAATATTTTCTAGCATAAAATCATTGAGCTGTCAGAGATGATAGATGGAGAAAAGGTAGATAGCCAGGATATGAATAATGTCTCCAAAGGAAAGAAAATAAAGGTGGTTAAGACCTTGTCAGGGTGTCCTTATATCAGCCACCAGGTGACTAACAGCAACAATGACAATAATGATAACAGTAATAAATGGTATTGGAGGAGAATATTTAAAGTGCCAAGGGCTGTCAAAAGACCCAATATATCCGTTTTGGAAGAAGTGCAGCCAAAGTCCTTCTTGGAGACCAAGATGGTCAAACTTCGTCTTTCATACTTCAGACATATTGTCAGGAGGGACCAGTCACTGGAGAAGGATATCATATTTGGTAAGGTGAGCATCAGAGAAAAAGAAGACCCCCAACAAGATGGATTGGCCAAGTGGCAGCATCAGTGGACTCAAGCATGGCAACAGTAGTGAGGTTGGCTCAGGATCGGGCAGTGTTTAGTTCTGCTGTGCATAAGGTCGCTATGAGTCAGTACCGACTCAATGGCACCTAACAACAACAACAGGAGTTCCTGGATAGTGCAAACAGATAATATACTTGGCTGCTAACTGAAAAGTCCTAAGTTCAAGTCTACCCAGAGATACCTCAGAAGAAGGTCCTGGCTACCTAACATCAACCAATGAAAATACTGTGGATTTACAACAATCCGATCCACAACCAATGAAGAGGACAGCGAGCGCAGAACCAAGCAGTGTTTCAGTCCATTGTGCATGTGGTCACCATGAGATGAGGTCAATCTGATGGTAGCTAACAACAACAATCTTCATAATAATATGAATAATGGAAGTAGGTTTGATGAAGAACTTCAAGCAAATGAGAGAAGAGAAGGCAGTGGATACACATAGATTCGAAGAAAGAGTCTTTCATATAATTTGATTCAAACTTTCTCTCAATATATTCATTTCTTCTCAAAAAACATTCCTACAAAATTATCCCATGCACACACTAAACGAAGTCCATTTTATGTTGGAAAATTATGTATTTAAACATTTCTTGGAGTCATTACATAGTGCAAACAGTTAATGGACTTGGCTACTAACCAAAAGGTGGGCAGTTCAAATCCAACTGGAAGAAAGACTTGGAGATCTACATTCAAAACATCAGTCATTTACAACTCTATGGATCACAGTTTTACTCTGATGCACATGAGGTCACTTTGAGTCAGGATCGACTTCAACAGCTGCTGTTATAAGACTTTCTTTTACTGAACAATAAAATTCTCACTGAAATGCCACCTATTCTTCCATGAAAAGTGTTTACTCCCTTCTCTACAAAAGAGTCTTTTAACTGTTTAAATGCAAATAGCTCATATTCCCTCAGTCTTCTCCAGAATAAAGTATATTATTTTTTCCCTTAATTTATATGATTCCGGGATCTCCTTACCTTATTGTTGCTCTGGATTTCATATTATCCCTGTGAATATGTAACACTTTGAACTGAATACAATATTCTGACTCATCCACAATGTTGATCCTAACAATGTTGTTACTAACAAAAGTCTTAGAAATGTGTCTACTATTAATAAATCCCAAATTTATAATTCAGAGTCTGTAATTTGCTAAAATATCTTTATATAAGTGAAGCTGGTACTATTTTTTCTACCTTTTATATATACTGATTACATAGAACAAGAAACTTTTTAATATGTACACATATTTATTTTTTGATAGCTTTATTTGACTATTTATAAAGTAATGAATAATCCCTTTATTTCAAATTTTTCATTTAAATAGTATCTTCTGCTTATATAACTATTGTTATATTAACAAATTAACTGAGATTATTTAAAAGCTATTAAACTATCTGTTTAATTTAGAACCTTATGGTCAAGTACTTCAAGCATGAGATAAATAATTCATTTTGATATTGTAAAATGAGGATCAAACAATATTTATGACTACCTTCAAAGTTGTTAAGGAATGTATGCTGATGATTTCCATATTTTGAGTCTTTCAGCTAGAAAGCTGGCCAGTTGTGGGAACCTGATGTGGGGATGGCAAAAATTCTATAGTTCCCTAAGATGCTAGCAAAGCTGCAGAAGATTATCCCAAGAAATGTTCCCAAATGCCCTGGACTTATAAGTAAAGTGATCAACTACCCCCATCCTGTAATTCTCCATCTTCTGACCCCTGGCTGACCAGGGTAACCTATGGAAATATAATCTATAATCAACCCAAGATATAAATGGGGAAAGAATAATAAAGCAGAGGACAGAAAATTGTGGATAACTTCTCTGTCAGATGGCCCTCTTCTCACCAATTTCCAAAAACAAGGGGAGCTTTAAATCTAACTTATTTCCTTATGGAATTTAGCACACACTCTTTGCTGAGCTATATTCATAGCCAAATAGATCCTCCTGAAGTTTAGTAACTCAATGTTACCCTTACTTTTTATGATATATTGTTAATTATGTATATAGAGCATTCAAGCTCTCTCATACATTGCCAAGCTAGCTGTTGGACAAAGGAAGAATTCAGCCACCCACTTGTTTGTTGATCTTCCTGACATCTAAACACTATTAAAAAAAAAAAAAAAAAAAGCCACATTCATTAAGAGAAAAGACATTTTGACATCTTATATAGACAGTATAGAGGAGCTCTGGTAGTGTAGTGGTTATTAGTTGGGCTGCTAACTTCAAGGTCAGTAGTTTGAAATCACCAGTTATTCCATGGGGGAAAGATGTGGCTTTCTGCTCTCATAAAGATTTATACCCTATCCAGAAACACTATACAGTGTTGCTATGAGTCGGAACTGACTCCACAACATATCACTACCACCATGTTGTTGTCAAGTGCCATTGAGTCAGTTGTGACTCATAGTGACTCTGTATAGGGTTTCCAAGGAGCAGGTGGTAAGCTTGAACTGCCGACCTTGCACTTCAAATGGCTTTGCAGTCTGGCACATTAACCCACAGTGCCACACAAGGACTCCACTACCACTTCTCAGATCAAAGATTTGCTTAGGGCAAAGGGAAGTTTTTAATTTGACAGGATTTTCCTGGCCACATCCAAAACAGGAATAACTTTTAACAAGCCAGGAGGAACTACCACCATACACAATATAAATCCATTGCCATTGAATTGATTCTGACTCATAGCAATCCTTACTTTGGACATCTTGTCAGAAGTGACCAATCTCGGAGAAGTTCATCTTGCTTAGAAACAGAGAGGGTCAGTAAAAGTGGTAAAACCTCTCAATGATACAGGTTGACACAGTAGTTACATCAGTGGGCTCAAACATAGCAACAACTCTGGCGATGGTGAAGGACCAGGCAATATTTTATTCTGTTACATGTAATGTCAGAACCAACTTGACAGCACCTAACAACATAGTCTGAATGTTTTAGGGGTCTTCAGTATAAATTGTATTGCTCACCATATAAGATCTTTATGACATGTTCAGATGTCTTTGATATTGTATAGCCTTCACAATTGTGGAAAAACAATATTGAAAGGTTAGCCAATAGGTCAAAGATCATTAACAAGGCCAAGGGTTAAAGCAACTCTAAAAATAAAGATTTCAACTTCATTAGTCATCATTCCACAATGGATTTCAGATTATCCTGTTACAACTACATTCAAAATGAATTTCTATCATTAGCAAGTGTGACAACTGTTTTAATGTGTCAATATTGGCTAGACTATTGTTGTTGTTGTTAAATTGTTATCAAATCAGTTCCGACCCGTAGCAATCCTGTATAGGGTTTCCAAGGAGCCACTGGTGAGCTTAAACCACCATCCTTACAGTTAAAATGGCTTTGCAGTCTGGTGCATTAACCTACAGAGCCACACCAGGACTATTATTTGGGCAAACATTAGTCTAAATCGGGGTGGGGGAGCTTTTTGCCGCTAATGTCCATTTGGATATTTATAATGTCATTCAAGGGCCATACAAAATAATCAACTTAAAAATTAGCCTGCTGCGTTTGCATGACTGGAACTGTGTTTGCCTTAGCAGAGCCATACCAAATGATATGACCCATGAGCCAGACATTCCCCACCCCTGTCTAGATGTTTCTCTGAAGGTATTTTGTGGATGTGATTAACTTTTACAATAAAGGAGGTTACCCTTGAAATTGTGGTGAGCCTGATCCAATCCTTTGAAGACATTAATAGCAAAACCTGAATTTTTTGGAGAAAAGAGAATTTACCTCAAGATTGTAACATAGAATCCTTGCCTGAGTTCCCAGTCCGCCAGCCAGTCCCATGAATTTCAGATTTGCCACTCCTATAATTACATGAGCCAATTCCTTAACATATATCTGTGTGTGTGTATGTATGTGTGTAACCTACTGTAATACAAAATTAAGAAAAAGCATCTGAGTAACAACATAGAATTAAACTATGCAATTTGATTATTTTGGTATAAAAAATGTGAATAACTTTTTAAAATGCCAGCACCTTCGTTGCCTCTTTTCAGTTAAATGTGGCTAACTTCTCAAGCCTAAAACCTTACCAATGATTTCATTCTCTTTTTAAAGTCTGAGGTTAGAAATGCTGACAGAACTCCTTGACCATCTGTTCTGCACACCAAGTCTTCTTTCTGAGTGAACAGCATTTATATCTGTGTGATAATTTAGCCAGTTTCCAAAAATTCCTTCATAAACACAAGACAGCCCAAAGCCTCAGGTTGTTGTTGTCAGGTGCCATTGAGTCGGAACCGACTTATAGCAACCCCATGCACAGCAGAAGGAAACAATGTCCGATCCTGAGCCAACCTCACTACTGCTGCCACACTTGACACATCAATGATGCCACCTGGCTGAACCACCTCATTGGGGGTCTTCCTCTTTTTCTCTGATCCTCCACCTTACCCAGCATGATATCCTTCTCCAGCAACTGTTCTCTCTGGACAATGTCTCCAAAGTAGGAGAGACGAAGCTTAGCCATTTTGGCCTCCAAGGAGCACTCTGGTTGTACTTCTTCCAAAACAGATCTATTGCTTCTTTTGGCAGTCCACGGCACTTTCAGTATTCTCCTCCAACACCACAACTCAAAGGCATCAAATCTTCTATAATCTTCCTTATTCACCGTCCAGCTTTTGCATCCATATGAGGTTATTGAAAATACCATGGCTTGGGTCAGGCGCACCTTAGTCCTCAAGCTGACATCTCTGCATGTCAATACTTTAAAAAGTTCCTGTGCAGCAGATTTGCCCAATGCAATACGTTGTCTGATCTCTTGACCACTGCTTCTGCGAGTGTTGACAGTTGATCCAAGAAGAATGAAGTCCTTAACAACTTCAATCTCTTCTCCATTGATAAAAATGCTGTTTATTGGTCCACTGGTGAGGATTTTTGTTTTCTTAACATTGAGATGTAATCCATATCGAAGGCTGTGCTCTGTGATCAGGTAGGTAGTGAATATTTCACTTGAACTGGGAACTAAGCCTATACAACTTAACACAACAAGGTCTGAGCAACTGACTGTCTATTCAAACTTGTTGTGAAGGAAAACAGGTGGAAACTGCACTGGTTCCAGGGAGAAAACAAACTGTTGGGCCAGACAGTGCTCTCAAACCAAATTGTGGGGAAGCTGCCAAGAGTCCAGGAAAGAGGCCTTTTATGATGAGGCTTGGGCTGGGAGCTCACTTGAACTGATGACCAGGCTGTCTACCACCCATGTACTACCTAAAGATGCCTGCAAAAGCCCCAGGGCACCTGACACACAAAGCATACATCTCTGAGCCATCATGTCCAGATTTCTAAGATCAAAGATTTGTTTAGGGCAAAGGGAAGTTTTTTTAATTTACAGGATTTTCCTGGCCATGTCCAAAACAGGAATAACTTTTAACAAGCTGGGAGGAACAAACTCTACTGCCTGCAGCTCTTAGGGACAAGAAAATTAGGTACATGGAATAAATTGTTCAGGGTTTGAAGTGGGACTAGCCTAAAGAAAACCTGTGAGCATGCAAACCAGCCCTCAATGCAACATCCCACAAAGCTAGGGTATGGGTTAGAAGTCAAAGTGGGAAGTAGGGGAGACAGATGAGCCCTGTAGAAGATTGAAGTTAACAAACTAATTTCTCATCATACATGTTACGAGTTTTGACACTATGATAGGAGGATTTCATTAACAGTGCTTTAAAGGCCTCGACTTCATTCCACAGGGCATAGGGGAAAGGAGCAAGGAGTTCAAAGTGAACAATGAGTTCAAAGTGAACAATTACCTGTTATTGATGTCTTGTATTTGACGACTCTGGCTAAGGATTAAAGACAACCTCAAGGCTGTTAATAGCCTACAGTAAACAAGTCATGAATCTGAGAGAAGGGGGAGAAAAGAATTTCAGAAGGATTTCCTCCATCTTTCTGGGCCCCTCTGTAGATAAAGCAAAGTGTGTATGTGTATGCATTATGCCAAAAGACATCTTTGAGACCAGAATTTAAAGCAATAAATATTTCTTGATCCCTAGAGTCTCCACTTGTGGACTACCAAGGACTTTGTCTTATTAATCATTCTATTCCTGGCACCAGAAAAGGGTCCAGTTTCAAAAAGTGCAGAAGGAACTTGGTTGATTAGTTGGTTGGTTAGTTGAGCCCAATCTCTTTCTTCTTTAGATTTTCAATAAAAACAAAGGTTTATTGCTGAAGTAACTGGTGACCCACCAAACTTACCTTGTCATTCCTGGTAATGATCTTAGAGAAAGATATTTTCTCTTCAGAAAAGTCACAAAAACTCATTTGCTGAGTTTCCAAAACTTCCCCAGAGGATGGATTTGATGAATCCCTATTTTTGTTTCCCTTCTGGGATATCTGATACTGTGATCTCTCAGCTGAGGACTATTATTCTAATGAAAAACACTTCCAGGAAATCAGTCCAAGACAGACTTAATTTGATGTGCAAAAGAATTTCAAATGCAAATGATGTCCATTGGAAATTATGATCAACCTCAGCTTTCAACTATCCAGATCTAAAGATGCCACAGTGCTTTGAAATAAATGGGGAGGGCTACTTTTGGGGTTTGTTTTTTATTTCTTCTAAGGATACATAAGGAAGAACAAAGAGAAGAGCCATCATTCCGCTGGGGGAGAAGATCATTTGGATTCACATAATTACAAATTGCGAATGGGCAGCACCTGGCTACAGACTGAAACTAAGAGGGCCAGAACTTTGGTGGCCACATGTGCCTCCTTTGGGTGCTGGGAAGAGCCCAGTCTAGACATAAAGGGATGCATTAATCCTTTAGAAGTGGTGGTGGAGCTGGAGTATGGGAGGTCCAGAGAGTGGCAGATGGATTTCCATATATCCAATTGTCCTCCCTGCTCATAAGCCTTCTGCTGGTCCACATTGAAGTGCTGAGTGAAGAGTTAGGTCCTCTCCAGCCTTACCTCTCTTGCTTTTCCAAATCTACCTGTCACCACTCTCAAAACCACGATCCTCATCTATTTCTTGTTTATCACCAGCAGCATTTTACTCCTTGTATAGCCAGTCCTTCTCTATATCTCTGTACACCAGAAGATAACAAAAGTCCATCTTTTTATAGCAAAATAAGACCTACCCAGCACTGCCTGTAATTCCAAGACAATAATATGCTTTTTTATAATAAGATATTAATACCTCTCATCTCTCAGCTTTTTGAGCCCCAGCTCCAAACCCCTCCTGATTTGACCTTTTCTGAGCTTGATTTAGAGGATAAACAGTTAAGTTAGACATGGAACTTCCCTCATCTCACTCACTCATTCTCATTGCCATTGAGTCAATTCCAACACATAGCAACTCTGTATAGGATTTGTGAGGCTATAAATGTTTACATGAACATAAAACCTCATCATTCTCCAAGGATAACTACCAACCTTTCAGTAAGCAGTCCAGTGCTTATCCTACACTAGGGTTCTTTTTTCCTTCATGTAGGTCGATAAATACATAAAGAATCCTCAAGGTAAATATTATCCCTTCTATGATATTTGATAAATGAATGAATGCTGGAGAAAACAATTTGTACAAAGATGTTAAGGCATAAACCCACCTCAGTAGCCCTAAGACCATAAAATAGTTTAGAAAGGCTGGTTTGGGAAGATACCAGAGGAGAGACTGCAGAGTGCAGTGTCTTTCCCTGACCACTAACACCATTTCCAATTTCTTAATGGACTTAACCAAAGCCTGAAATATCCACAGGTGTTGGACGAAGTGTGACCTGTTCATTAACTTTTCTTTGTCTTGACATCTAGAAGAGAGGTCATCCAGACAGGAAAATACTCCCATAGTCTGTCAACAAAAGGCCTAACTCTCTATTTTTCTGTCACTCAAAAAAGATCTCAAGACAGGGGGGGATTGATGGTGGCTAGGGTGGAGGTGCAGTGAAGGTTGCCATCAGCAATAGCACAGAATACCAGGCAAAGCAGAGCCAGGTCAAAGCTCCAAAACTCGGAACCACAGAGATAGAAATATTTTAAAGGTTTGAAGGCTTATAGTTTGTGGAGTTTGGAGCTGAGGGAAAAAATCTCACACTTTTGAATTTGCTGGGCTGGGCTTGGAGGCCTGAGCCGACATCCTGGGCAAGACCAAGTGGCGGGACAAAATCGGGGCTGCAGAGACACCATGGAAAAACTCTGCCAGAACCTTGGTACAAAGCTGGACAATATACTTTGTCAGTTTTGCTTTGTTCTGATTTTCCTTTTTTCTTTGGTATCTGGTAACTCGCTGTTTACCCACCTCCATTCTGGGGAATAGAGGGAGAGCCTGAGCCAAGTTGCCACCCCCCATCATCACCTCTGGTGTGTTCTTCTGCCACAGACCCGCACAGATACTCAGCCAAAGCGGAGGCGCTAATTTGTTCCCTTTTTGTTCTGTTTTTTATCACGGAAAGAGGAGGGGGCTAAAGGGACAGAAAGAGATTTTAAAAGGCAAAATCTCAGGCACCTTTGAGGCAAGAACTTAGGACATTAAAGACATACTTATATTAAGCTATAGATTTTCCCCCCTCTTTTTCATCTCTTTCTCCCCTACCTTTTCTGTGATTACAGACTGCAATATTCAGTCTTTTTTTTTTTTGCTGGTGCTGTTTTTTCTTCTTTCTTCTTTCTTTTTTTTTTTTACCAATTGGTGTTTTGTTGTTATATAGCCCACTTCTGCCTTTAGAGGACTATTTGTCTCCCTATATTTCACAAGAAGAGTCAGCAACCGCTGCCATATAGCCAAGCTACAATCACACTCTATAAAACACCAAAACTCAGGCAAGAACCAATACCACCTGCCATATACCAGGGAAACAGACAACACCTGTGAAAGTTACTCTGAGCTAAGCAAAATGAAGAGTGAAAAGTGAAACCCACATCCTGATCACATCTTCCTAGAAGCAATCAGAAAGCCTAAAAAAATTACCAAAACACATACTCAATTAAGTACTAAGGTCACAGATAAACATTAAATATGTCCAAGAAGCAAAAGCAGATGACCACATCAGATCATGTCCAGAAAAAAGATAAAATGTCTGAGACAAATGACCTAGAAGTAGACCTGGACTCCATTCTGGAAGGAGGGCAGGCCTTGGAAATGCCTGAGAAAGAATTCAGAAAAATGATTATAAAATGTTTCAAAACACTTTACAATGAAGTTGAGAAAAATAAGGAAGAAGTCAGGAATGTGCTACAGGAACAATCAAATAAGATAGATACAGCATTGGAAACTATTCAAAATCTACAGAAAGAGGTCCAAATGATCAATAACAAAATTACAGAAATAGAGAGCACTCTGAAAGGGCAGAGGAGTAGAATACATGAGATGGAAGGCAGAATCAGTGAGGTGGTAGATAAATCTCTCAATACCACTAAGATAGAAGAACAAACACACAAAAAAAGGATAAAGAATTCTGAGGAACGTCTAAGATTCACAATGGACAACATGAAGAGGAATAACTTAATAATCATAGGCATCCCTAAAGAATAATCACACAAGTCCACAGAGGAAATAGTCGAAAAACTACTGGAAGAAAATTTCTCTAACATCCTGAAAAGTGAAAAGATAAACATTCAAGAAGCTCAACGAACTCCAGGAAGGGTAGACCCCAAAAGAAAATCACCAAGACACATCATAGTCAAGCTATCCAAACTCAAAGATAAGGAGGCACTTCTGAAAGCAGCCAGAGAAAACAGAAGTGTAGCATACAAAGGCAAGCAAGTCAGATTAAGCTCGGATCTCTCAGCAGGAACCATGCAAGCAAGAAGGCAATGAGAGACATATATAAAACCCTTAAAGAAAAAAAAATGCCAACCAAGAATCGTTTATCCAGCAAAGTTATCAGTCAAATATGTTGGTGTAATCAAAACATTCCAGGATAAACAAAAGCTAAGGGATTTTACCAAAGCTAACACTGTGCTACAAAACATCCTAAAGAGAGTTCTGTGGACTGAAAACCAACAAGAACAGACAACAACCAGAGATTGACATATGAGAAAGAACTTCCCTGAATTAGTCAACAGAAAGAAGAGTTGTTAACAGAACAAAACTATAAGAACAAACTCAGAGAATCTCTGAGGTCAGTCTATGATCAAAACAAGTACAATGTAAAGGAAGGTAAACATGTAGGAACAGAGATCCAGATAGTAAGAAGGTCAGGTCGATTACAGGATAAAATAGACTACACTACATGGACAGAAATGTTAATGGACTATGAGGCAACCTCAAAGAAAATTAACACTTCAAAACATACTAAGAGAATGAGAATCCAAGAAGAATATGAAAACATTAAAACTATGAGGAAACTCACAAGAAAGAATACAAAAATCATGAACTCAACAAAGGAAGACAAATAGAACAAAAAAGGAACACCACAAAAAAAGAACATAATGGCAGTAATTAATCCATACCTATCGAAAATTACACTGAATGTAAGAGGATTAAATGACCTTTTAAGAGTCGGACAGTAGCAGAATGGATAAGAAACAAGATCCTTCAATATGCTGTCTGAAAGAGACACATCTCACACACAGAGACAAAAACAGATTAAAACTCAAAGGATGGAAGAAAATATACCAAGCTAATTGCAATAAAAAGCAAACAGGAGTGGCAGTACTAATCTCAGATAAAATAAACTTTAAGGCAAAAAACAGCATAATTGATAAAGATGGACATTATTTCATGATTAAAGGGACAACTGAACAATACGAAATAACCATAATAAATATCTATGCTCCCAATGAAAGAGCTCCAAGATATATAAAACAAACTCAAATAGATTTGAAGAAAGAAATAGATGAATCTACAATAATACTGGGTGATTTTAATATACTGCTTTCAAAAATGGATAGAACAACCAGAAAGAAACTTGACAAAGACACAGAAGAACTAAACAACACAATCAGCTAACTAGAACTCATAGATGTGTACAGAGGATTGAACCAAACAACTTCACAATACACAGTGCACATGGAACATTCTCCAGAATAGACCATGTTTTAGGCCACAAAACAAATCTACATAAATTTACAAATATCAAAATACTACAAAGCATCTTCTCAGAGCACAATGCTATCAAATTAGAAATCAACAATAGGAAGATGAAGGAAATTAAGTCAAATACATGGAAACTGAATAACACCCTGCTGAAAAGTGACTGGGTAGTAAGATAAATTAAATGTGAATTCGCAAAGTTTCTAGGAATAAATGAGAATGAAAACACAACATACCAAAATCTTTGGGACATGGCGAAAGCAGTGTTGAAAGTGCAATTTATTGCAATAAATGCACATATCAAAAAGAAGGAAGAACCAAAATTAACACATTAACACAGCATCTACAACAGTTAGAAACAGACCAACAGAAGGAACCCACAGCCACCAAAAGAAAGAAATAATAAATATTAGAGCAGAAATAAATGAGATAGAAAACAGAAAGACTATAGAAACAATCAACATGACAAGAAGCTGATTCTTTGAAAGAATTAACAAAATCGACAGACCATTGCCAAACCTAACAAAAGAAAAAAGGGAAAAGATACAAATAACACACGTTAGAAATCACATGGCTGATGTCATAATGGAACCAAAGGAAATCAAAAGGATAAAAACAGAATATTATGAAGAGTTGCACTCCAACAACTTTGAAAACTTAGACAAGATGGATACATTTTTAGATAAACACGACCTACCTAAATTTAAACACAGTGAAGTAGAAAACCTGAACAGACCCATAACAAAAGAAGAAATTGATCAGGTCATTAAAAGACTCCCAACCAAAAAAAGTACAGGACCAGGCGGCTTCACTGGTGAATTCTACCAAACATTCAAGGAAGAGCTGTCACCAATTCTACTCAAATTATTTCAGAAGATAGAGAAGGATGGAAAACTTCCTAATACATTTTATGAAGCAAGCATAATCCTCACACCAAAACCAGGGAAGGACATCATTAAGAAAGAAAATTATAGACCACTATCCTTCATGAACAT
>NW_006408886.1:2112446-2114179 GCF_000296735.1 Chrysochloris asiatica | reverse complement strand
GAAAGCCTTCCCTCTGTGAACAGGAAACAGACAAGGATGCCCTTTGTCACCACTCCTATTCAATATTGTGCTGGAAGTCTTAGCAAGAGCTATACGGAAAGACAGGGAAATTAAAGGCATCCAAATTGGCAAAGAGGAAGTAAAACTCTCCCTATTTGCAGATGATATGATCTTATACGTAGAAAACCACAAAGACTCAGTAAAAAAGCTACTAGACTTCATTGGAAGATTCAGCAAAGTGGCAGGGTACAAGATCAACATACAAAAATCAGTTGGATTCCTCTATAGCAAAAACTACAGTGTTGAAAAGGACATTAGGGGGGCAATATACAAGGAGGGAGAGGGAAACGGAAGAACAAAGCAGATGGGAGAACAATTAGGCATGTTTGAATGGGCTAAATGGGATAGAGATAAAGAATGATGTATACACAACCTTGGAACTACAGGGCTCTGGGATACAGAGATTGACCGATGGTTGGAATGGGGAAAAGAGGGGAATAATGTTAAGATGCTCAAGCAGTCTTTGAATCTTGGTTTTCCTTGCATTATAATATAAAATAGACACTGGAGGGAGAGAGAAAGGAATAGTCAGTAACATCACCATAGAAAGCTTGTAAGTCCGTCTTCATTTAACACCTCCACCAGGTCTGCGCAGTTGTCGCACACCGTTTAACTGCTGCCCTCCATGATAGAAGCCCACCTAAAATGGTGCTACAAAGTGACCAGGAAATGAGGTTTCCTGCGGAACCTTTGCAATACATAAGACTTTAGGTAGAAGCCTGAACCACATCCAGATCTCCAGAGATGGGAAATTCTCACTTGAAAGGACGAGCAAACCAGCCCAGAGCAGCTAGAAGAACAGAAGATACTTCTTGAAAGAAAGACCTACAGGAATAACAAAACAATAGAGGCAGGTGGACTGTTACTACAAGAACAAAGAAATTGCTTGCCCAGGAAACATCAAGGCAAGTGGTCAGCTCCCCTCAATGCAAACCCCCTTCCAGGACTAAGACTCAATGGAAATACGTGCTCTGATTGGTGACCACACACATCGCTGATAGGGGGAAGTGGGGTAAAAGCAGCAATGAAGCAGAAAGTTAAGCCCTACAATGTTCGGTGGGCTTCTGTGGACCCGCATGGGGACCTGGTTGGCCAGCAGTGTGGGGAGACCTGGGGACTCCTGGGCCTAGAGTTAGCGGTGTGGCCACAGAGGGCTAGAGTGGAGAGTGAAGCTACCAGCTGATAGGAAGAGAGGGCATACACACAAGAACACCCACACTTGCAGATGGTACCCATGTGACCTGGCCCCGACAAATGGATGATCAGAACTCAACCAGGAGAAGAAAGAAGACAGAGTAGACAGAGATGGGCAACTTGGACATTGGATACCCAAATCAGGGACGGGGTGGGGGTGGGGGAACTACAAAGGCAAGAAGTGACTGGCTTACAAGCTTTCAAGAGGGAACCTAGAGCTAGGGGGCATGGAGGAAGGCAGAACCTCCAGTGAGTATTATCCAATCTGTCTAGGCGAAGCTGATGAAATGAAATGCAGAAGGGTCACTTGTGATATAATAGTTAATAATTGTTATCAGAACTGATTGTGAGGGTTGGAAATGTAAAGGTAGATGTTTTATAGCAAGGAAGGGAGTGATTAACTCTCCATTCTAGGAGTGGAGGTCTCTAGGACCATCAACAGAGAAGAGCCAATAGGAGGACCCTACTCAGAGAAGCAG
>NW_006408886.1:2090354-2094110 GCF_000296735.1 Chrysochloris asiatica | reverse complement strand
GGAGAAGAGCTGAGAGCAGGACCCTACCCAGAGAAACAATGATGCCTGAGATGGAGGCAGAGACAATGACGTGGAGCGATGGAGCAGCTGGGGGCTTTAGATCCAGAGAGGGAGAGCGACTGTGTGCTGAAGACTTAGATGGGGGCGGCGGATATTGTAGGGGACAGGCTTTCAGAGTATACCCTTTGGTTGGTTGACGATGCATGAAGGGGATTGTAACCATGGCAATGATACGATGTATGATTGAATGAATGTAAAACTAATGTTCTCCCATGGAAACTATCATATAATTCACAATAAACCACTAAAAAAAAAAAAAAAAAAAAAGATCTCAAGCAAAGAAGCTAGTTATGTTGTTTAGAGGAAAACAAAGAATTCTAATGTTTAAGAAAAGACCAATTACTATCCTCATAACACAGCTCCAGTCACTAATAATGTAAAGAACTAGAGGTGGAAGGAAACATGAAAATTTTTGAAAGCATTTGT
Organism: Chrysochloris asiatica; assembly: GCF_000296735.1. NCBI lineage: Eukaryota > Metazoa > Chordata > Mammalia > Afrosoricida > Chrysochloridae > Chrysochloris > Chrysochloris asiatica. Next base: position 2,093,624 of record NW_006408886.1, on the reverse strand, counting down.
TTGATGGATGAACACCACAATGGGATCAGCTGACTTGGGCAATAAGCACCATTAGCCAAGACATAAACTACAAGAAGAGAAATGGGTTTGGGGAAGAAGATGACTTCATCTTCAGAAAGAGACTGACAGGGAATAAGCCAGGGATCCAATAAAAGGTAAGGCTTGAGAAAGAAACATGATCACTAAAGTGCATGGGATTGTCCAGCTGAAAAGGAAAGAGAACTAAGAACAGAATCCTAAATAAGTTCAACATTTAAAAGATGACTCCTCTGACAGATGATCCGGGACAATCCAGTGCTCCAAGGAAGCACCTCAAGTGAGGGTGGTCAACAGTGTCAAATATTCTGAGTTCTGGCACACACTATGATCTGATGGATCTGAAGATTGGAAGGACTGAGAGACCTGAGAGCAGTCTCAATGGAACAGTGGGCAAGATAGCTGTGTTTGAACAATTGGAAGTAAGGAAGTGGACTAAAAGTGATTGCACATTTGTTAACAGATGCAACACAAGATAGACACTCAATATCTTTGAGCAGTAAGTGAAAGAGGAAGTAAATAAACACTAGGAAAGAAGCAATTAGTGAATTTTTAGTTTCTTGAGGGTGCAGACTGAGAATTAAATAGCTTTGTATTCCCCAAGTGAAATACAAAGTGAACTTTCCCTGTACTATTCTCATAGAGACTTCGTTTTTTAAAAAATATATTTTTTGAATGAATAATAGAGTACATTAATAAAATAAAGGAAAGCCCTAAGTTCCAGAGATGATTGGTATAATAGAGTGCATTTAACCTTGACTCAAATTGCCTTACACAATAAAGAAATGTGATTCCTCATTACTGAGTGTATGCAGAGCCCAGTGGGTAGACAAGAATCAAGGATGGTTGATAAAGTGACTCAACAATATCAGAAAAGCCAGTGTTTTTCACCTCTCTACTCCATCTTACATCATCATGACTTCATCTTAAAGCAGGTTGCCCTGTGGTTGTTAGAAGACTGCTAGAAACATCTGTGGTGATAGGCATTCTTATTACTATCCTAAGGGAGATATAGCTCCTCCCTATGAAACCTAATAAGGAGCTCTGGTAACCTAGTGTTTATGAATCGGGCTGTGACCCTTAAGGTCAGAAATTTGAAACTACCAGATGTTCCCCGGGAGAAAGATGAGGCTTTCTGCTCCCGTAAAGATTTACAGCCTCAGAAACCCTGTTCAGGGACGCTATGAGTCATAACTGACTCCACGGCCTCGGCTTCCACATAACATAACAACAACAACATGCAATCTAATGGCTAGACCCTAAGTCAGAGATCCAGTAAGCACCCTTTAAGGCACATAGAGTAACCTAGAGTTCACTGGGTATGAGAAGACAATTGAACAGAACATATTTGTTAGAAAGAGGAGGAAGAGGGATGAGAATTGATACTCAGTAGGCAGCTGTGCCACCACTTGTCTGTCAATTTGTTGTACTGTGGTGGCTTGTATTGCTGTGATTCTGGAAACTATGCCACCGGCATTTTGAGTACCAGTAGGGTCACCCAGGTGGACAGGTTTCAGATGAACATCTAGATAAAGACAGAGTAGGAAGAAGGAGATAATGACTACTTCCAAATATTTATGAATAGTAATAGAAGATTGTCAGACATAGTGCTGGAAGATGAGCCCCTCAGGTTGGAACACAATCAAAATGCAACTGGAGAAGAGCTGCCTCCTCAAAGTAGAGTTGACCATGGTGATGCAAATGGAATAAAACCATTGGGAACTTCATTTGCTGATGAAAAGAAACAGCAGTAAACATACATTAATAAGCAGAACATGGAATATATGAAGTATGAATCTAGGAAAATTGGAAATTGTCAAAAATGAAATAGAACACAAGCACATCAATTTCCTAGGCATTAGTGAGCTGAAATGGGCTGGTATTGGCCATTTTGAATCTGACAATTACATAGTTTACTATGCCGGGAATGAAAAATTGAAGAGGAATGGTGTCACATTAACATCAAAAAGAACTTGTAAAGATCTGTCATGCAGTACAATGTTATCTGTGATATGGTGATATCCATAGGCCTACAAGGAAAACCAGTTAATACCACTATTATTTAAATTTACTCACCAACCACTAAAGCCAGTGATGATAAATATATGAAGAATTCTACTAACTTCTTCAGTTTGTAATTGTTGAAACACACAATCAAGACATATTGATAATTAATGGTGATTGGAATGTAAAGGTTGGAAACAAAGATTGCAAAATATGGCTTTGGTGATAGAAATTATTCTGAAGAGCACATGATATACTTTTTAAAGACCAGTGATTGTTCATTGCAAATGCCTTTTTAAACAACATAAAAGACAACTACTCTACACATAGACTTCACCAGATGGCATACACAGAAATGAGATTGACTATATTTCTAGAAAGGTGTTGGGAAAGTTCCATATCATCAGCCAAAACAAGACCAGGGGCAGACTGTAGAACAGACCATCAATTGTTCATATGCAAATACAGGCTGAAGCTGAAGAAAATGAAAGCAAGTCCACAAGAGCCAAAATATGACATTGAATATATCCCACCTGAATTTAGAGACCATCTGAAGAATAGATTTGATGCATTAGACACTAAAAATTGTAGACCAGAAGAGTTCTGGGGTGACATTAAGAATACCATACAAACATACACACAATTGAATATTATGCTGCCCTGAAGAATAACAAGGAAGCTGCATACCACCAGTTAACATGGATGAAACTTGAAGGCATTATGTTGAGTGAAATTAGTCAGTCACAAAAAGAGAAATATTGTATAGGTGCACTACTGTAAAAGACTGAAAAAAAGAACCCATACTAAAGGGGGTGAGGGGATTCTTTGCTGATTGCTGGGATGTTGGGGGTGAGGTGAGGGGAGGGAGGGGAAGGTGGAGCACAGGGCAGGGAATAGACACAGGATACTTTGGGTGCTGGGGAGGAGGGAAATATACAAGAAGGGAGAAGGGAATGGAAGAACAAAGCAGATGGGAAAACGATTAGGCAGGTTTGAATGGGCTAAGTGAGACAGAGGTAAATAATGATGTATGCACAATCTTGGAACAACAGGGTTCTGGGATACAGAGATTGAGACATGGTTGGAATGGGGAAAGGGGGGTGGTGAATAATGTTAAGATGCTTGGCTGTCTTTTGAATCTTGGTTTTCCTTGTATTATATTATAAAATAGACACTGGAGGGGGAGAGAAAGGAATAGCCAGAAACATCACTATAGACAGCTTGTAAGTC
>NW_006408886.1:2082641-2088506 GCF_000296735.1 Chrysochloris asiatica | reverse complement strand
ATAATTGTTATCTGGACTGCTTGTGAGGGTTGTAATTGTAAATGTAGATGTTTTCTAGCAAGGAGGGGAATGATTAACTTTTCAGCCTAAGAGTGGAGGTCTCTGGGACCATCAAGGGAGAAGAGCAGAGAGTGGGACCCTACCCAGAGAAGCAGTGATGCCTGAGATGGAGGCAGAGACAATGACATGGAGAGATGGAGCTGTTGGGGACTTTGGACACAGAGAGAGAGGGGGGCTGTGTGCTGATGACCAGGGGACAGGCTTCCAGCACACCCATGTTGGTTGATGATGCATATAGGGGATTGTAACCATAGCAGTGAAATGATATACTATAGGATGAATGTAAAACTAATGTTCTCCCATATAAGCTATCACATAATTCACAATAAAACATTAAAACAACAACAACAACAACAATGAGACATCATCTTACTCAAGCATTAACAGCAAAGTTCCAAAACACAGAAAACAAATGCTGGTGAGGGTGTGGAAAGACAGGGATTTTCCTACAATGCTAGTGGGGCTGTAAAATGGTACCACCCCTGTGGACAACAGTATGGTGGTTTCTTCAAAAGTTGGAAATAGAAATACCATATGAGCCAGCAATCCCTCTGTTTGGTATGTATCCTCAAGAAATAAGAGCCATGAGATTAGGTATCTGCACACCCATGTTCACTGCAGCACTATCCACAATAGCAAAAAGATGGCGGCAACCTCAATGTCCATCAACAGAAGAATGGATAAACAAACTTCGGTACTTATACACAATGAGATATTACGCAATGTTGAAGAGTAACAGTGAATCTGCGAAACACCTCACAACATGGTTGAACGTGGAGGATATTATGCTGATTGAAATTAGTCAATCACAAAAGAACAAATATTGTCAGAGACCACTGTTGTAAAAAGTTTCTTGCTAAATGAAACATTCTATGATGATTACAGGGCGGGTGGGAGAGAGATGGAAAAGATAATAAATAAAGCGAATAGAGGTTGCTGCTGCTGTTAAGTGCCGTTGAGTCGGTTCCGACTCATAGTGACCCTGTACAGGGTTTCCGAGGCTGTAAATCTTTAAGGGAGCAGAAAGTCTCATCTTTCTCCCAAGGAGTGGCTGGTAGTTTCGAACTGCTGACCTTAAGATTCACAGCCCGATTCATAACCACTATGCTACTAGAGCTCAAATAGAGGTAAATACTGTTAAAAATAAAGTTGATAGAGGATATACTGTTAATTGATGGTACGAGGAGGGCATTGCAACAAATGTAACAGAATGAAATCTATGATTTGTTGAATGTAAAACTGATGATCTGCTTTATAAACCTTCACTCAATTCACAATAAAGAGTTTTGTTTTGTTTTAAAAATGCAAAAAAAAAAAAAGAATACCATACAGGAAGAAAGCAAAAGATCATTAAGAAGACAAGAAAGAAGGAATAGACCAAAACGGTTGTCAGGAGAGACTCTGAAACTTGGTTTCCAGCATAGAGATGCTAAAGTAAGTGGAAGAAATTTGTAGGTACAAGAGCTGAAGAACAGAAAATTTCAAAGGTCAGCACAAGAAGAAAAGTCAAATTTTATAATAAATTTGATAACCTGGATTTAGGAAACCAAAAGAGAAGAACATGTTCAGCATTTCTCAAGCTAAGGGAACTGAAGAAAAAATTCAAGCCTTGACTTGAAGTATTGAAGGACTCTCTGGCAAATTATTGAATGATGCAGAAAGCATCAAAAGAAGATAGAAGGAATACACAGAGTCACTGAACGAAAAATAAATGCTTGATAGTCAACCATTTCAAGAGGCAACATATGATCAAGAGCCAATAATCCTGAAGGAAAATGTCCAAGATGCATTGAAGGCATTGGCAAATAACAAGCCACCTGGATTTGATGAAATCCAAATTGAAATATTTCAACAAAATGATGTGGCACTAGAGGCACTCACTCATCTATCTCAAAAAATTTGGAAGACAACTACCTGGCCAACTAACTGGAAGAGATCCATATTTGTGCCCATTCTAAAGAGAAGTGACCCAATGGAATGCAGAAATCATTGGAAAATATTATTGATATCCCACACAAGTAAAGTTTTATTAAAGGTAGTATAAAATGGCTGCAAACACATTGACAGAGAACTTCCAGAGGTTCAAGCCAGTTTCAGAAAAGGATGTGGAATGAGGGATATCATTGCTGACATTGGATGGATCTTGGCTGGAAGTGGAAAGATGTTTTATTGACAAAGGCTTTTGATTGTGTGAATTATAACAAGCTATGTACAACATTGTGAAGTATGAGCATTCCAAAACACTTAATTATACTCATAAGGAACCTGTACAAAGACCAAGAGGCAGCTGTCTGAGCAGAACAAGGAACACCAAATGGTTTTAAATTAGGAAAGGTGTGCACCTGAGTTATATTATTTCACCATACTTATTCTATCTATGCTGAGCAAATAATCTGAGAATTCAGATTATATAAAGGAAAATATGGCATCAGGATTGGAGGAAGACTCATTAACAACCTGCAATTAATTACCTTGCTTGCTGAAAATTATGAGAAATTAAAATATTTACTGATGAAGGTCAAGGACCATAGCCTTCAGTATGGGTTTCATCTGAATGTAAAGAAAACAAAAATCCTCACCACTGGACCAGTGAGTAATATCCATATAAATGGAGAAAAGATTGAAGTTGTCAAAGACTTCATTTTGCTCAGATCAACCATCAACACTCATGGAAGCAGCAGTCAAGAAATCCAATGACCTATTGCATTAGGCAAATCTGCTGCATAAGACCTTTTTAAAGTGTTGAAGAGCAAAGATGTCAGTTTGTGGACTAAGGTGTGCCTGATCCCAACCATGGTATTTTCAATAACCTCATATGCATGTGAAAGTTGAACAGTGAATAAGGAAGGCCATAGAAGAGTTGATGCATTATGATGTTGGAGGAGAATATTAAAAATACCATGGACTGCAAAAAGAACAAACAAATCTGTGTTGGAAGAATTACAGCCAGAGTGCTCTCTGTAAACCAGGATAGCCAGATTTTGTGTCTCATACTTTAGACATATTGTCAGGAAGGACCAGTCACTAGCAAAGGATAGCATGTTTGGTAAAATGGAGGGTCAGAGAAAAATAGGAAGACCTCCAACAAGAGGAATTGGCACAGTGGCAGCATCAATGGGCTCGGGCATAGTAACAATTTTAAGTTTGGCCCAAGACTGGGCAGTGTTTTGTTCTGTTGTTCATAGAGTCTCTATGATTCCGTACCAATTGGATGGTACTTAACAACAACAACAACAATAAGGCAACTGTGATGATTCATATTATATATCAACCTGGCTAGGACATAATTCTAAGTTATAATGTATGTAACTGTTCTGCCAAAGCTCGCTCTCTCTTTCGCTCTCAATCATACATCTGACTTATCAACATTGGTTCTTGGGTGTGAGTCAGCAACCTAACATCTGACCTGCAAAATTTGGGTTTATCAGCTCCTTCAACCACGTGAGTCAGGAGAAGCATGGTGTCTCATTCATGGATTTAGGACTTGCTAGCCTCCACAATCGCATGAATCATTTCCTTGAAATAAATCTCTTTATATATAAGTTGTTGTTTTTAAATGCTGTCATGTCAACTACAACTCACAGCAACTCTGTAGAGGTTTTCTAAGGAACAACTGATGGGTTTGGCCCATGAACCTATGACTAGCAGTCCAGTGCTTATCTAATGGTGCCTTACCATGACTCCTTATATGTAAGGGTTGTTGTTGTTGTTGTTGTTGTTGTTGTTAAGTGCCGTTGAGTCGGTTCCTACCCCTAGCGACCCTGTACAGGGCTTCCGAGGGTGTAAATCCTTAAGGTAGTAGAAAGCCTCATCTTTCTCCCACGGAGCGGCTGGTAGTTTCGAACCGCTGAGCTTAAGGTTCGCAGGCCGATTCATAACCACTACGCTACCAGAGCTCCTTATATGTAAGGGTAAGTCAAAATATTGCTGATGGCAATTCTACAATGGAAAATTCCTGGTTCTATGAGCATTTAGGAAATAAGTGTGGATCCATTTCTATGAAGCTTAATTAAAAATTAAAGAACACACTCTTTCTTCCACATCTGGAAGATGCTCCTGTAAGTGACCTGAAGAAAAGAAGGTTTCTCTTTTCCAAGCTAGAAAGTAAAACTTCCAGTGTTTTAAGTTTGGAAAGTCAGTAAAATCTGTTAAAGCAGCAGGTAAGTTTGTTAAACCCAAACTCCCAGTAGTGAACAAGTGTCATGTGATTGTGTTAGCTGAGTTAGAACATGATCTGTAAACATCAGAAGAAGCAGGAAACTGATGATACTGGGTAGGGATATACCAAAGGAAACTTAGATAGAGTTGTGCATGTTGAAAGAGAATGAAGGACTTGGGAGTGGGAAAGAATGAAGATGAAACTTGCCCTTTTTCCAGTGTATATTTAAATCTCCAAGAAACACTTTGCTGGGACCCTTTAAGAATGGGTTTTGTATTCCTTCATTCATTGAGTGCATGATCAGGGAAGATGTCAGAAGATTGAGAGATGTCACAGAAATGCACTGCTGAGAATATTTCAGGGACAATGCAGAATCAATGTCCAATGTAAAAGTAATGCCAGAATGGAGACACTGATTTAGTATGTATGTGAGCCCTAACTTTGACTATGTGGTTGTTGTGTTCTGTGTCTTAGTTAAAAACAAAACTAACTTAAAGTCTCAGTTATGGTCATAGATCTTGCAAAAGGCCTGTGGACCACACATGTGCAAATCAGCAATGACTAGGAGCTAGAATAGAGGATGAAAGAGCTCCATTCTTCTAGGATCCAGGCAGGGTAGAAAGTGTCATACCACCACATAAACCACAGTTATAGCGAGTTGATCCTCATCTGGGGAGTTTTCAAATGTCTTAGTGCTTGGATTCCAGAGAGGCTAAATTAGAATCTCAGGAGGTAGAATGAGGGCCCAGGCATGATGACTTCAGAGGGAACCCCAAACGATTCTAAAAAGCAGTTAGGGTGAGAAATACTGTCATAAGAGTTTGCAATATCTGGCTTATTAGACATTGTGTTCTAATGTACTAATAGATTCTTATGTGAAGGATGTCATCAGAGGCTTACATTCTCATATGAAGGGTGATGGTCTGGGTATTTTCTGTATGTATGGCTGCAGAGACTGGAACTTCATCCACAAAACAAGGATACTTAAGGTTTCATGGACTGCACAGAGAGTTAACGGTCTTCAGTTGGTGGGCATGAAAGAGTGAAGCAAGTTCTCCTTCTCAAAACAAATTTGGGGCAGTAATGAAGACATGGCCTGAGCTTTACCATGTTCCATGGACTCCTGTTGACCTTGAGATGAGAGAGAGAAGAAGAAGGGCTGTTTGGTCCAACATTTGGGGATCTATGATTACCCCTGAACCTATGGACAGTGACCTGGCCACTAAGGGCTAGAGCTGAGAGTGAACCATCCAGCTGATGTTAAGTGGAAGAAGGTGTGCAAGAATGCCCAAACTTGCAGACAGTACCCATTTGACCTAGATTGAATGGCTGATATCAGAACTCGCCTAGAAGAATATAAAGAACTTTGATAAAGGAAGCAAGTATAAATTTCTATAATTTGATGAACTTGATATTAACTTATGGATCTAGTAGCTCAAAATACCAACCAAGAAGGAAGAAGTCTTCACATCAAGGATCAAACCTATTCCCTCAGTCCACAGAAATGATAGGGACAGGGAACTTAGATATTGGCTATCTAAAATGTGGTGGGGTCACCGCTCCTATTCAATATTGTGCTGGAAGTCTTAGCAAGAGCTATACGGCAAGACAGGGAAATTAAAGGCATCCAAATTGGCAAAGAGGAA
>NW_006408886.1:2069644-2079516 GCF_000296735.1 Chrysochloris asiatica | reverse complement strand
TCTACACAGCAAGAATAAATTATTTCTCTGGCATGAAAATATGCACAAACAATAAATAATAAGATTCTTATAAGAGAAAACATTAGTATATTTCAAAGGAATATGAGGATTTTCTAGCAATGATAGGAAGATGTCACAACAGTGTCACCAGGAAATAATGATTCAACTTATTTTTTAACTGTCAGTGTGGTTAGGTATCAGGAGCTATGAAGAGTTAACACTGTGTATCTTGATTTTACATTTTTAGAGAATGTTAAAAGTCCTCTAAAAATGATTCTTATTTCAGAGTAAACAGACTTCATTCATTTAAAGCACCAAACTGTGTGTTTCTATGAAGGTGTGGTGCTCATTTGATACAAACAACCCAATTTCAAGAAACATGCTCAATTATAGTTTCTTTTTATCTACTTTTTTTATACCGTGATAGATTTGGATGTTCCAATAAGCAATTTTTGACAATTTCTTACTTAAAGGTATATTTTATGTCACCAATTTCATGACAATGCCATTTCACTGTTGTGCTGCAATTAGCCTTGTCACCATAATCAAAATCTATTTTACTTGTATTATAGCACAGATATCTTATTCAGTTTAAGATTTTCAGTCTAGTACTAAATGTTGTTTTTAAGTAACAACATCTTGACATTACACAATTTGCAAAACAACATCTTTAAAAGTCAAAGTCTCTCCAATGATAACATCAACCTCACATTGCACAAAACATGTTGTTTTGTAAAGGAGAACAAGGTGCCTGCACTGGTGGCCCATATCACCAATAATAAATACATCCTTTTGAAATGAAAAATAAAATAAAATAAAATGTGGTAGGGGCGGGGGAAGGGATATAAAGGCATGAAGTGGCTAGCTTACACGTTTTCAAGAGTGAGATTAGTTTCAGAATGAGCAGAAGAAAGTAAAATCCATCTGAATAGTTTTCATCTTATCAAGATGGGTCTAGTGAAAGGATATAGGGGTAGGATTTTTTTGATTCAATAGAGAGCAATAGTTACCATGATTAATTTCTATTGTCACAAGTGTAAAGATAGACATTGCATGACAAAAAGTGTGAAGTAGTTAATCTTACATTCCAAAAACAGAGGACCCTAGGACCTGCAAGATGGAAGAGCATGAGCAGAATGTGGGATCGTAACCAGAGAAGCAGTGACATCAGAGACAGAGGCAGAGGTGATGGCATGGAGAGATATGTTATCTGAGGACTCTTAGATTCATGGAAAGAGAAAGAGTGTGTGCTGACATGCAGAGGTCTCATCTGCAAAATGTAACCTTTGGTTGTTTAAATGATTATATATTCCTGCATGTTTTTGTGTACATTAAAAAAAAAAAAAAGACCAACACTGTTAACCAAAGATACATGCAGGCAATTATAATCATTGCAATGAAACAAGATGTGATTGGCTGAGTACAAAACTGACGTTCTGCCATATAGACTATCACGTAATTCATAATAAAAGCTTTTTTAAAAATGGGGGGGGGGAATTTAATGGGGATACAGTTGCAGCTGCTCCCCTCAAGCACAGCTAATTTTGCATCCCATTTCCCAAAGAAGATGCTTCATACTAGGCCACCAGTCAAGACACTGTAGATTCCATGAAGCCTGGTGTGTCTTGACTAGTGGGAAGCTATATGGAGACCTTGGCAGAACCTGATAAAAGAACCATAGAATAGAGCTCTATGATTTTAGAGCATGCTCTATAATTCTCTATAGATAATTCTCTCCTTTTGAGAAATGGCTTCTGGTTTGTGACAGGCTCATGGTTGTGACTGAAAAACTAACCAGGGGCCACCAAACAACCAGAGCTACTCATTGTGAATCAGGTATATCCTGGTCAGTCCACCCATCAAGTTGGTCATGCCCAGCAGTGCTCCATCAACAGGTAGCAGTGGTAATATACAGCACTGGGTTTTAGCTGATCCTGAAGGCACATGTAAGCTATGTAAGCAGGTGGTTCTGATTTCCATTGCTCCCACTCCTGCTACATTGCCTCCTATCCCTGAACCTTCATTCATGGCTTTATTGGGAGCTCCCTGTAACCAGATGACTGAGAAGAAAAGGCTTCTGTTTTGGCTTACAAATGGTTTTACATGATATGCAGGAGCTGAGTGGACAAGCTAAACACTGTCCTAAAGAGCTGATAAAGGGAAATCACCATACAGGCAAAAACTTAAATGGTTCATTATTCATTGTTTTCTGGAAGGAGAGGAAGCCATAGATATGCATATATATTGCTCCAAAAGCAATGGCTAGTGATTTGTCAGAGAAATGGAAGGAACATGATTTTTTAAATTGGTATCAAGGAGGTCTGGAAAAAAGACACATAGACAGACTTTCTCACCCTATTACCATTAATTATCCTATTATCATTAATAATGACCCTTAATGATAATTCATTATTGATCCACTATGAAAATTAATGATCCTTGTGTGGTGCTGTGGGATAGATAATGCACTAAACCACAAGATCAGTGCTTCAAATCCACCAGCCACACCTTGGAAAACCTATACAGGTCGCTATGAGTTGGACTGACTCAAAGGCACTTAACAACACAACATAAAAATCCACTATGAAAATTAAAACAGGTCCACAAGAGCCAAAGTATGACTTTAAACATACCCCAACTGAATTTAGAGATCATCTCAAGACCAGGTTTGATGCATTAGACACTAATGACCAGAGACCAGAAGAGTTGTGGTATGACATTAAGAACATCATATAGAAAGAAAGCAAAAAGTCATTAAGAAGACAAGAAAGGAGGAAAAGAACAAAACGGATGTCAGAAGAGACTCTGTAACTTGGTCTCCAGCATAGAGATGCTAAAGCAAATGGAAGGGATGAGGAGGCAAAAGAACTGAATAGAAAATTTCAAAGGGCATATTATAATGAAATGTGCAAAGACCTGGAGTTAGAAAACTAAAAGGAAGAGCACAGTCAACATTTCTCAAACTGAGGGAACTGAAGAAAAGATTCAAGCCTTGAAATATTGAAGGATTTTGGTGTGGTGCTGTAGGGTAAGCACTCGAAATCAACGGCAGTGGTTCAAACCACCAGTCACTCCATGAAAATCCTATACAGTGTTGCTATGAGTCAGAACTGACTGGATGGCACTTAACAACAGTGGGAAAAGTATTGAATGATGCAGAAAGCATCAAAAGAAGATTGACGTGGACTCTGGATTTGGCAGCAGCAGTGCAGAGTCAGGTAGGGAAAGGCCCTGTGGGGGAGGGGCTGAAAACCCAGAGACGCTACTCTCACGGAACAGCATCAGAGCTCTGGATCTAGGATAAGGGTCAGGGTGTCAGTTTCCTGCAACTGCCAGGGGAAAAGTCACAGTATAAAGGAAGATGTTGTGAATTAAAAATCAGTCAAGACACAGGACTCCGTCTGTGGCCATCCTGCCCAGGCAGAGGTCAGAGGGTGGGGCTACAGTCAGACCGGCACAGGGAACCAGCATTAAAAGCAGTGCAGTGACATTTGAAAAAGGAGGTATGGGGGGATTCTATGCATTTTTCCTCCTCTTCCCTGTCTTGCCTTCTATGCCGAGCCCAGACACCTTCAGGTGGGTGGGTACACATCCCCAAAAAAGTCCAACTTTGAGACCACAGCTTTCCCACAGCACAGAGAGAAAGAGCCCCATCAGTCCAAGGGCAAATCTTTGGCCCTGCTTTTGGCTTCTGTCTGTGGGCCCCAGACCTAAAGTTAATTGTTCAGGACCCTTTACTCCTGCCTATCCAGCAAGAAAAAAAGCAGGTTTGGCCTGACAGACAAATCATATGAACAATCTGTAAAAGCCACCATAAGAAGATGCAACTATTTCAAGATTATGCTGTGCACATGCAGATACCTCACTGACCTTCAGAGACAAAAATAATAAACAATCTTTCTCCCATTTATTTTTCGATATCTATCTGTGAACCTTTACAATGGTGATGAGAGGAGGGGCCTGAGCAAGTAGATACCCCCACCCACTACTGGAGGATTCTACGATGCACACATACTGCCTGTGTAGCAAGGCAACTGGACAGTTGGCCACAGTTTCATTTTTGTTTCAAAGTGGTGGTTCTTGTCTCTGCTTTTATATTGCTTCCACTCTTGGTCCTTTTGACCACACATTTTTCCTGGAGGTGGGAGCTTTTTCTCCCTATGTTACCCAAGAATAGTCAGCAATCATGGCCATATAACAAAGCTACAAACATACCCCATAATCTTCCACCATTGAGACAAGAGCTAATAAAGCTGCTAAGCATTATATGCAAAAAGGAAAGCCTATCTCCTTATCACATCCAAAAGGAGAGACCCAGTAAGCTTAATAACACAGCAACAAATATCCATTTAAGCATTAAAAATCCACAGATGGAATGAAGAACAAAAAACAACAAAAAATATCAAAACATGTCCAAAAACAGAAAAGAGTAGCTGAGATAAATGAGGTGGAGAAAAACAAAGGTTTCTAGAAGTGGAAGAGCAGGTTTCGTATTTGCCTGAGATGGAATTCAGAAAATTGATATGGAAACAAATCCAAATGCTCCAAAAAGCAGTGGAGAAAAACAAGGAAGAAGTCAGGAAAATACTACAAGAGCAATCAAACAAGATTGATACAGCATTGGAAACAATTCAAAACCTGCAAAAAGAGGTCCAGATGATTACTAATAAAAAAATCAGAAATGGACAATGGAAAAGGATCAGAATTGAAAAGATGGAAGCCAGAACCAGTGAGCTGGAAGACAAATCTCTCAATACTGCTAAGATAGAAGAGCAAGCAGAAAGAAGGGGAAAAAAATCTGAAGACAGTCTAAGATTCATGCTGGATAACAAGAAGAGGAACAACTTAAGAATTATTGGCATTCCAGAACAGGACAAATCAGAGAAGTCCACAGAAGAGATCATGGAAAAACTTCACAACAACAATATCTTGAAAGATGAGATGATCATTCAAGAAGCTGAACGAACCCAAGGAAGGATAGACCCCAAGGAAAGTCACCAAGACATATAATAATCAAGTGCTCCAAAATCAAAGAATCCTAAAAGCTGCCAAGAGAAGTGTCACTTTAAAAATAAACAAACAAACAAGCAAATCAGAGTAAGCTCTGACTTCTCAGGAGAAACCATGCAGGCAAGAAGGCAATGGGGAGACATATACAAAACCCTATAAGAAAAAAACTGCCATCCAAGAATAGTCTATCCAGCAAAACTATCAACCAAATATGATGGTCCAATCAAAACATTCCAGGATAAACAGAATCTAAGAGATTTTGTCAAAACCAATCCAGCACTTCAAAACATCCTAAAAGGAGTTATTTGGACTGAAAACCAACAAGAAAAGAAAACAACTAGAGATTGACAAGCATGGCAATACCACCTGGAACTCAGTTGAAAGATAGCAGAGTTCAGAATAGAACAAAAGTACAACAACGAATTCAAAGGAGCTGGGAGGTCAACCAAAGATCAAAATAATATCAATGTCAAAGAAGGGGAAAATGTAGGAACAGAGATCCAGGAGGTGAGAATGTCAGGTAGATTACTGGATACAATACATTCTCTTAAATGGAAAGAAAAGATAATAAACTATAAGATAACCCCAAAGAAAGTTCATACTTCACAACTTACCTTGAAAATGAACTTCCAAGCAGAACAAACAAACATGAAAACTAAGAAGAAACCGACAAGAAATACAACAAAAAACACAAACTCAATGCAAGAAGGCATGAAGAAAAAGGGAACGAACAGCACTAACAAAAAATTAACATAATGGCAGCAATTAATTCATACATACCGATAATTACATTGAACATCAATGGAATAATGCACCAGTGAAGGGGCAGAGTATGACAGAATGGATAAGAAAACAAGACCCTTCAATATGCTGCCTGCAAGAGACACACCTTACACACAAAGACAAAAACAGACTAAAAGTTAAAGGATGGAAAAAAATATACCAAGCTAACTGCAACAATAAATAAGCAGGAGTGCTAATACTAATCTCTGATAAAGAAAACTTTAAGACAAAAACCAGCATAAGAGAAAAGAAGGACACTATCTCATGGTCAAAGGGTCAATTGAGCAAGACGACATAAACATAATAAATATCTACACTCCTAATGAAGGAGCACCAAGATATATGAAGCAAATCTTACTAGAATTGAAGAAAGAAATAGATAAATCTACAATTACAGTGGGAAATTTTAATACACCACTTTTGAAATGGAACAGAACAACCAGAAAGAAACTCGACAAAGTTACAGAAGAACTAAACAACACAATCAACCAACTTGACCTCATTGATGTGTAGAGCGTTGAACCCAACAACAGCATAATATACATTCTTCTCCAGTGCACATGGAACATTCTCCAGAATTGATGATGTGTTAGGTCACAAAGCAAGCCTCCATAAATTAACAAACCTCAAAATTCTACAGAGCATCTTTTCAGACCACAATGCTATAAAACTAGAAATCAACAATAAGAAGACAAAGGAAATAAAGTTGAATACATGGAAACTGAATAACACCCTGCTGAAAAGCACCTGGGTAAAAGAAGAAATTAAACGTGAATTCACAAAGTACCTAGAAACAAACGAAAATGAAAACACAACGTACCAAAATCTTTGGGGCACAGCAAAAGCGGTGCTGAGAAGACAATTTATTGTGATAAATGCACACATCCAAACAGAGGAAAGAACCAAAATTAACACATTAATACAACATATCCAACAATTAGAAACAGACCAACAGAGAGAACCTACAGTCACCAGAAGAAAAGAAATAATAAAGGTAAGAGCAGAAATGAATGAGATAGAAAACAGAAAAACTATAGAAGGAATCAACAGGACAAGAAGCTGGTTCTTTGAAAGGATTAATAAATTGACAAACCATTGGCAAAACTAAAAATAGGAAAGAGGGAGAGTACACAAATAACGCATTAGAAACCAAATGGGTGATGTCACAATGGAACCAAATGAAATCAAAAGATAATAACAAAATACTACAAAGAGTTATACTCCAACAAATTCGAAAATTTAAAAGAGATGGATTCATTTTTGGATAAACACGACCTACCTAAACTTACACAGAGTGAAGTAGAAAACTTTAACAGACCCTTAACAAAAGAAGAAATTGATCAGGTCATCAAAAACTCCCAACCAAAGAAGTCCAGGCCCAGATGGCTTCACGGGTGAGTTCTACCAATCATTCAGGGAAGAACTGTAACCAATTCTACTCAAATTTTTCCAGAATATAGAAGAGGATGGAAAACTTCCAAATAATTTTTATGAAGTAAGAATAACCCTCATCCCCAAACCAGGGAAGGACATCACTAAGAAAGAAAATTATAGACCATCCCTCATGGAGAGAGATGTAAAAATGCTCAATAAAATCCTAGCCAATAAACCAGCAGCACATCAAAAAAATAATACATCATGACCAAGTGTGTTTCATAAAAGGGATGCAAGGATGGATCAACATTAGAAAAACAATCAATGTAATCCACTATATAAATAAGAAAAAGGAAAAGAATCACATGATCATTTTGATTGATGCAGAAAAGGCATTTGACAAAATCCAACAACCAGTCCTGAAAAAACACTCAACGGAGTAGGAATTGAAGGGAAATTCCTCAATATAATCAAGAACATTTATACGAAACCAACAGCCTACATCACTCTCAATGGAGAGAAACTGAAAACAGATGAACAGGGAGGTGCCATTGTTTCCTAGCCTGTCTCTTTTCTTCTGATGATGAACGATGCCCTGGGTTCCACTTGATTCTTGCTATTTCTCACCCCATGACCTGATCATTGCCCTGATTGATTTCCCTGCTATCCCACAGTGACCCAGACTCACATTCTATAGGCTATGTTTGGCACTAGATTTTTTATTTTTATTTTGTCTTTCTTTTTTTATTGTGTATTAAGTGATAGTTTACATGGGAGAACATTGGTTTTACACTCATCATTTCATTGCAATGATTACAATCTCCTCCATGCATCATCATTCAACGGTATTTATTTCTATTCCTTCTGGTTTTATTTATTTTATATGTACACAAAACCAATCAAGAATAATCATTTAAACAACCAAAGAGCACATTCTGCAAGCCTGCCACCTGACCGCAAGCACACAGCCTTTCTCTTTCCATGAGTCTGGTACTAGTTATTTTGCTGTCCCACCTTTGCAGCTGTCTGGCTGTCAACTTCTAGAAAAAAACTGACTTGCCCATCAATGCAACATTCAGAAAGTCTAGTTAGTTGGACTTTTATTTCCTTAGTGTTTCCCAAAAATTTATCACCTATAACAAATACTTTATTCTCATAACGATTCTCTTTCCCTAATTGAACCTTGATTAATACTATATGGAAAATGAATTTACCAATGTTAAAGTAGTTTATAAATGTCCTAAAGTACTGGCAAATTTTTCCATTTTTTTCCTTTTTTAATTAATCACAGATTTTAAATGTGCCTGAGGTTCAGTTTCCTCCAGAATTACTATTCTGTGATTTTATGACTGAAGTAGCTATCTCCTTTACTTAATGCGTGAAGACATAGGTTGCCACTGTGGTGGTCTGAATCCAGATCATTAAGAGGATGAATTCCTTTCCTGTCATCTCTCTCCTGCCAACCCAGGCATGTCATCTCAGAGTTTCTTGATAATGATAGTTGGGATGGGAGGTTAGAGGGGGAAGAGTGAGTATGCGAGCTATTGCTGTTGTAAGGCAAATGAGATTTTCAGAATCTTGCTGTGTTGTTCATTCTGTGAGTTGTTCAATTTCTGTTTCCATGTAAATTGAGTTGCCTGTTTAAATACCCAAGATCCTGTTCCTTTCCAGTGCCTAGGGACCATACCACACCAAAGTAGCCAGGGTTCACAACTGCACAGAGGTGTTGGCTATGAGATTTGGATCTGAGTCAGCTTTGTGATTTCCTCCTTCCCTGGCTTGTGAGACAACACTCACTATAACTCATTGCCACTTTCTGAGGTGAAGTCAAGTTCTATTTTAGCTCTAAAGTAATTTCTATTGCACGTAGACAGAGAGACACACCTGAATTCAATTGTCAGACTTGTTTTAAAAGAATTTAAATTCCAGATACAAATCTCAAACTTGAAGTGAAGGAAAAAGCAATTTCTGTGAACTCTAGCCACCTGCATGTTCTCCCCTCATCTGATACTTTGAATGGATGCCAGGAATTGTTAATAGCCTTGGAGGAATGATGGAGAACTGCCCAAATCCCTGAAGAAATGACAGCCAATCTTGGTAATTCTAGTTGAAGCACAATAGAAACAAGGTGAAACTCATCCCTTTGTTTTCCCTCCCCTGCCACCTGGAAGGCACATACTTGTACTAGCTACAAGCACCACTAGCCTGGCACTTGTAGCTAGTTAAAACTCATACCATCCATATGCACAACAAAATGAAACACTGACCAGTCCTGAGCCATCTTCGCAATTGTTACATTTGAACCCATTACTGCTACGACTATGATAATCGATCTCCTTAAGGATCTTCCTTTTTATCACTGACACTCCACTTTACCAAGCACTAAATCATTCTCCAGAGACTGACCTCTCCTGATAACATGTCCAAAATATGAGACACAAAGTCTCACCATCCTAACTCATAAGAAACATTCTGACTGTACTTCTTCCAATAAATATTTTTTTGTTCTTCTGACAGTCTACGGTAATTTTTTTTTCTTAAATGTTTTATTGTGAATTATGTGATAGTTTACATGGGAGAGCATTAGTTTTACATTCATTCTATCATATATCGTCTCATTGCCATGGTTACAATCCCCTCCATGCAATCCTTCCCCTGTACCCCCCAGGTCTTCAGCACACAGTCGCTCTCCCTCTCTGGATCTA
>NW_006408886.1:2057435-2068204 GCF_000296735.1 Chrysochloris asiatica | reverse complement strand
GCCCATTGAGACCTGTCTAATTGTTCTCCCATCTGCTTTGTTCTTCCATTCCCCTTTCCCTACTTGTATATTGCCCCCTCCCTAGCACCCAAACTATTCTGTGTCTAATCCTTGCCCTGTGCTCCACCTTCCCCTCCCTCCCCTCACCCACCACCAACATCCCAATGATCAACAAACAGTCTATGGGAATTTTAATAATCTTCTCTAACAAAATAATTCAAGTGAATCAATTCTTCTATGCTCTTCCTAATTCATTGTTCAACTTTCACATGCTTATGAGGTTATGGAAAACACCGTGGCTTGGGTCAGGTACACCTTAGTCTTCAAACTCACATCTTTGTTCTTTAACACATTAAAGAGGTCTTTTGCAGCAAATTTGCTTTATGAAATATATATTTTTGTTTCTTGACTGTTGCTTCCATGAGTATTGATTGTGGATCCAAGCAAAATGAAATCTTGGAAAACTTCAATCTTTTCTCCATTTATTATTATGTTATTCATTGATCCAGTGGTGAGGATTTTTGTTTTCTTTACAACCCATACTGAAGGCTGTGGTGTTTGTTCTTCATCAGTAGGTATTTCAAGTCCTCTTTGCTTTCAGCAAACAAGGTTGTATCATCTGTATATGACAGGTAAAATATAACCCTGGTGCCTACTTTTCTCTATTTTAAACCATTCAGTACACTCTTGTTCTGTTCTAACAACTGCCTCTTGGTCTATGTACAGGTTCTTCAGAGCACAATTAAGTGTTCTAGAATATCCATTTTTTGCACTGTTATCCATAGTTTGTCCATGGCCACACAGTTGAAAGCCTGATACTTTTCACAACAGAAATCTTAACTGTGAAATTTTGGTTTCAGTGACCTGAATCTTTAACATTTGCTTTTGGGTAAAAGGAAACTGTGATTCACAGCTATACCTCATCCATACAATTCAGGCCTACTGCCTATAACTGAGTCTCAACAAGTTTGAGGAAGGTTACATAATACTGACAAACTTGTGTGTTGGAAGGAAGAAGTAATATATGGAATATGTTAATAGGTAGATTGTTGAGGTCTAAATCTCAAAAAGTCCTTATTAATGGAAAATTTAATAATAAGTAATATGTGAACTGGGGAGCCTCAGGAAAAAGAGTGGAAATATGTGTCTCATATCTCTAAATGCCAAAGAGTTACTATCTTGGACTTGTTTTCGGTCCCCTGGTATGGAGCTGTGAGTTGATGTGCTAGACTATAAAGTTGGTTTGAACCCCAAGGTAGGTGGTTCAAGCTCACCAGCTGCTCCTTGGTCATCCTATACAGGGTCACTATGAGTCAGAACCAACTCGATGACACTCAACAACAACAACAATATATTGGAATCTCAGTGTAGTTCTATACTGTCTCACTGGACAGCAAGGTCAATTTGAACTGAAAAACGTAGGGTCAGTGGTTCAAACTTACTAACCACTCCTTGGAAATGCTCTACAGGTTCTCTATGACTCAACACTGGCTTGATGTCACTTAACAGCAACAACAACTGATATACATTGAGAAGTACTGGTGTAATACTGTTGAATAAGCAGTGGACTGCAAGGTCATTTTGAACTGCAATCTCAGCAGTTCAAACCCACCAACTGCTCCAAAATCACAATCATTGGAACCAGTTTCACAGAACTTAACTATAACAACAATGATGATATAGTGAAGTCCTGGTGTGGAACTGTAGGATAAACACTGGACTGCCAATCACAAGGTCAGCAGTTCAAACCCACCAGTCACTCTTTGGTGTTAGAGTTGAAACCTACTCAATGGCACTTAACAACAGTTGGAGTCCTGGTGTATCAGGATTCCTAACCACAATATTGTTTATTAGAAATCCTACGTAGGGTCACAACGAGTCAGAACAGAATCTAGGGCACTTAACAACAATGATACATTGAAGGAGTCTTGGTAGCATAGTGGATTAGGATCTGTGCTGCTAGCCACAAGGTCAGGACTTTGAATCTACCAGCAGCCCTGCTGGAGAAAGATGAGGATTTCTACTCCCATAAAGATTTACAGCTTAGAAACCCCATGCAGGGTCACTATGAGTTGGAACCAACTCAATGGCACACTATTACCACCACTACCACAATAATATATTCAAATACCTGGTGTAGCATTGTACTATGAGTCTCAATCCATTAAACACCACTTAACTACAACAACAATAATATATTCAAAATCTTGGTATGGTGCCGTAGGATAAGTACTGAACTGCTAACCATATGGACTTCAGTTCAAACCCACCAACTACTCTTCAGAAAACCTATACAGGGTCACTATTGAGTCAAACTGACTTAAGGCATTTGACAACAACAACAAAAATGATAATGTTCATGGAACTGTAAGACTAAAAGTGACTTCTAAGATGGGTTTTGAATATTTCTTATCTGGACAAAAAACAAAGAAACAAACAAAAAGACTTCATAAAGATGGCCTATAGGTTCTAGAGATCTTTAAACATAGAACTTTTAGAAAATCAACTGAGAATTATTAAATTTAACTATCTTCATAAGGAGCTCTGGTTATGAATTGGGTTGCTAACCACAAGATCAGCAGTCTGAAACTACCAGCTGCTCCATAGGAGAAAGATGACGCTTTCTGTTCCCATAAAGATTTACAGCCTTGGAAACTCTATAAAGGGTCACTATGAGTCAGAACCAACTTCATGGCCCACCACCACCACCATAGGACATATAAATGTATCAATGTTCTTATCCATTGGACAACTTTGTGGTTAAACCACAGGTTTAGGAGGACATCAGGAAAACTAGACTCTTGTTTCGGTTTTCCTAGGGGATCACTTATTCTCATTATATACTTTTTCATCTATAAATCAAATGAATCCTCTAGCCAGCTCTAGTTAACCTAAGGCTTGTAGGGTTCAGGGGAGAGGTGTTGGAAGTGATGTCTGCCGTGGCCTGGCTGGAGGATGTAATTTCATGAGGGACAACTCTTCAATGTTCAAATGTGCAGTTTCACCATGTACCAGGTTTGTGATTAAGCTTCAGTTTTCTCAATTGTAAATGGTAGTACCTATGTGATATGGTGTTTGTATAGTCTAAATTAGATGTCTGTCAAATACTTAGAAGAATGCTTGGCACATGGTGTTGTTTTTGTTAAGTGCCTTCAAGTCCATTCTGACCCATAGCAACCCTGTATAGGGTTTCTAAGGAGCAGCTGGTGAGCTTGAATCACAGACCTTGAAGTTCAAATGACTTTGCAGTCTGACTCATTAGCCCACAGTGCCACACCAGGACTCAGGCACATGGTAGGAGTTCAATAAAAGTTAACCATTCATATTAATGTTGATTTTAATATTAACATTAATATTGTATATCCTGTATCTCTAAATATCAATGTGCTATAATGGAAGAACCCACTGGCTCATTTTAGAAATATCAATTCCTCATTCCCACAACTGAAGATTTTAGACTAGTAAGTCAAATTTGGGAACAGGAATCTGTATTTCTAGTATGTTCCTCAGGTAATGATAATGTGTAGCCTTGGTTTGAAATCACACTCATACATACATACTTATTCACACATGCAAACATCTACCTAATGAACTTTAAAATAGCATTATAACTTGAAAAAGAAAAATAAATCCTTAGTCTCACAATAAAGCACAAGTAGGTTTATTGACTTATTTATATCCTAAAAATCCAGATAACTGTCTACCTATCTATCTGCTCCTGGATGTTCATTTTCATGTCACTTAGATCTGGGTCTGTGGCGTGTTTGTATAAAGTGCATAGAATGGAAAAGTCCACTGTCTGTTTAACTGAAATTCTCTTAGTTAAAAGACTGTGTGCAGGGTGTATCTCAAGTACAAAACCTCTTCTAAAAAATTTGAAGTGGCAAAAAGCACTCAGTACCACAAGAGTAAGCCTCAATTAGAATGTCTCCTTATGACTTTAAAATATCCTGGAAAGACTCATTGATGGAATGTAGTGAAGAGATCCAGCATCTGTACATTCATTCCACATGATGGCACACATCTGTCTCTTAGGAACGAGCAGAACACTTTTCTCCAGTTTCACTCCAGATGTTTGAGGATGTGAAGATACAGCCCAAAGGGTGAACAATTTATCCAGTTTATCAACCAATTAAAAAACAAAACTTAGCAGAGTCCTCACTGGATTCCTGATGTTCATCATTTGAATATGCCAAGGTTTTGTATTTGGGATACACGCTGCGTAGAGTCTTTTAGCTTAACAGAGCTTTAGTTAAACAGACTTTTCCAGTCCCTCCACTTTGCACAAACTTACTCCAGACCCAGATCTAAGTGACTGGTATACACATGCAAATGAACATGCAGAAGCAGATAGGTGGGTTGACAGTTTTCTGGCTTTCTCAGACTTCAAATTAAAGTATTATCATTCAAATTCTCATCCTCTGTTTTGCCTTCTCAAGGTCATTGAAATTGAATCAAAAAGCTAAAAACATATGCTGTCAGACTCAAAGAGCAAGGGCCGATTGCAAACACATGACTAAGCAATGTCTCAGATGCAAGGGGTGACATTTAGTGTTGTTGATTAAGTGGGATAATCAAAAGAAACATCACTCAAATCCTTGCCATTGCATACAAGCACAATATATATGCCCAAAGAAAATATTCTCTGATGAAAATGCATAGCAGTCCTAAAATGGAAACTAAATTTTGGATGGAATTTTTACAGACATAAATGGAAAATGCTGCATAAAAAAAGATGCTCTGCAGTTAGGATTTCTTGCAGCCTTGG
This sequence comes from Chrysochloris asiatica, assembly GCF_000296735.1. Taxonomy (NCBI): domain Eukaryota; kingdom Metazoa; phylum Chordata; class Mammalia; order Afrosoricida; family Chrysochloridae; genus Chrysochloris; species Chrysochloris asiatica. The sequence continues at coordinate 2,063,436 of NW_006408886.1, read as the reverse complement.
AAATAATGTTGGAAATGAGAGGGATTAAGATTATGCACGGGTACGGCCATACAGAATCCAATATAAAGATATCTTTAGGTCACAAAGCAAAAAAAAAAAGAAAAGAAAGAAAGAAACACATTTATTTATTTATTTATTTTGCAGGAGACATGTCTGTTCTATCAGTCAAGGATGCCTATGGGTACCAGGCTAGGGCCAAATTAAATGCTTGTACTTAAAAGGAAGATGATGACCCAAGATAGCTTCTATGCCTCTTCCAAAATTCCAGGTTGGAAACAGCTGATTATTGGCAAAAATTCAAGTGGTTTATTTTTGCCAAGTGACTTTGAAGACAAGAGGAGCCTTAGCAATTCAGAAATTGTGGTGGAATTTAAATGAAGAAGGTTGTACAGCTTCAAGAAGCAAATAAAAATGTGCTACCCAGAAATCTCTGAAACAACTGCTGGCCATCAGGCCATTCCATTTTGCTGGACTTTTCATTACAGTGTCCACCATTACAATAATAAGCAATAGGAGGCAAACAGTATGAGTTGATCACACCCTGGCCCAGATCCTGGCTCTGTTCTTGGTTTGTTTGTTGATTTCTCACAGGAATTTGTTGGTTCACCCAATCTCCCTGGGCCTCAATTTCATCTCTCCTTCATCAACATATACCATTTGCAGAAGGAATTCCCAGGAGAGATCTGCTTCAGTTTCTCTTCCTTCATTCCAGTCTGTAATAAATTGATTTGGATATGAATTTTTTTTTCAGACTCATTAGAAATGTAAGAACAGTTAAGTAGGGTATGTGTTTTGAGGAGGTGTAGATGGGGATATTTGCATAAAACAGATCATTCAGTGAACCAAAAGTGATTGTTGTGTTGTTAATTGCTGTCAAGTCAGTCCCAACTCATAGCAACACTATATAAGATTTGAAACACTGACCTTGCAGTTAATAGACCAAGGCTTATCCTATAGTGCCACACCAGGAGTCATGTATCAATTTTCACTTTTCACTGTGTAGTTTGTCTGAGGTTCACCCTGAGTGGGATACAAATGGGGATTAGAACTTTACAAATTTAGAAATAAATCAAGTATACTCAATCCATGTTTAAATCACAGTGTCCCCAGCATCAGACTGACTGAGTCCTCAGCTGTGCAACAGGGATAACCTTACTTAGAGTTGCCTGAGGAACCCTCAACCCAGAAGGCAAAGGGAAAACATACAAAACTTTGAAAGAAAAATATTGTCATGCAAGAACAATATATTCAGAGAAACTGTCCCTTAAATGCAATGGTGAAATTAGAACATTTTCAGATAAACAGAAATTAAAGGAATTTATAATAATCAGACCAACTTTACAAAAAATACTATAGGGAATTCTTTGGGCAGAGAACCAACAATAGGTAACAATCTGAGATTGGCATAGATAGCAACACCACAATGAACTCAATACAGATATAGAAATATCCAAAGTAAAATAAGCCTACAAGACTGAAAATAGATAAACTGGGATATCAATTTATGGTGATTATAACTACAAAGCAAAAAGAGGGGAAAGTGTAATTACAGCAATTACAAATGGTGAAGTTAAGTAGGTTTCAAGAAAAACAGACTGTTAAAAATTGAGGAATAAATTAATAAATTACTGAGTAATTTCATCAAAACAAGAAAAAGCATAAAATTTATTGAGTATTAAAACAACAGCAATAAAGAAAATATACAAACAAAATTAAATCAGTGCAGAAAAGTATGTGGAACAAAAAAAACAGCACCACCACATACACAGACATACAGGAAAATGATAGCAATTCATACTTATCCACAATTACAATGAAGTAAATGGATTAAATACACCAGTCAAGAGATATATAGTAGCAGAATGGATACAAAAACAGGGCCCTTCAATATACTAACTACAAGAGATGCACATTACACACAAAGACAAAAGTAGAGTAAAAATTAAAGGCTGGAAAAATATATATGACGCTAATAACAATCAAAAATGAGGAGGAATCTCAATACCAATTTCTGATAAAATAGACTTTAAGGCAAAAACCAGAATAAGAGACAAAGAAGGCCATTATCTCATGATTAAATGATCAATTGAACAAGAGGACACGACAATAATAAATATCTATGCTACCAATGAAAGATTCTCAAAATAAAACAATAAAATTCTAATGGAATTGAAGAAAGAAACAACTCTACAATAATAGTTGTTGTTGTTAAGTGCTGTCGAGTTGGTTCTGGCCCATAGTGACGCTGTATAGGGTTTCTGAGGAGCAGCTGGTAAACTTAAACCACCATCCTTGCAGTTAAAACGGCTTTGCAGTGTGGTGCATTAATATACAGTGCCACACTAGGACTCCTATAGTAGAGGATTTTAATACACCACTTTCAGTGAAGAACAGAACTAGAAAGTAATTCAACAAGGATACAGAAGAAATAAACCACACAATCAACCAACTTGACTTCATAGACTTATGCAGGGTATTCAATCCAACAACAGCACAATACTCTATATTTTCCAGTGTACGTGAAACATTCTACAGAATTGACCATATGTTAGGCCATAAGCAAGCCTCAGTAAATTTAGAATCATTAAAATACTACAAAGCAACTCTTTAGATCACAATGCTATAAAATTTGAAACCAACAATAGGAAGATCAAGGGGGAAAAATTAAGTTTATGGTGTGGTATGGTGTGGTGAATTATCTAATGTCTCTTCTAGTTATAGTCTTTAAGTCCCACCCAGCAATATTTGTGCCCTGCTGGGTCTAGGTAAGAAGGTGGGAGAAGTTACAGATAGAATGGCACATTTTAGCTGTGGTTGTTAGCAGAGTTCAATTGTAAAACCTTGAAAGTATTGTTGTTGTTGTTGTTAGGTGCCATTGAGTCAGTACCGACTCATAACGACCCTACACACAGCAGAACGAAACACTGCCCGATCCTGGGCCGACCTCACTACTGTTGCCACGCTTGAGTCCATAGATACTGACACTTTGCCAATCCATCTTGTTGGGGGTCTTCCTCTCTTTTTCTGTCCCCCCACCTTACCAAACATGATATACTTCTCCAGTGACTGCTCCCTCCTGACAATATGTCCGAAGTATGAGAAACGAAGTTTGGCTATCTTGGCCTCCAAGGAACACTCTGGCTGTATTTCTTCCAAAACTGATCTATTGGTTCTTTTGACAGCCTATGACACTTTCAATATTCTCCTCCAACATCATAACTCAAAAGCATCAATTCTTCTACGGTCTTCCTTACTCACTGTCCAGATTTTGCATGCATATGAGGTTGTTGAAAATACCATGGTTGGGGTCAGGTGCACCTTAGTCCTCAAGCTGACATTTTTGCTCTTCAATACTTTCAAAAGGTCTTGTGTAGCAGATTTGCCTAATGCAATACGTCATTTGATTTCTTGGTTGCTGCTTCCATAAGTGTTGATAGTTGATTCAAGAAGAATGAAGTCCTTGACAGCATCAATCTTTTCTCCATGGATAAGAATGTTGTTTATTGGTCCAATGGTGAAGATTTTTGTTTTCTTGACATTGAGATATAATCCATACTGAAGGCTCTTTGATCTTCATCTGTAAATATTTCAGTTGTGTGGATCACGACAAACATGGAGAAGTATGAGTATTCCAGAACACTTAATTGTGCTCATGAGGAATCTATACCTGGACCAAGAGGCAGTTGTTCAAACAGAACATGGGAACACTGAATGATTTAAATTTAAGAAAGGTGTGCAACAAGGTTGTATTCTTTCACCATACTTATTCAACCTGTATGCTAAGCAAATAATCCAAGAAGCGGGGTTATATGAAGGAAAAAATGGCATCAGGATTGAGGAAGATTCATTAACAACCTGTGATATACAGATGATACAACTTTGCTTGCTGAAAGTGAAGAGGACTTAAAATATTTACTTGAAACTATAGCATGGGTATAAAACCTCAGAAGAACCATCAAAGAAGAATAGCCAGGAATATAGCCTGACCTTGGACCCCAAGATTCCTGCACATTGAACCTCCTTGACCCAGGGTTGGAAAACTGTGCTACTGGTGGAGTGTCAGAGGAGCAGCATCAGTAGAACCAAAGACCAGAGCTTAAGACAGAGCAGTGGGTTTCCCAGACCCTGGAGCAAGTAAATGCTGAGTGATTTTGGGTAGAAAACCTGCTTGTATAATGATGTACCTTGGGCACTTAAGTGGGGAGGATCTAGTTTTGCTGATCCAAGGAACTACAGCTGAGGGACTTCAGTCTGAAGCTTATCATAGAGTGGTGTATCCTGTGGGTATTTATCAGCAGCTGAATGGAACAACTGTGCCCTAAGCATGTTTTGATCTTGTACTGTAACCTGCTTTCTTCCCTAATAAATCCACAGGTGAGAGTATAGTGTTTTGAGTTCTGTATGACCACTGAAGCAGATCATGTAATCCAACTGTGGAGTAGAGAGGGCTGTGGAAGAAAAAGTTACTGCCATATTTTTGCACAGGGAAAATGATACCACCCTGATTAAAAGCTACTGTGTAATTGTTGTTGTTAAGTGCCATTGAGTCAATTCAAACCCATAGAGACCTTGTATAGAGTTTCCAAGTAAAAAAGTAAAATAAAATAAATTCCTTGAATCAAATGAGAACAAAAATACAACATACCAAAACCTTTAGGACACAGCAAAAGCAGTACTTTGAGGGCAATTGATAGCAAAAAGAAGAAAAAACAAAATTAACACATTAATGCAACATTTCCAAAAATTAGAAAAAGAGCAGCAAAATAAACCTACTGAAATAAGAAGAAAACAAACAAACAAACAAAAAATTAGATGATAAATAAATGAAACAGACAAGAGAAAAACAATAGAAAGAGTCAACAAGACAGACATTTGTTTCTCTGGAAGGATTATTTATATTGACAAGTCATTGGCAAATCTAACAAAAGAAAAAAAGGAGAAGACGCAAATAAGACAAATAAATTATATGAGTGACATCACAACAGAAATAAAAAGGAAGATAACAGAATACTATGAATAATTATATTCCAACATATTTGAAATCAAGAAGAAATGCACAAATTTTAGAACAACACTGCCTACCCAAACTAACAAGTTGGAAGTAGAAAATTTGAACAGACCTATAACAAAAGAAGCTTATAACAAGCTTCTTTTGTTATAGGTCTGTTCAAATTTTCAAATTTGTTCAAATGTTATAAGGAGCTCTGGTAACGTAGTAGTTAAAAATCGGACTGTGAACCTTAAAGTCAACAGTTCAAAACTACCAGCCGCTCCACGGGAGAAAGAGGAGGCTTTCTACTCTCGTAAATATTTACAGCCTTGGAAACCCTATACAGGGTTGCTATGGGTCGGAACCCACTCGACAGCACTTAACAACAATAACATAACAAAAGAAGAAAATGATCAGGTCATTAAAAATTGACAATGTCAAAAAAAAAAAGGTCCAGTTCTAATTGTCTTTCTGGTGAAATCTACCAAACATTCAGAGAAGAGCTGATACTAATTTTACTCAGACTATTCAAGAATATAGAAAAGGATGTAAAACATCTGTACATAATTTATCATGCGAGAATAACACTTCTATCAAAACATAAAACACTAAAAAAGAAAATTATAGACCAATATACTTCATGTCTGTCGTACTGTGGTGGCTTGTGAGTTGCTGTGAATCTGGAAGTTATGCCACTGGTATTTTAAATACCAGCAGTGTCACCCTTGGTGGACCAGTTTCAGATGAGCTTCGAGAAGAAGACTAGGAAGGAGTGACAAATTACTGCCAAATATTTAGTCACTAAAAACCTTATAAATAGCAGAAAAACACTGTCAGATATAGTGCCAGAAAATGAGCCGCTCAGGTTGGAAGTCACTCAAAAAGTAACAAGGGAAGAGCTGCCTCCTCAAAGTAGAGTTGACCGTGATGACACTGAATGGAGAAAAGCCCACGGAACCTTCATTTGCTGATGGGCACAACTCAAAATGAAGAGAAACAGCTGTAAACATC
>NW_006408886.1:2052367-2057290 GCF_000296735.1 Chrysochloris asiatica | reverse complement strand
ACCACGTGGTTTACTATGCTGGGAATGACAAATTGAAGAAATATGGTGTTGCATTCATTGTCAAAAAGAACATATCCAGATCAGTCATGAGATACAATGCTGTCTGTGATAGGATAATATTCATGTGCCTACAGGGAAACCCAGTTAATATCAATATTATTCAAATTTACACACCAACTACTAAAGCCAGTGAAGAGGAAATAGAAGAATTCTACCAACTTCTTCAATCTGAAAGTGATCAAACATGCAATCAAGATATATTGATCATTACTGGTGATTGGAATGCAAAGTTGGGAGCAAAGAGGAAGGATCACTAGTTGGAAAATATGGCTTTGGTGATATAAATGATGCTGGAGAACACATAATAGAATTCTGCAAAATCAATGATTTATTCATTTCAAATACCTTCTTTAGTCAGCATAAGAGATGACTATACCCATGGACCTCACCAGATGGAATACATAGAAATCAGATTGACTACATCTTCAGAAAGAGACAATGGAAAAGCTCCATATCATCAGTCAAAACAAGGTCAGGGGCAGACAGTGGAACAGACCATCAATTACTCATATGCAAATTCAAACTGAAGATGAAGAAAAGGAAAACAAGTCCACAAGAGACAAAATATGGCCTTAAGTATATCTCACCTGAATTTAGAGATCATCTGAAGAACAGATTTGATACATTAAACACTAAAGACTGAAGACCAGAAGAGTTGTGGGATGATATCAAGAACATGATACATGAAGAAAACAAAAAGCCATTAAGGGGGCAGCAGTAGAGAAAGCCAGGTAGAGAAGTCTCCATGGTGGAGGAACTGGGAACTCACGGAGGAAGTGCTCACAGAACAACTCCAGAGCTCGGAATCTACTATAAGGTCCAGGACATCAGGTTCCCGCACTCTCAAGTGAAAAAAATCATGATATTAAGGAAAATACTGAGAGTTAGGAATCTGGAGATGGGACTGCCTCAGTGACCACCCCACCCTGGAAGAGTTTAGTGGGTGGGGCTACAGCCAGACCAGCTCAAGGAACTAGCGCTAAAAGTGGTGCATGAACAATTGCAAAAACAGGTGCACGGGACTCTACACATTTCTCCTTCCTCTTCCCTGTCATGCCTTCTTTGCCCATCCTGGATGCCATCAGGCAGGTGGGTGTGCAACCCCCCCTCACACACACACAAAAAGGGTCCAGCACTCACCCCACAATTTTCCCACTGTAGAGACACAGCCTTAAAATTGACCTATGTGGGACCCTTGGTGGCTGTGTGCCATGGAGTCCGTTCCGAATCCTGGCAACCCTGTGCAGGGTTTCCAAGGCTGTGGGTCTTTGCAGGAGCATAGTGCCTCGCATTTCTCCTGCAGTGTGGCTGGTGGTTTCGAGCTGCTGACCTTTCAGTTCGGGTCCCATTCGTGGCTGCTTAGCTACCTGAGCTCCGTGTGCAGGACACTGATAAAACAATCTGTAAAACCCTAACATAAAAGAACTCAACCATCTCGAGAATTGTGCTATGCACACACAGATACCTAACTGACCTTCAGAGACAAAAATAGTAGACAACCTCTCTCCCATGAACTTCTAAAATCAACCTGGGCACCTCTACTGTAGTGACTAGAGGAGGGGCCTTAGCGAGCAGACACCCTCATCCACTGCTGGAGGCTTCTTCTTTGCACACACACTGCCTGTGTAGCATGTAACAGTTGATCATAGCTTTGTTTCTGTTCCAAAGTGGTGGTTTTTGTCTCTGCATTTATATCACTTCTGCTTTGGGTCCTTTTGATCACACATCTTCCCTGGAGGTGGGAGCTTTTTCTCCCTATGTTACCCAAGAAGAGACAGCAATCATGTCCATATAGCCAAGCTATAAGCATACTCCATAATATTCCACCACTGATACAAGAGCCAACAACACCTGCTAGGTATTACATGCTAACAAGGAAGCCTATCTCCTGATCATATTCACCAGGTACATCCAGTTAGCTTAATAATAAACAACAACAAACATCCACTTAAGCATTAAAAAAAATAATAATAAATAACTATTGGAAATGACAAACAAAAAACAACAAACGATATCAAAACATGTCCAAAAACAGAAGAGAGTAGCTGAGACAAATGAGCTGAGACAGACAAAGGCTTTCTAGAAGAGGAAGAGCAGGTTTTGGATATGCCTGAGAAAGAATTCAGAAGAATGATATGGAAACAAATTCAAATGCTCCAAAAAGGAGTGGAGGAAAACAAGGAAGAAGTAAGGGAAGTACTACAAGAGCAATCAAACAAGATTGATACAGCATTGGAAATAATTGAAAACCTGCAAATAGGCCAAGATGATTAATAATAAGATATCAGAAATGGACAATACACTGAAAGGGGAAAGGAGCAGAACAGAAGAGATGGAAGTCAGACCTAGCGAGCTGGAAGACAAGTCTATCAATACTGCTAAGATAGAAGAGCAAGCAGAAAAAAAAAATATTTTAAAAAATCTGAAGAGACTCTAAGATTCCTGATGGATAACATGAAGAGGAACAACTTAAGAATTATTGGCATTCTGGAACAGGAAGAATCAGAGAAGTCCACAGAGGAGATAGCTTCTGGAAGAAAATTTCCTTAACATCTTGAAAGATGAGAAGATAAACATTAAAGAAGCCAAACGTACCCCAGGAAGGATAGACCTCAAAAGAAAGTCACCAAGACATGTAATAAGCAAGCTCTCCAAAATCACAGAAAAGAATACTAAAAACGGCCAGGGAGAAGAGAAATGTCATTTATAAAGGCAAGCAAATCATATTAAGCTCTGACTATTCAGAACAAACCATGCAGGCAAAGGGGAAACATATATAAAATTCCAAAGAAAAATAATTCCAACCAAGAATTGTCTATCCAGCAAAACTATCAATCAAATACAATGGTGCGATCAAGACATTCCACAATAAATAGAATCTTAGAGATTTTATCAAAACCAGTCCAGCACTTCAAAACATCCTAAAGGGAGTTCTGTGGACTGAAAACCAATAAGAACAGACAACATTCAGAGATTAACAGGTGTAGCAACACCACCTGGAACTCAGTCACAGGTATCAGAGTCCAGAACAGAACAGGACTACAACAATGAACTCAAAGGAGCTATGAGAAGAACAGAAGATCAAAATTATATCAATGTTAGTAGACTATAAGGTAACCCCAAAGAAAATTAATACTTCACAATGTACCATGAAAATGAACTTCCAAGAAGAGCAAGCAAACATGAAAACTAAGAAACCAACAAGAAATAACACAAAAAAACACAAACCCAACAAAAGAAGGCATGCAGAACAAAAGAACTAAGAACACTACCAAAAAAGTAACATAATGGAATCAATTAATTCATACCTATTGATAATTACATTAAATGTCAATGGATGGAATGCACCAGTGAAGAGACAGAGTACCAGAATGGATAAGAAAACAAGACCATTCAATATGCTACCTGTAAGAGAAGCACCTTACACACAAAGACAAAAACAGACTAAAAGTTAAGGGATGGAAAGAAAATTTAACAAGGTAACTGCAACAATAAACAAGCAGGAGTGGCAATACGAATCTCTGACAAAATAAACTTTAAGATAGAAACCAGAATAAGAGACTGCTGAGAACCTGCCTCGACATAGGTGTTTGGTTCACGAGGTGGGGATATCTGGCAGCGATAAAGATATAGAGAGACACACAAGGACACCAAGAGAGAGACAAACAGACACCCCGAAACCAGAGTGGATGCAGGACTGGCATCAGGCAGATCCTGCATTGCAAACATCTCAGACATGAAGGCCGTAATATCCTGCATAGTAAACATCTTGGCTAAACAGGCAGTATGGTTGCAATGCTGGACTGAGCTCCCTGCCTGCTGTAACGCATGCCTTGCTAGTCATAGTGTACCTGGATTCGTTCTGCGCCTCCGTTTTATTTAGGGGAGGTACTTTACACAAAGCTGGGCGGGACTAAGACAAGGTACAGCTAACATATGTAATTTTACACACATTTAGGCAACTTTATATCGTACTTCGCAGGTTCGAATCTCATGACCGCAACTTGGTTTCTCAAGCTTAATTAACATACTTTTTGGCACCTAGCCTCAAATGGGGGAAGGAAAAGGAGGATTGGGAGGATTCCCATTGTATCGGCTGCCCAGCCCAGGTTCTCCAGGAAAAGAGGCGCCTGGGTGAATAGGGCTGCACCTGAAAACACTTTAGGGAGGGCAGTCCTATTGTCCTTAGAACAAAGACTCGGGAAGCCACCCAATTTACTTTTACTGAATTCTTTGAGGGAAGAACTTTGCCTTTTTGGAATTTTACAGTCTCGGCTTTTAGGAAAATATTACATTTATCTGTGGATATCAGGGCTTCATGTATGCAATTAATAATAAACATAACTGAACACTAAGATGAAAAACAGTTTGCTATGTCTGCTAGGTGGCTAGAGTTTGTTCCTCAGAGCCAGTGGCCTGTACGATCTGCAACACTTGGGCCCAAAGGGCCTCAAACTCCTGACCGGGTCTGGACAGTCTGCAACAAGAGACAAAGGAGGACACTATCTCATGATCAAAGGGTCAATTGAGCAAGACGACATAAACATAATAAATATCTATGCTTCCAATGAAGAGCACCAAGATATATGAAGCAAACCTTACTAGAATTGAAGAAACAAATAGGTAAATCTACAATTACAGTGGGAAATTTTAACACACTACTTTCGAAAACAGACAGAACAACCAGAAAGAAACTCGACAAAGTTATAGAGGAGCTAAATAACATAATCAACCAATATTGATTGATGCAGAAAAGGCATTTAACAAAATCCAACATCTATTCCTGGCAAAAACACTCCACAAAGTAGGAATTGAAGGGAAACTCCTCAACATAATCAAGAACATATATACAAAACCAACAGC
>NW_006408886.1:2045009-2051962 GCF_000296735.1 Chrysochloris asiatica | reverse complement strand
AAAAAAAAAAAAGAGAGAGAGATCAACATACAAAAATTGGTTGGATTTCTCTATAGCAAAAAGATGGCACAGAAAAGGACATTAGGCAAGCAATATCATTTACAATAGCCACCCAAAGGATGAAATATTTATGACTAAAATAACCAGAGAAGCAAAGGACTTACACACAGAAAATTTAAAAACACTACTACAAGAAATCCAAAGAGACTTACAGAAGTGGAAGAACTTACCATGTTCCTGGATAGGAAGACTCAACATCATGAAAATGTCATTACTGCGCAAAGCAATTGACATATATAATGCAATCCCAATACAGATTCCAACAACATCCTTCAAAAAGATGGAAAAGACATTTACTAACTTTATATGGAAAAGAAAGAGACCCAGGATAAGCAAAGCACTGCTTAAGAAGAAGAACAAGATTAGAGGTCTCTCATGCCCTGATTTCAAAATTTACTACTGGGCTACAATGGTCAAAACAGCCTGGTACTGGTACAAAGAAAGATATATTGATCAATGGAACAGAATCGAGAATCCAGAAATTAAACCATCTATATACAGCCAAATGATTTTTGACAAAGTGCTTAGGCATACTGCATGGGGAGGAAACAGTCTCTTTAACAAATGGTACTGACAGAACTGGAAAGTGGTATGCAAAAGAATGAAACAAGACCTTTACCTAACACCCTGTACAAAAACAAACCCAGTATGGATTAAAGATCTAAATATGAATCCCAAAATTATGAATGTCATCAATGAAAAAATAGGAACAAACTTGAGGGCTCTAATTCAGGGCATATACAGACTACCAAACATTTTGAAAAGTAGACAAAATAGATGAGTGGAATACTACTAAAAACTAAAAACTTATGTGCATCAAAATACTTCACAAAAAGATTAAAAAGGGAACCCACAGAATGGTAAAAAATCTTTTGCAACAAAACATCAGATAAGGGACTCATTTATAAAATATATAGGAAAACTACAACACCTCTACAAGAAAAAGACAAATAACCCAATAAAAAAATGGGCACAGGACATGAACAGACACTTCACCAAGGAGGAGTTTTGGGCATCCAACAAACATATGAAGAAATGTTCATAATCACTAGGCATCAGAGAAATGCAAATCAAAACAAAAATGAGATACCATCTCACACCAGCAATAACAAAAAGATCAAAAAAGCAAAGGACAACAAATGCTGGAGAGGATGCGGAAAGACTGGGATCCTCCTGCATTGTTGGTGGGACTGAAAATAGTCCAATCACTCTGGAAAGCAATATGGCACTTCCTCAAAAGGTTAGAAATAGAAATACCTTATGACCCAGCAATTCTTCTACTTGTTCTCCCACAATTCTTCTACTTGTTCTTCTACAATTCTCCCACAAGAAATACGAGCCATAACATGAGTAGATATAAACACACCAAAGTTCATAGCAGCGCTATTTACAATAGGAAAAAAATGGAGACAGCCAAAATGCCCATCAATTGAAGAATGGATAAACAAACTGTGGTACATGCACACAATGGAATACTATGCTAACTTGAAGAACAACAAGGAAGCTGCAAGCCATCACATAACATGGATGAACCTTGAGGACATTATGCTGACTGAAATTAGTCAGTCACAAAAGGAGAAATGCTGCATAAGACCATTATTGTAAAAGACTAAGAAAAAGAACCCACCCAAAAGGGGGGTGGGGGTGGGAAATCTATATATATAATTGCTGACCACCGGGATATAAGGGATGAGAGGAAGGGAGGGAGGGAGGGGAAGAAAGAGCACATGGTAGGGAATAGACACAGGAAAGCCTGGGTGCTGGAGGCGGGGGGGGGGGGGGCTGCCAATACACAAGAAGGGGGAGGGAAAAAGAATAACAAAGGGGATGGGAGAATGGTTGGGCAGGTTCACATGGGCTAGGTGGGACAGGGGTAAATGACGGTGTATGCACTTTCTTGGTATAATAAGGCTTCAGGATACAGGGATTAAGGCATGGCTTGAAAGGGGAAAAGAGAGGGATAATGTTAGGATGCTTGACTGTACTTTGAATCTTGGTTTCCCTTGCCTACCACTGTGAAATAGACATTTGAGCAAGGGAGGGGAATATCCAGAAACATTACAACAGAAAATATGTAAGCCCCTCTTCAGCCTATAACTGACTGGAATGCCTTGAGAGGGGCTGGAAATTGCCCAGACCCAAAATGGGGTGGGGGGCCTATAGAGGCTAGAAGTGACTACCTTACAAGTTTTCAGGAGGAAGCCTAGTTCCAGATGGGGCAGGGTTAGGCAGAACCTCCACTGAATGATTTCCAATCTGTTGGGACTGAGCTGACTAAAGGAAATGAGGATAAGACTCTTGTGGCACAATAGTGAATACCTGCCATCAGAACTGACTGTGAGAGGTGGAAATGTAGAGGCAGATTTTTTTTTTTTTTTTTTTTTTTTTTTTTTTTTTTTTTGGCAAAAGGAGGAGATTGGTTGATTTTGCAGCCCAGGAGTGGATGTTCCTGGGACCATCAAGTGAGAAGAGCGGAAAGTGTGACCTTCCCAGAGAGGCAGTGAGGCCAGGCATGGAGACAGAGATGATGGCATGGACAGATGGAGTGGCTGGGGACATGGGACTCAGGGAGGAAGAGGAGTTGTTTGCTGACAGCCAGGAGGACAGGCCTGTGGGGTGTATCCTTTGGTTATTTGATGATATATGAAGGGGATTGTAATCATTGCAATGAAATGAAATATGATAGGATGAATGTGAAGCTGAAGTGGGACAGAGGCAAATAATGATATATGCACAACTTTGAAACAACAGGGCTCTGGCATACAGAGATTGAGACATGGTTGGAATGGGGAAAAGGGGGGAAATAATGTTGGTATGCTTGGCTGTCTTTCGAATCTTGGTTTCCCTGGCATACCACTATAAAATAGACACTGGAGGGAGAGAGAAAGGGATGGCCAGACATAGAAAGCTTGTAAGTCCATCTTCTGCTTATAACTGATTGGAATACCAAAAATGGGGCTACAACGTGCCCAGTGAAGGAGGCTTCCTGCAGAGCCTCTGCATTACACAAGACCATATGTGGATCTTGAACAGCATCCAGAATCTTCTGAGGGGAACTATCCACTTGAAAGGACAAGCAGACCAGACTGGAGCAGCCAGAAGAACAGAATATACTTCTTAAAAGAAAGACTGAGAGGAAAAATACAAATCAGTATAGGCAGACTGGGTGATTACTACAAGAACAAACAAGTGGCTCAGCCAGGAGATATCAAGGCAAGTAGTCAGGTCCCCTTGGATCAAACCTCCTTCTAAGACTAAGACTCAATGGGAACACACACTCTGATTGGTGACCACGTTCATCACCGATAAGGGTAAGTGAGGAAAACGCAGCAATGAAGCTGCGAGCGAAGCCCTACAATGTTCAATAGACTCCTGTGAACCCAGGTGGAGACCTGGTTGGCCAGCAGTGTAGCAAGTCCAGGGGACTCTTGGACCCAGAGTCAGTGAAATAGCCACAGAGAACTAAAGTGGAGAGTTAAGCATCCAGCTGATAAGAAGAGTGGGCATATGCACAAGAACACCCACACTTGCAGATAATACCCACTTGACCTGGCTTCAATGACTGGATGATCAAAGCTCAACTAGAAGAAGAACGAAAAGGAAAAAAATAATAATAATAATAATAATCTGATACAATTTGATGAACTTGACCTACACCTATAGATGCAGTAGCTCAAAAGAGGGAACAAATCTTCATAGCAAGGATCATTCCCACCCCCTCCACACAGAGGACAGTCATGGGCAACTTGGACACTGGTTACCCAGAATGGGGGGATACAGAGGTAAGAAGTGACTGGCTTACAAGCTTTTAAGAGGGAGCCTAGATTCAGAGGGCATGGAGCAAGGTAGACTCCACTGAGTAGTATCCAATCTGCCTAGGTGGGGCTGATGAAAGGAGATGTGGATAGGTCTCTTTCCATACAATAGTGAATCGTTTTTTTAAAAAGATAAAGACAAATGTTATAACAAAATGTGCAAAGATCTGGAATCAGAAAACCAAAAAGGAAGAACACGCTCATCTATTCTCAAGCTGGGGGAACTGAAGAAAAAATTCAAGCCTCGACTTTCGTTACTGAAAGATTCTCTAGGCAAATTATTGAATTATGCAGAAAACCTCAATAGAACATGGAAAGAATACACAGGGTCACTGAACCAAAAGGAAATGGTTATTATTCAACTGTTTCAAGAGGTAGCTTTTGGTCAAGAGCCAATGATACTGAAGGAAGAAGTCCAAGGTGCATTGATGGAATTGGCAAAGAACAAGGTACCAAGAATCGATGGAATAAAAACTGAAAACTTTCAAGAAAGTGAGGCGGCACAGGAGGCACTCACTCCTGTCTGCCAACAAATTTGGAAGACAACTATCTGGCCGACTGATTGGAAGAGATCCATATTTGTGCCCATTACAAATGGAGGTGACCCAATGCAATGCAGAAACCATCAGACGATGTCTTTGATATCCGATGCGAATAAAGTTTTCTAAAGATAATAAAGAAATGGCTGCAAGCATCCATTGACAGAGAACTTCCAGAGGTTCAAGCCAGATTCAGAAGAGGCAGTGGAATGAGGGATATCATTTCTGACATCCGATGGATCTTGGCTGAAAGCAGAGACTATCAGAAAGATGTTTAGCTGTGCTTTATTGACTATGCAAAGGCTTTCAGTTGTGTGGATCAAGACAAGCTATGGGCAACATTGCAAAGTATGAGTATTCCGGAACACTTAATTGTGCTCACGGGGAATCTGTACCTAACCTAAAAGGCAGTTGTTTGAACAGAACGTGGGAACACTGAATAGTTTAAAATTAAGAAAGGTGTGTTACAAGGTTGTATTATTTCACCATACTTATTTAACATGTATGCTGTGCAAATAATACAAGAAGCTGGGTTCTATGAAGAAAATCGTGGCATTAGGATTGGAGGAAGACTCATTAACAACCTGTGATATGCAGATGATACAACTTTACATGCTGAAAGTGAAGAGTACTTAAAACATTTACTGAAGAAGATCAAAGAGCACAGCCTTCGGTATGGATTACATCTCAATGTAAAGAAAACAAAAATCCTCACCACGGGACCAATAAAAACCATTCTTATTAATGGAGAAAAGATTCAAGCTGTCAAGGACTTCATTCTTCTTGAATCAACTTTCAACACTCATGGAAGCAGCAGTCAAGAAATCAAATGACGTATTGCATTAGGCAAATCTGCTGCAGAAGACCTTTCTAAAGTGTTGAAGAGCAAAGATGTCAACTCAAGGACTAAGGTGCACCTGATCCAAGCCATGGTATTTTCAATAACGTCATATGGGTGTGAAAGTTGGACAGTGAATAAGGAATACTGTAGAAGAATTGATGCTTTTGAGGAGAATATTGAAAGTGCAATGGACTGCCAAAAGAACCAATAGATCCGTTTTCGAAGAAGTGAAGCCAGAGTGCTCTTTGGAGGCCAAGATAGCCAAACTTCATCTCTCATACTTCAGACATAGTGTCAGGAGGGACCAGTCGCTGGAAAAGGATATCATGTTTGGTAAGGTGGAGGGTCAGAGAAATAGAGGAATACCCCCAATGAGATGGATTGGCCAAATGGCAGCATCAATGGACTCAAGCAATGGCAACAGTAGTGAGGTTGGCTCAGGATTGGGCAGTGTTTTGTTCTGCTCTGCATAAGGTCAGCATGAGTCATTACCAACTCAATGGCACCTAACAACAACAACAACAATACTTCATGAACATAAATGTAAAGATTGCAAAAAAATCCTAGCCAATAGAATTCAACAACATATCAAAAAGTAATCCATTGTGACCAAGAGCATAATACATTCATGCCAGTTATGTAAGGATGCTTCAATATTTTTCAAAAAACAACATAATCCACCACATAAAGAAAACAGGAAATGAAAATCATGATTATATCAACTGATGCAGTAAAGGCCTTTGACAAAATCTAGCACCCTTTCTTGATAAACGCACTCAACAATATAGAATAGAAGGAAAATTCTTCAACACAATTAAGGGCATATATACAGGAGTCCTGGTGTGGTGCTGTGGGTTAATGTGCCAGACTGCAAATCCATTTGAACTGCAAGGTCGATGGTTCAAGCTCACCATCTGCTCCTCAGAAACCCTATACATGGTGGCTATGGGTCAGAACCAACTTAACATCACTTTACAACAACATACAAGCTCAACAGCCAACATCACTTTCAACTATAAGAAACTGAAAGCATTTACATAACAAACAAGAGCCAGAGAAGGATGCCCTTTATCCCTTTGCAAACAGGAATCAGAGAAGGATGTACTTTATTACCACTCCGTTTCAATATTGTGCTGGAAATCTTAGTCAGAGCTATGAAGAAAGAAAGGGAAGTTAAAGATATCCATATTGACAAAGAATAAATACAACTTGCTCTATTTGCAGGTTGACATTATCCTATATATAAAAATTCCCAAAGATTCAGCATGAAAATTATTGGAACTCATTGAAAGATTCAGAAAATTGGCAGGGTACAAGATCAACAGATACAATCAATTGGATTCCTATACACTAATTTAAAAAATCCTAGGGGCTTGATGGTGGTTAGGGTGGAGGTGCAGTGAAGTTCACCATCAGTAATACCACAGAGTACCAAGGCAAAGCAGTTCCAGGGCAGAGCTCCAAAACTCAGAACCATATAGGTACCAGTATTTTAAAAGTTTGAAGGCTTATAGCTAGTGGAACATGAAGCAGAAGTAATAAATCACGAACTTTTAGAATCTGATGCACTTGGCAGCTCAGACCCCACAACTTAGGCAACACCAAATGGCAAGATCAAGTTGGGGAGCAGACACACCACAGAAAAATGCCACTGGAACCTTGGAGCAAAGATGGACACTTTGTTGCTTTTGCTTTTTT
>NW_006408886.1:2037298-2044675 GCF_000296735.1 Chrysochloris asiatica | reverse complement strand
TGCCTGTGTAAGAGGACAAACCCCACCCTCACCACTGATGGGTTCTTCTGCCACACATGCGCACAGATAATCTCAGCCCAAGAATTGTCCTGAACTGCTTTTTGTTTTGATTTATTTAAATACGGGAAAATCCAGGACAGGGGTATAGTGAGGGAAAGAGAGTATAAAAACAAATTAGAACAAAAATAAATTAAATCCTGTGGTCCATCATAATAGCCAACTGTGGCATCTTGAAATCTCTCAGGCAGCTTTGAAGGAAAGAAGCTGAAGAGACAACATTAAAGTCACACTCATATTAGGCTACAGATTTTTTTCTTCTTCTTCTCTCCCTCCTCTCCCTTTTTATGAGATTATAGACCACAGTATTCAGTCTAGTTTTGTTTTTGTTTTTACTTTGTCCTTTTGTGTGTGTGGGGGGGGGGTGTTTATTTGTTTGCTGTTGCTTTTTTGTGTTCCCCCTTCTACCTTCTTTCTCTCCCTATATTACACAAGAGGACAAAGCAACTGCTGCCATATAGCCAAGCTACAATCACACTCTATAAAACAACAAAACCCAGGAAAGGACCAATACCAACTGCCATATGCCAGGGGGCTCAAAAAGGTACTCTGAGTTAAGCAATAAGAAGAGTGAAAAGAGAAGCCCACATCCTGATTACATTTACCTGGAAGCAATCAGAAAGCATAAAAAATAACAAAACACATACTCAAGTATTAAGGTCACAGATAAACACTAAACAAGTCCAAGAAGCAAAAGCAGATGACCATATCAGCTCATGTCCACAAACTAGATAAAATGTCTGAGACAAATGACCTAGAGGTAGACCTGAACTCCATTCTGGAAGGACAGCAGGCCTTGGAAATGTCTGAGAAGGAATTCAGAAAAATGATTATAAAATGATTCAAAACACTTTGCAATGGAGTTGGGAAAAATAAGGATGAAGTCAGGAAAGTGCTACAGGTACAATCAAATAAGATAGATACAGCATTGGAAACAATTCAAAACCTACAGAAAGAGGTCCAAACAATCAATAATAGAATATCAGAAATAGACAATACTCTGAAAGGGCAAAAAATTAGAATAGAAGAGATGGACGCAGAACCAGTGATCTGGAAGACAAATCTCTCAATACCACTAATATAGAAGCGCAAACAGAAAAAAAAAAAAAAAAAGATTAAAAAATCCTGAAGAAGATCTAAGATTCACAATGGACAACATGAAGAGAAATAACTTAAGAATTATCGGCATTCCAGAACAAGAAGAATCACACATGTCCACAGAGGAAATAGTTGAAGAATTTCCGGAAGAAAATTTCTCTAGCATCCTAA
Organism: Chrysochloris asiatica; assembly: GCF_000296735.1. NCBI lineage: Eukaryota > Metazoa > Chordata > Mammalia > Afrosoricida > Chrysochloridae > Chrysochloris > Chrysochloris asiatica. The sequence continues at coordinate 2,043,349 of NW_006408886.1, read as the reverse complement.
AAAGTGAAAAGATAAACATTCAGGAAGCACAACAAATTCCAGGAAAGATAGACCCAAAACAAAATCACCAAGACACATCATAATCAAGCTCTCCAAAATTAAAGATAAGGAGATATTCCTGAAAATATCTAGGGAAAACAGAAGTGTCACATACAAAGGCAAGCAAGTCAGATTATGCTCAGATCTCCCAGCAGAAACCAAGCAAGCAAGAAGGCAATAGGGAGACATATATAACACCTGAAAGAAAAAATCTGCCAACCAAGAATCCTTTATCCAGCAAAGCTATCAATCAAATATGATGGTGTAATCAAAACATTCCAGGATAAACAGAAGCTATGGGACTTTACCAAAGCCAACCCTGCACTACAAAACATCCTAAAGGAAGTTCTGTGGACAGAGAACCAATGAGAAGAGGCAACAACCAGAGATTGAAATATGGGGCAGCACCTCCAAGAATTAAATTGAAAGAAGGAAGAGTCGAGAACAGAACAAAACTATAAGAACAAATTCAGAGAATCTGGGAAGTCAGTCTATGATCAAAACAATTACACTGTAAAAGAAGGTAAACACGTAGGAACAGAGATCCAGATGGTGAGAAGGTCAGGTAGATTACAGTATAAAATAGACTGCACTAAATGGAGAGAAAAGTTAATGGACTATAAGGCAACCTCAAAGAAAATTAACACTTCACAACATACCAAGAGAATGAAAATCCAAGAATATGGAAACATTAAAACTATGAAGAAACTCACAAAAAAGAACACAAAAAACATGAACTCAACAAAGGAAGACACACAGAACAAAGAAAGCAGCAACACCACACACACACAGACACACACACACACAAAAAATAATTGCAGCAATTAATCCATACCTATAGATAATTAAACTGAATGTAAACAGATTAAATGCACCTGTTAATAGATGGAGAATGGCAGAATGGGTAAGAAAACAAGATTCCTCAATATGCTGTCTGCAAGAGACACATCTCAAACACAGAGACAAAAACAGATTAAAAGTCAAAGGATGTGGAAAAAATATACCAAGCTAATTGCAATAAAAAACGAACAGGAGTGGCAGTACTAATCTTTGATAAAATAAACCTTAAGGCAAAAACAAGCATGATTAAAGGGACAATTGAACAAAATGACATAACCATAATAAAGATTTATGCTCCCAATGAAAGAGCTCCAAATTATATAAAGCAAACTCAAATAGATTTGAAGAAAGAAATAGATGAATCTACAATAATAGTGAAGTCCTGGTGTGGCACTGTGGGTTAATGCACCAGACAGCAAAGCTGTTTGAACTGCAATGTCGGAAGTTCAAACTCACCAGCTGCTCCTCGGAAAACCTATACAAGGCCACTAGGGTCAGGATCGACTCGGCGGCACATAACAACAACAACAATAAGAGTCAGTGATTTTAATATACCTATTTTACCAATGGATAGAGCAAACAGAAAGAAACTTGACAAAGACACAGAAATACTAAACAACACAATCAGGCAACTGGATCTCATAGATGTGTACAAAGCATTCAACCCAACAACAGCACACTACACATTCTTTTCCAGTGCACATAGAATATTCTCCAGAATAGACTATGTCTTAGGCCACAAAACAAACCTCCATAAACTTACAAATATCAAAATACTACCAAGCATCTTCTCAGACCACAATGCTATCAAATTAGAAATCAATGATAAAAAGACCAAGGAAATAAAGTTAAATACATGGAAACTGAACAACATCCTGCTGAAAAGCGACTGGGTAGTAGAAGAAATTAAATGTGAAATCACAAAATTCCTAGAAACAAATGAGAACAAAAACGCAACATACAAAAATCTTTGGGACATGGTGAATGTGGTGCTAAGAGGTGGCAAGAGCCATAATTAATTAAGGAATAAAATAAATAAATTGAGACATATTAATCGAGGAATTAAAATTAAAAAATGAGACACAGAGAAACCTGGGCATAGAAGAATTCATTGTTTTATCAGAGCTACAATGATTTATTTTCTTTGGATGGCAAAGCCACAAGAAATATTCTATGCGCAGACCCCTAGTTATTTTTTTCCTTTTGAATCATTCTCTGATTTATTCATTATTTTATTAGTATCCCTTTTACTTTAGATTTTGACTCTCCTACACTTTAGTATATTTTTATTAAAAGTTAGAAGCCATATACTAGCTACATTTACACTACCTGTAGTTTTAATACTTACATTAACAATGTTCTTAAGACTATTAGGAGACAGGATTTGTCAATTTAATTACTACCAGTTTAGGTTTAGTGATTATAAACATTCTTCCTTGTAGCCTTAGTTTAAGGCAATAAAGAATCATAAAAAAGCAACTAGGCCATAAATAAGGGCTGTGGGTACAAGAATTTCTAAAAACAATTAGACTATAGATCAAGGCTATGGGTATATACAGATACTAAGCAAAAAGTCTGACTTAGATGTTCTTAAATTAATGATCAGTAAAATAGAGAAGTTGTTTTTCAGAGCCTCAGTTTCCCTGATAAGTGATGTTTTTTTAGGCTATAAACAGATAGTGTATGGAAGAAGTTAATGGAGAGTTAATTGCACCTAACAACTAAAATTAACAAGACTTAACAGACAAAGGTTAAGAAACATATGTGAAGGTTAACTTGCTTCTCAGAGGGAAAAAAAAAAAGATTTATGTAGGAACAAATGTTTAACTAAAAGGTTTCAAGGCGCCAGAATGTCTCATATGCCTTGAGATAATGTCTCTTTGCTGGAACTTTTCATCCCTGTTGTATATCATGAAGAATGTGCCCCAGAATTGATTTTTTTTTTTGATGTCATTGATTACTATGAAAGCAATGTTTTTTGTAATGGTATATAAGGGGGTGGTAAGAAAGAATAAAGGGAATAGAGTACATATAGGTAAGTAGAAGGAAGGAGAAGAGAGGAAGGGGGAGAAGAAGGAATATGAGGTGGAGAGGAGATGAGAAAAGAATGGATAGAGGGAGTAATGTAGAGCAGGGGAAGGGAGAAAAGAAGCAGAAGAGATGAGCATGAGAGCAGGGGAGTAAAGAATGAGTAGGACAGTAAAGAATGAGAGAGTAGAGTAGCATAGAAATGAGAAGAATAAAGCATGTAATAAGAAGATTTTTGAATTCATTATGACATATTGACTCCCTGTAATTCTTATCGCCGACGTCCGCATCAACCTTCGGAAAAAAAAACCTTGAAATAAATTTGCCGGGGCTGGCTCCCGGCAAAGAGGACACTTCATTACAATAAAGGCACACATCCAAAAAGAAAAAAGAACCAATATTGGCACATGAACACAGCATCTACAACAATTACAAACAGACCAACAGAGGAAACCCACAGCCACCAAAAGAAAAGAAATAATAAAGATTAGAGCAGAAATAAATGAGATAGAAAACAGAAAAACTAGAGAAAGATTCACCAGGACAAGAAGCTGGTTCTTTGAAAGGATTAACAAAATTGACAGATCATTGACAAACCTAACAAAAGGAAAGAGGGAGAAGAAACAAATAACAAGCATTAGAACCACATGGGAGATGTCACAACAAAACCAAAGGAAATCAAAAGGATAAAAACAGAATACTATGAAGAGTTGTACTCGAATAAATTTCAAAACTTAGAAGAGATGGATACATTTTTAGATAAACATGACCTACCTAAACTTACAGACAATGAAGTAGAAAACCTGAACAGACACATAACAAAAGAAGAAATTGATCAGTCATCAAAAAACTCCCAACAAAAAATAGTCCAGGCCCAGTTCGGTTCATTGGTGAGTTCTACCAAACATTTAGGGAAGGGTTGTTACCAATTCTACTCAAATTATTCTAGAAGATAAAGGAGGATGGGAAACTTCCTAATACATTTTATGAAGCAAGCATAACCCTCATACCAAAACCAGGAAAGGACATCACTAAGAAAGAAAATTATAGACCAATATCCCTCATGAACATAGATGCAAAAATTCTCAACAAAATTCTAGCCGAAAAATAAAAGGTCCTAGCCAACAGAATTCAGCAACACATCAAAAATATAATACATCATGATCAAGTGAGATTCATGCCAGGGATGCAAGGATGGTTCAACATTAGAAAAATGATCAATGTTATTCACCATATAAAAAGAAAAAAAGAAAAGAACCACATGATCATATTGATTGATACAGAAAAGGCATTTGACCAAATGCAACATCCATCCTAATAAAATCACTAAACAAAATAGAAATTGAAGGGAAATTCCTCAACATAATTAAGAGCATATATACAAAACCAACAGCCTACATTACTCTCAGTGGACAGAAACTGAAAGTCTTCCCTCTGTGAACAGGAACCAGACAAGGAATTGTGCTGGAAGACTTAGCCAGAGCTATATGGCAAGACAGGGAAATTAAAGGCATCCAAATTGGCAAAGATGAAATAAAACTCTCTCCATTTGCAGATGATATGATCCTAAACGTAAAAAAATGCCAGACTCAGTAAAAAAGCTACTAGACCTCATTGGAAGAATCAGCAAAGTGGCAGGATATAAGATCAACATACAGAAATTAGTTGTATTCCTCTATACCAAAAATGACAGCGTTGAAAAGGACACTAAGAAAGCAATACCATTTATAATAGCCGCACAAATGATGATATATCTAGGAATAAATGTAACCAGAGAAACAAAGTACTTATACAAAGAAAACTACAGAACACTACTACAAGAGACCTACAAAAATGGAAGAATACATGCTGGCGGGGATGTGGAGTGACTGGGAAACTCATGCATTGCTGGTGCAATTGCAAAATGGTCAAAACTCTCTGGAAAACAATATGGTGCTTCCTCAGAAGGTAGGAAATGGAAATACCTTATGATCCAGCAATTCCTCTACTTGCTATTTACCCACAAGAAATACAAGCCATAACACGAGTAGATATACGCACACCAATGTTCATAGCAGCACTATTTACAACAGGAAAAAAATGGAGACAACCAAAGTGCTAATCAATTGAAGAATGGATGAACAAACTATGGTACACACACACAATAGAATATTATGCTAACTTGAAGAATAACAAGGAAGCTGCAAGCCACCGCATAACATAGATGAACCTTGAGGACATTATGTTGAGTGAAATTAGTCACTCACAAAAGGCAAAATACAGCATAAAACCATTATTGTAAAAGAAAAAGAACCCACCCAAAAGGGGGGTGGCGAATCTAAATATATAAGTGCTGATCACCATTATGTATGGGATGAGAGGTGGGGATGGAGGGCAAGAAAGAGCACAGGGTAGGGAATAGACATAGGAGAGCCTGGGATTGGGCGAGGGGGATGGGGGAAAAGCTGGCAATACACAAGAAGGAGAAGGAGATAAAGAAGAACAAGGCGGATGGGATTACAGTTGAACTGGTTTGCATTGGCTAGATGGGACAGAGCTAAATGACGAGGTATGCACAATCCTAGAATAACAGGGCTTCAGGATAGAGGGACTGTGGCATGGCATGAAAGGGGGAAAAGAGTTATAATGTTAGAATGCTTGGCTGTCTTTTGAATCTTGGTCTCCCATTGTGAAATAAACACTTGCGTGGGGGTACAGCCAGAAACATCACAACAGAAAACATGTGGGCTTATATCCAGTGTATAGCTAACTGGAATACCTTGGGGGTGGGGGTGGGGACTGGAAACTGCCCAGACCCAAAATGGTAGGAGGACTATGATGGCATGGACAGATGGAGTGGCTGGGGACACAGGACTCAGGGAGGGAGAGGAGCTGTCTGCTGACAACCAGGGATGGGGAGGCAGGCCTGTGGGGTGTATCCTTTGGTTATTTGATGATGCATAGAGGGGATTTTAATCATTGCCATGAAATGAAATACAATAGATTGAATGTGAAGCTGAAGTAGGACAGAGGCAAAAAATGTTGTATGCACAACCTTGGAGTAACAGGACTTTGGGATACAGAGATTGAGAAATGGTTGGAATGGGGAAAAGGGGGGAAAGTTTACAGGGCGCATCATCAGTTTCACATTCAACAATTCATATA
>NW_006408886.1:2003335-2034137 GCF_000296735.1 Chrysochloris asiatica | reverse complement strand
CATCCCCTGAGGCTGCTTGGTCGGGTATTCTGTGGTGTTGTTGGCGGAGCTCTCTGCTATACGTCCACCCGATCCGCCATCTTGTTTGTTCCTCTTGGCTGTCTCTTGAATCTTGTTTCCCCTGGCATACTGCTATAAAATAGACACTGTAAAGGGAGAGAAAGGAATTGCCATAAATACCACCATAGAAAGCTTGTAAGTCCATCTTATGCCTATAACTGATTGGAATACCAAAAATGGGGATCCAACGTGCCCAGCAACAGAGGCTTCCTGCGGAGCCTCTGCATTACACAAGACCATAGGTGGAATCCTGAAAAGAATCCAGAATCTTCAAAGGGAAACTTTCCACTTGAAAGGACAAGCAGACCAACCTGGAGTGGCCAGAAGAACAGAAGATAATTCCTGAAAGAAAGGCTGACAGGAAAAATACAAAACAATATAGGCAGGCCGACTGATTACTACAAGAACAAACAAGTGGCTCACCCAGGAGACAACAAGGCAAGCGGTCAGGTCCCCCTCAGGGAAAACCCCCTTCTAAAACTAAGACTCAATGGAATGCATGCTCTGATTAGTGACCACGTTCGTCACCAATAAGGGGAAGTGTGGGAAAAGCAGCAATGAAGCTGCCAGCTAAGCCCTACAATGCTCAATAGACTCCTGTGAACCCAGCTGGAGACCTGGTTGGCCAGCAGTGTGGCAAGTCCAGGGAACTCTTGGATCCAGTGTCAGTGACATAGCCTCAGAGGACTAGAGTGGAGAATGAAGCACCCAGCTGATAAGACGAGGGGCACATGCATAAGCACACCCACACTTGCAGATAATACCCACTTGACCTGGCTTCAATGACTGGATGATCAGAGCTCAACCAGAAGAAGAAACAAGAGGAAAAAAAGAATAATCTGATACAATTTGATGAACTTGACATACACCTATAGAAGTAGTAGCTCATAAAAGGAAACTAATCTTCACAGCGAGGATCATTCCCACCCCCTCTACACAGGGAGAGGACAGGGATGAGTAACGTGGTCATTGGCTACCCAGAATGGGGGACTACAGAATGAAGAAGTGACTGGCTTACAAGCTTTCAAGAGGGAACCTAGATCCAGAGGGCATGGAGGAAGATAGAATCTCTACTGAGTAGTATCCAATCTGTCAAGATGGGGCTGATGAAATGAGATGCGGATAGGTCTCTTGTGATACAATAGTCAAAAGTTGTTATCAGGACTTATTGTAAGGGCTGGAAATGTAAAGGTAGGTGTTTTGTGGCAAAAGGAGGGGAGTGTTTAACTTTGCAGTCTAGGAGCGGAGGTCCCTGGGACCATTAAGGGAGAAGAGCAGAGACTGGAACCCTACCCAGAGAAGCAGTGATGCCAGAGATGGAAGCAGAGATGATGATGTGAAGAGATGGAGAGGCTGGGGACTTTGGAACCAGAGAGGGAGAGGGGCTGTGTGCTGATGACTGAGGGGCAGGTTTGCGGGGTATACTCTTCGGCTGATGGATGATGCATGGAGGGGATTATAACCATGGCAAGGAAATTATATACGATGGGATCAATGTGAAGCTAATGTCCTCCCATGTGAATTATCATATCATTCACAATAAAGCATGAAAAAAAAAAAAAAAAAAAGACTGTGCTTACTGGTCAGAATGAGTCTGAAACCTGAGACCCTGGCCCTCAGCCACCCTTCAGGTGTGGAATGTAATTTGCCCTTGTGTCTCAATTTTCAACCAAGCTAGATAGGTATATAGGGGAGAGAACAACACTATTAAGGTATATTCACCATGGAATGGCCAACCTTCAAGACCGTAAATGCAGCATTTTCCTAAGGACAAAGTTCAGAAAGGTTGGAAAGTAAGGTGGAATGGAAACCACAGAGAGGAAGTGGGATAGCTGTTGTTACATGAAGGTGATTATAATCATTGAGATGAAACAAAGTGTATGATTGTAATTGATAATCTGTAAACCTTCACTTAATTCATAATAAAAAGTTTCAAAAGAAAAAGAGCAAAGACAAAGTATAGATTTGGTAATTTTATCACTAATGACATAAGACCAGAAGAGTTGTAGGATGATATCAAGAACTTCATACACGAAGAAACCAAGAGGTCTTTAAAAAAGACAGGCAACAAAGAAAAGACAAAAATGGATGTCAGAAGGGACTCTGAGACTTGCTGTTGAATAAAGGGAGTCTAAAGCAAATGGAAGAAATTAAGTAAAAGAGCAAAGCAGAAGATTTTAAAGAGTGGCTCAAGAAAACAAAGTATTATAATAAAGTATGCAAAGACCTGGAGTTAGAAATTTTAAAGGGAAGAGCATGCCCAGTAATTCTGAAGCTGAAAGAGCTGAAGGAAAAATCCAAGTTTCAAGTTGCAATACTGAAAGATTCTCTGGGCAAAATACTGAAGATACAAGAAGCATCAGAAGAAGATGGCAATAATACAGTCACTGCACCAAAAAAAGACAAACTAGTCAATATTCACAATTTCAGGAGTACTGTTGGTACTAAAGGAAGACATCCAAAGAGAACTGAAGTCACTGGCAAAAAATAAGACTCCACAAATTTACAGAATACTATATGAGATGCTTCAACAAATAGATGCATTGCTAGAAGTATTCACTCATCTATGGCAATAAATTTGGAAGAACCAACTGGAAGAGATCCATATTCGTGTCCATTCCAAAGAAAGACAATCCAACAGAAAGTAGAAATTATTAAATGACATCATTAAAATTTTTTACACACAAGTAAAATTTTGCTGAAAATAAATAATGAATGTCAGCAAAGGTACATCAACGGAGAACTATCAGAAATTTTAGATGGAATCAGAAGAGGATGTTGTTGCTGTTGTCAGTTGTCATCCAGTCAGTACTGACCCACAGAGACCCTATGCACAACAGAACAAAACACCACCCAGTCTCATGCCAACCTCACAATTGTTGCTACACCTGAGCCAATTGCTGCCACTACCATGCCAATCCATCTACCTAGGGGGACTTACTCTTCTCCAAGGAACAATATGGTGGTACTTCTTCCAACACAGATGTGTTTGTTCTTTTGGCAGTCCATGGTAAATTTAAAATTCTTATCCAATACCATCATTCAAATGTATCAATTCTTCTATGGTCTTCCTTGTTCACTATCCAACTTTCACATGCACATGAGGGTACTGAAAATACCAGGACTTGGATCAGGAGCACCTTGGTCCTCAAACTGACAACTATGATCTTGTACACTTTAAAGAGGTCTTGTGCAGCAGATTTGCCTAATGCAATAGGTCATTTGATTTCTTGACTACTACTTCCATGAGTGTTGATGGTTGATTTAAACAAAATGAAGTCTTTGACAACTTCAGTCTTTTCTCCATTTATTTATATGAATGTTATTTATTGGTTCAGGCGTGAGGGTTTTTGTTTTCTTTACATTGAGGTACAACCCATACTGAGGGTTTTAGTCTTTGATATTCTTCAGTAAGTATTTTAAGTCTTCTTCGTTTTCAGAAAGAAGAGGATGTAGAACAAGGGAATTCACTGATGATGTCAGATGGATCTTGGCTGAAAGTAAAGAATAACAGGAAAATGTTTTCCTATGTTTTATTGACAATGCAAAGGCATTATTAGATTGTGTAGATCATAGCAAATTATGGACACTTTTGTGATGAATGGGGATTCCAGAACACTTTGTTATGCTAATGTAGAACTGTACATAAACCAAGAGGCATTTGTTTGAACAGAAGGGGATTCTGAGTAATTAAAAATTATGAAAGGTGTGTGTTAGTGTTGTCTTCTCTTATCATACCCATTCAATCTGTATGTTTAGCACATAATCTGAGAAACTGGACTATATGAAGAACATGGCATCAGAATTGGAGGAAGAATCATTAACAATCTGTGATATACACACAATACAACCTTGCTTGCTGATAGCTAAGATTTGAAACAATTAACTAATGCCTAAAGTCTTCAATATGAATCACACCTCAACATAAAGAAATGAAGAAATCCTCACAACTAAATCATTATACAACAACACAGTAAATGAAGAAAAGATTGAAGTTATCAAGGATTTCATTTTAGTTGGCTCCACAATCATTGTCCATGGAGGCTGGTGTTGTTAAGTGCCATCAAATTGGTTCTGACATGTAGTGACCCTATATAGGATTTTCGAGGAGTGGCTGCTGAGTTTGAACCACTGACCTTATCGTCCACACCTATCTTGTAGTCCAGTGCTTATCCCACAACACCACACCAGGACTCCAAAGTAAGAGAAACCAGCTCTGCTGATACCATTCTTATTCAGATGGTGGTAGTAGTTGTATGCTGCTGAGTTGGTTCTTACTCACAGCAACCCTGTGTAGGTCTTTATGGGAGAGAAAGTTTCATCTTTCTCCCTTAGAGCTACTGGTAGATGAGAGCTTCTGACATTTTTGTTAGCAACCCACTACGTTATCAGGGTGCCTTCCATGGAAGTTGTTGTTGCTGTTGTTGTTGTTAAGTGCCATTGAGTTGGTTCTGACTCATAGCCACCCTGCATAGGGTTTCCAAGGAGTGGCTCATGGGTTTGAACCACTGACCTTGGGGTTCAAACTGACCTTATGGTCTAGCATATTAACTTGCAGTGCCATACCAGTACTCTTCCCAGCAGTCAAGAAAACACATGGCATATTGCATTGGGCAAATTTATTAAAAAGTTCTCTTTGAACTGTTTAATAATAATAAAAAGCTGTTACTTTAAGGACTAAATTGTGCCTGATCAAACCATGGTATTTTCAATTGTCTCATATTCATGTGAAAACTGGATAATGAATTAAGAAGATTGTAGAAGAATCTATGCATTTGAATTATGGTATTAGAAAAGAATATTGAAAGTACCATGGACAGCTAGAAGAAGAAACAAATCTGTTTTAGAAGAAGTACAGCCAAAATGTCCCTAGAGAAGGACATCATGCTTGGAAAAGTGTAGGGTCAGCAAAAGAGAGTAAGACTCTAAACAAGATGGACTGACACAGCAGCACCAACAATGGGCTAGAACATAACAATTGTGAGGATGGTGAAGGACCAGGAAGTGTTTCATTCTGTTGTACATAGGATCACTGAGTTAGAACTGATAGCTAACAATGCAATAACAACTGGCTATGCTTACAAAACAGATCATTTGACCACCCAACACAGCCAAATTAGCTTTTTCTCCTTTTGTGCTTTTTTTCATCACAATGAAATGTTCTCTCCCTCTCTCTCCTCTCCACCACTCCCCAGTTGATAACTATATCTTTGCTTGTTATTTTCCTTCAAATGATTTGCTTGGATATTAATATCTTGTGGTGAGAAGCACATTGTCTATTCCTGGAAAACTATATATAAAGCAAAGGAAGCTAATCAAATGCCCAGAAAAGGACACAAAGAAACCTTGTCCACGTGTTTTCCCTAAGGCTATTATTGAAAGCTTTCATGATGCTTCCGGGTGTGCCCCCAGGAGGGAGGCCTGGCAAGATGTCAGAACCATGTTCTGTGGCAATGGAGACGAGAGCACATCACCTCCTTTTGAATAGAGAAGGGACACATGAACACCACCCCTAATTTTTTTTTTAGCTTTGCTTCTGATCAGAGACTGAAAGTCAAAAGAAATCCCAGGCTTATAGCCCACTGCTGCTCTTGACCCCAGGGCAGAGATCTCCCAACAGCACAGAAGCTCTGAAGTGCCACAAAGTGGAGAGAAGGAGGACCTTGGATAGATTGCCAGGGGACCCAGTCACTGAGTTCTGTTGGCTAGATGTAATATGAGAATGTGGCTTAGTTTACCCATATTTAACAGAAGCAAATTTCAACTAAACAATTTCTAAGTTCCTTTCAAGAGCAAATGATCTGAAATGTTAAGATGAAGATATTTACTAAGGCAATGCAAACTACTAACAAAGACAAGCAGGTTGGACCTCTGTTCTAACCTTTTAACTCAAAGCTGTAACACATCTTTAACAAAATGATCTCAGTTGTGTACATATAAATCTGTCTTTCCACAAATACTGTTCACTCCTTCCCACAGGTGTTTATCATTATAAGAAACTAACACACACACCCTTACTTACTCTTTAAGCTGTTCCAATTTGTCTTTTATTTCTGGAGTTAGTTTCCAGTTATTATTTACCTTATTTGAATTAAGGTTGACCTGTTAAAACTAGACTATGAAACAAGTATCTAATGGACCCAGAACAGAGATAAGAAAAGTTACTCTAAATAGAGGGATTGCAGAAAAAAAAAAAAGGTCCTGTGCCCCCCCACCACTCCTTCTTCCCATCCATGCTGCAGGAAGACACATAGCTTTGCTTCCTAAATTTGTTTTCAGCCAACTACCAGCCTGAATCCTCTTCATGGAGCATATAAACAAAAGCAAAGCTGTTCCATTTTTGTTGTTGTTGTTAAGTGTCGTCAAGTTGGTTCTGACTCATAATAACCCTGTATTTGGTTTCCAAGGAGTGACTGGTGAGATTGAACTGCCGACCTTGCAGTCCAGTGCATTCACCCATAGCATCACACCAGGACCACAGTGATTGAGAGCAGGTGTGAGCTCACCACTCTCTCACTCCTTTTTGACCACCTGGAAGCCAAGATTTAAAATGTGGAGTTGCTGGTGTCTGACTCATCACTAGAGAAGAACCACTAAAATAAGACTTACTCACCTTGGACTGTGGTGTGAACAAGAAATGTGTGAAGCCATGGAGATGTCAGGATTTGTCATGGAGTAATGGCATAGATTTTAAACTCTCCTTGGAAATTCAAACCTGCAGTCAAATAGAAAAGTTCTGCTCTGATTCTCTGAAATTAGGAAATACTGGAGTTGCCCATCCCTGACTAAACTAACATAGTCAGGTCTATGTCATCTCCATGGTGTTCCCTAATCCCTGACACTTACTAGGGTCTTGGGCAGGTTAAGATGTTGTTAAGTGCTGCTTTTTCTGACCCATAGCAACCCTGTATAGGGTTTCCAAGGAGCAGCTGGTGAGTCTGAACCAGTGACCTTGTGGGTCAAACCAACTCTGCAGTCCAGTGCATTACTCACAGCACCACACGAGGACTTCCAGGTAGGTTTACCTGGTGAATAAATGAGTGAGAGGTGAGATTTCCATCTACTAGGGAAACAAGACTCTTGTGAAACCATTTGAAAAACCTGCAGGTCAGAAGAATCTCACCTTCCGTTTTGAGTCAGCCCTGCCCCTCTCTGGCATCCAAACAAGCTGTAGTTGAGTCAACTCTGACTCATGATGACTCCATGTGCTTAAGAATAGATCTGTGCTCGATAGGGTGTTTTTGTTTTTTTTGTTTTTCATGCAACAGTTTTGATTTTACTGAGAATATTTTTTAGTAGTATAATTGTTTAACATGGGTTTGTTGTTTTTATTTTAAGTTTTATTGTGAATTATGTAATAATTAACATGGGAGAACATTAGCTTTACATTCATTCTATCGTATATCATTTCATTGCCATGGTTACAATCCCCTCCATGCATCATCAACCAACCAAAGAGTATACCCTGTAAGCCTGCCCCACAGTCATCAGCACAAAGCCCCTCTCCCTCTCTGAGTCTAGGTTTCTCAGTCACTCCATCTCTCCAAGTCATCGTCTCTGCCTCCATCTCTGGCATCACTGCTTCTCTGGGTAGGGTTCCGTTCTCCGCTCTTCTCCCTTGATGGTCCCAGGGACCTCTGCTTCTGGACTGCAAAGTCAATCACTACCCTCCTTTTGCTACAAAATGTCTACCTTTACATTTCCAACCCTCACAGTTAGACCTGATAAAAATTATTCACCATTGTACCACAAGAGATCTATCCCCATCTCCTTTCATCAGCCCCACCCTGACAGATTGGTTACTACTCACTTGAGAGTCCACCTTCCTCCATGCCCTCTGGTTCTAGGCTCCCTCTTGAAAGCTTGTAAGCCAGTCACTTCTTCCCTTTGTAGCCTGCCCCTCCCCCCCATTTTGGGTAGCCAATGTCCAAGTTGCCCATCCCTGTCTACTCTGTATATGGAGGAGGTGGGAATGATCCTCGCTGTAAAGATTTGTTCCCTCTTTTGAGCTACTGCTTCCATAGGTCAAGTTCAAGTAGGTCAAGTTCATCAAATTGTAGCAGATTGCTCTTTTTTTCCTTTTTCTTCTTCTATCTGAGCTCTGATCATCCAGCCATTGATGCCAGGTCAAGTGGGTATTATCTGCAAGTGTGGATGTTCTTATGCATATGCCCTCTCTTCTTATCAGCTGGATGCTTCACTCTCCACTCTAGTCCTCTGTGTCTATGTCATTGACTCTGGGCCCAAGAGTCCCCAGGTCTTGCAACACTGCTGGCCAACCAGGTTTCCAGCCGGGTTCACAGGAGTCTATTAAACGTTGTAGGACTTAGCTCACAGCTTCATTGCTGTTTTTCTCCTCACTTCCCCTTATTGGTGATGAATGTGATCACCAATCATAGTGCATGTCTGCTCATGTATTCCCATTGAGTCTTAGTCTCCATAGGGTTTTTAATATCTAGTTTTGGAAGCAGATCACCAGGCTTTTTTTCTGAGGTATCTTTGGGTGCATTTGAACCTCCAACATTTAGGCTAGCAGCCAAGCATATTAACCTCCTCCAACCTCCAGTATTTCCTAATTTCAGAGAATCAGAGCAGAACGTTTCTATATGACTGCAGGTTAGACTTTCCAAGGAGAGTTTAAAATCCTGATGTACAGGAACCCTCCAATCCAGTTAAATCAAAACCTGTAGGGTGGACCCAGTCATCAGAATGTCCTTTGCTCTCTGGGGTATTCACACATCTGGCTAGAGCTGAAGATGCTGAAACTGGGTGGAGGACCCACTCTGGTGTAGATAAAGTCCACAAAGCAAGCCAGGTGCTGTAATCAAGAAGGAGTCAGCCATCCCAGTACCAAAGGAGCTGGTTCATCATTAGAACAACCTCTGGGCTTCTGGTTCCAAGACTGAAGGAGCACACTGTCAACAATGGAAGGTATCAGCCCCTGGAGAACAGGGCTGTCTGAGAAAAGTGTATGCAGCAGGAAGATAGGAAAGCACATGGGGAAACCATGTACTACAAGGATCGAGGGAGGAAAAAACAGGGAGAAGGAAAGGGGACATGGAGCCAACAGGTGAATTTAGACTCATAGTAACCCTGCAGGACAGAGTATAACTGCTCCTTAGGGTCTCCAAGACTATAAATCTTTATGGAGCAGACAGCCTCATCTTTCTCCTAAAGAGCAGATGGTGGGTTGGAACTGATGACTTTACAGTTAGCATCTCAATAATAATTAACCCACTGAGCCACCAGTTCTACTTCCAGCAATGAAGGCAGAACCAAAAAGGATCAGAAAGACAAGCTGACCCCATGGCCCAGACCTTCAGTTCACCTTCCAGACCTGATATCCTTCACCAGTAGTCACACTAAGACCATCAAAGACACACAATGAGCTTCAAGACCACAGCACTTGCTTCTCTCTATGAACTCTCTATGTAAGCACCTGTTCCCATATTGCCTGGGCTGTAGCATGCCCACATTCTCCCCATGATCATTTCCCTGAACAGGAAACAATAATAATTTTGGCTACTGTCCAAATACCAGTGGCAGGGGACTTAGGTGAAAGAGAGAGCAGGACTGGTGATTCTGGGCCTTTCCCACCTAAAGGGTCCTGTAGGTTTCTTACCACCCAAAGGGTAAGCAAAGCTTTGAAAAGTCATAAAAAGTCTGCATCCAATCAGCATCCACAGGCAGAAAAGAGCCTTACTCTATATAAGGCTCAAGGCTGAGCCCAGAGTTGTTAATGAAGCCAAGCCACCAGGAATGAGTCTCACAACATCAATGGGTTTTAATTTCAAACCTGGGTCTTCAGAGTCTGGATCTAGCTAATTGGTTTCATGTGCTGAGTCTCAGAGGGCAGTGACTGGTTACCCATGGACACAGATGCCTGTCCTGTGTTATATCATTCAAGAAACCTTATATGACCATCTCCAGTTGTGTCTCTTGCAGTGAGTACCACAGCAGATCCCAACACAAAGAAAATATGAAGGAAGCTCCCTTCTTTTCCTTCATCCCAAAACAAAGACAGGCTTAAGAGTGCATGGTTTCTGCTTTTGCTAAAACAGAGACAGATTGCTGATTCATCTGATAATATGTACCCCACAATCAGATGGCAGGTCCAGGGAAGTCAGCCAATAATTCTTCACCTAATGATCACTGCATTAGGACACTGGTGGGAGTCTTCTTACAAGCCCTTCAAGGGTTCTGGTATATATACATTTTGACAACGCATCTGGCTGTTTCCCATCCTGAGATATGGTCTTGTTTAGCTTTCACCTCATATACTTAAAGGGGCATGTGACTCCAACAATCTTAAATCAAAGTTTTGTATGCCCATGGCACCACACAACCCTAGAACCTGAGAAGTTAGCACTTTCAATCATGCTCTAGTTGCCCATTATCCCTCTCCACAACTCTCAACATTTTGCAAATTAGCTAATTTTATTATTGTCATGCCAAGTGGCACATTTTATGTCCATGCTCAACCTTAAGACCACTCCTACCTCAGCTAGATGGGTCTGTATGCATAAGCAGGCCTGTTACTGGACCTATCTGTGAGTGCATCTTCCAGAAACATTAGAAGCTCCCAGGTACTGACCTAACGAGCTTGGGTAGATCACTGGGTTACGAGGAGTTGGGCTGCTAACTGCAAGTTAGCAGTTCAAAACTCTCAGATACTTTACAGGAAAAAAGTGAGTCTTTCTGCTCCCATAAAGATTTACAGCTTCAGAAACAGGGTTGCTATGAGTCAGAACTGACTCCACAGCACACCACCACTACCACTATCAGGTACTGACCTACAGACTCAAGTCACAGATCAAACTTTTCTCAGAACAACTCTGAAATCAGAGAAGCATAGTATTAATTACACTGTAGATATTTCTGAATGTGACTATTTCAAAATGATCCTCCACTAAGTCTTTTAGAACTATATCATAGTATGTACTGGAAAGACACTATGAAGAATAACATCAGTCAAAACAAGCCCACAGACTGATTGAGACCATCAATTGCTCATATAAAAGTTCAAGTTGAAGCTGAAGAAAATTAAAACAAGTCCATAAAAGCCAAAAATTTGAGTATATTTCAAATGAATTTAGAGATCAAAAATAAATTTGATACATTTAACACTAATAACTAAAGATCAGAAAGTTGTTGGATGACATTAAAGACATCATACCTGAGAAATCAAAAGATTGTTAAAAAAAAAAAAAAAAAAAAACAGGAAATAAAGTCCAAATGAATGTCAGAAAAGATTCTGAGACTTACTATTAAGCATAGAGAAGCTAAAGCAAATAGAAGCAGTGATGAAATAAAATATCTGATCAGAAGATTTTGAAGGGTGGCTCAAGAAGACAAAGTAAAGCATTATAAGAAAATGTGTATAGACATAGAGTTGGAAAGCAAAAAAATAACATGGTCAGCATTTCTCAAGCTGAAAGAACTGAAAAGAGTTAAGCCTGAAGTTGTAATATTGAAAGATTCTATGAGCACAACACTGAATGACACAAGAACTATCAAAGGAAGATTGAAGGAATACACAGAATCACTGTATCAAAAGGAACTGATCAGTGTTAAACCATTTCAGAAGGTAGCATATGATTAAGAATTAATAGTACTGAAAAATGAAATGCCAAAGTGCTCTGAAGGCATTGGCAAAAAACAAGGCCTCGGGAATTGATGGACTACTATTTGAAATGTTTAAACAAATGGGTAAGCACTGGCGATGTACACTCATCTATGCCAACAAATTGGGAGACAAGTACATGATAAACCAATTGGAAGAAATCCAATCCTCAGTCCAAAGTGGAAATTATTGAACAATAACATTAATATCACACACAAGTAAAATTTTACTGAAGATACTGAAAACAGTTATAACAGTACATTGACAGGGAACTTCCAGAAGTTCAAGCCAATTTCAGAAGATGACATGGAAGAAGAGATCTCACCAATGATGTCAGATGGATCTTGCCTGAAAGCAGAGACTACCAAAAGTATGTTTACATGCATCTTATTGGCCATACAAAGTCATTCAACTGTGTGGATCATGACAAATTATGGATAACATTTTGAAGGCTGGGAATTCAAGAACACTTCATTGCGTTCATGTAGAATATGCACATAGATCATGAGGCAGTTATTTGAACAGAACAAGGAGATACTGTATGGTTTAAAATCAGGAATGGTGTGTGTCAGGAATGTATTCTTTAATCATACTTGTTTAAAGATTTTTAAAATCTGTATGCTGGGCAAATAATCTAAGAAACGGTACTATACTAAGAAGAATATGGCATCTGAATTGGAAGAAGAAGCATTAACAACCTGTGACGTGCAGATATCACACACTTTACTTTCTGAAAGCTTGAAACACTTAAAACAAGACTTGAAACATTTATTGATGAAGAGCAAAAACTACAACCTTAAATATAGATTACATTTCAACATAAAGAAAATACAAATCCTCACAACTGGAGCAATAAGCAGCATCATGATAAATGGAGAAAAGATTCAAGTTGTTAAGTTTTTCATTTTAGTTAGAGCTACAATTAATGCCCATGGAAGAAGTAGTCAAGAAACCAAATGACATATTGCATTGGGCAAATCTGCTGCAAAAGATGTCTTCAAAGTGTTAGAAAACAAAAACGTCACTGTCAGGACTAAGGTATATTTGACACAGACCATATATTTTCATTAGGCTCATATGTATGTGAATTCTGGACAATAAGGAAGACCAAAGAAGATATGATGTATTTGAATTATGGTGTTGGATATATTGAATATACCATGGACTACCAGAAGAATAAATCTATCTTGGAATAAGTACTGCCAGAGTGCTTCCTAGAAGCAAGGATGGTGAGACATCATCTTACTTGCTTTGGACATGTTATTAGTAGTGACCAGTCTCTGGAGGAGTACATCATATTTGGTAAAGTACACGGTTATGAAAAAAGGAATACCCTTTACACAGTAGATGCAACAATGGGCTCAAATGATTGTGAGGATGGTGCAGATCCATGCAGCATTTTGTCCTATTGCACAGGCATTCTGAGTTGGAATCCACTCAATGATCAATGAAATCTAACAACAGAAACTTCAGCACACATTCCAGTTGAGTTTGGTTTTTAAAATTTTTAAAGATTTAAAAATAAAAACTTCCATACTTTCTGCTTTGGGAGTGTGAATGCACTGCGAAAAAATAGTTTTTTGAGGTGGAGAAAGTCTCTCGTGCTTATATTAGTCCCATTGAGCTCAGCAGATTTCTGCTGTATAGTTTCATTGGGGCCTGGCTTGGCTTGGAAAGGAATACAACATGTCCTTTGTTAGGGGTTGTTGTTGCTAAATACCATCAAGTGGGTTCTGACCCATAGCAACCCTGTATAGGGTCTCCTAGGAGTAACTGGTGAGTTTGAATCACCAACCTTGTGGTTCAAACTGACCTTCCCATCCATTGCATTATCCTGCAGCACCACACCAGGGGTAGCCAGTCACTATTTGAAAATTCACAGCAGTAATTAAATATTTTGAGAATGATATGACTTCTAACTCACTTGTTTCTTTCCATCCAAAATATTGTTAGAGACAGATAAATTCAAATTTTCATATTTTAATGGATACAACAATAAAAATAAGATTTATGTAACACTTCATGAATAACATAGCATTTAAACAAAATCATGTTGCTTATTCACCCAAATAGCCAATTGATATAGAAAAATATATACATCAAATCTGTTGTCATTATGGCAACCCATGTGTTACAGAGTAGAGCTGCTCCAAAGTTTTTGTTTTTGTTTTACTGTAATCTTTATGGAAGCCGATCACCATTGCCAATGGGTAGATTCAAACCTCCAATCTATAGGTTACTATTTGAGTGCAAACCATTTGCTCCATTCAGATATTGTTATTTTTCCCAATATTTTTATCTCTGTCAGCACTGTAGAAAGAATAAGCAATTTGTCAAAGACCAAACCATTTGTGAGGGTATATGGGGCTGGAGGGAGTGTGGTGGCTCCATGTGATAAGCACTGGACTGCGAACCACAAGGTCTGTGATTTGAGCCCACCAACTCCACCAGAGAAAGATGAGGTTTTCTGCTCCCACAGAGATTTAAAGTCTCAAAAACCCTATAAAACATCACTAGAAATCAGGACTTGATGGCACTTAACAATAACAACAATGTGTTGCTAGAGCTGGGCCTGAAACTTAGGCCTTTTGCCTGGTTTATCACTTCTGTTCTTTGACCACACAGTCTCACAGGAACTATTGAGAGTTGTTCCCATTGCTCAGCCTTATAGCAATACAACACTTTGAAGAAGAGAATAGGCTACCTATGTGCTAAAGTTCTCTGTAGAGTTGTCCCTGTGGGTAGGGACTGATGTAAACAGGAGAGACCTTCTCCAGTGAGTGCATTCCAAGAGTTAAGACCTGTCACACATTACCAAGAGACTAAGCAAGTTCTTCAAAGTCAAATTATTTATAATGGTAGGTGAGGTTGAATTTTACATATTTTTATATATTTCAATTTTTCTGTAAATCATATTATAGCAAAGCACAAAAAATTTGATTGAACTAGGGTTGACACCAAATTAGATTAAAATCTGAGTCTGTATATACATTTATTCCAAAAAGACTTCTTTAACATTTTCTACTATATAATGTTTCATACTAACCTATTTTTTTCTTTCCATTTTTTATTGTAATTTGGGTGAAAGTTTACACAGAAAATTGTTTTTCCATTCAACAATTCATATACATTTTTATTAATGAGATTTAATACAATTCTTCCCACTTGCTCCCTGTGTTTCCAGTTTCCATTTGTCTATCTTTTCTATCCCTTCCTGCTTTCTGAGCTTTATTCCTGAGCAAATGATGTCTTCTTAATCTTATATGGTTTTGGTTCTTGCTCCAAAAAAACACATTTAGAATATTGATAAATAGGCTCACACTTTGTCACTTATCTGTAAAACTCTGGACAGGGTTTCAAAGTAAATGGCTTTCTAATATTCTAATATCTGTCACAGTGTGCTACAAATGGTCAACATGCTTAGCTGTTAATCAAAAGATTGGAGTTTGGAGTCCTTCCAGAGGCACCTCAGAAGAAAGTTCTGGTGATTTATATACGTATACTTGCAAAAAACTGACCATTCAAAAGCCTATTGACACACATGAAATTATTATGAGTCAGAGTCAACTCACCAGCAATTAGTAATAAATATTCTAAAGTGTAGTCATTATTGACCCCTCCAAAATATCAGTTCATCCATACATGAAATTTCAGTGATTGTCCAGTTCCACGCTCACCAATGCAAGGATAACTCATGTCAGATAATGGCAGCACACATGAGGACACCTCCTGAAAAATAAAACCAAAACCTCACATGTCCTTTTCAGATCCCTGCTAAGGATGCCTGCAAGTCATTCTTCTGTGCACACATGTGACACATACACAGATGAATAAAGTCTATGAAGATGGGAAACTTTCTGATTGCTGTGATGAATAAAAGATCCAGAAATCAATAGATAGCCTAAGATCATCATGGTTATTATTTTCTTTAGTTAATTGAAGTCAGCCATAACTAATGGAGGTGGAGCTTTCTGGGAGGAAAGTGGGAATATGTCACATTATTCCAGAAAGACCGGCAGAATGCAGTGTCTGGGCAACTGAATTTTCTTATAAGTTCAATATTAACAAGAACAATTTTACTGTCATTGTTGAAAATCTCAATAAAGTATTTCAGTCCATTTCTCTGCTCTATATAGCTTAGCACATGCCAAGTACATAGTAATGAAAGGATGAAATGTTTTATTGTTGTTTCAAGATCAAATTCATATTTTGTATGCAAAGCAATTATTCCATTTTGTCTTTGGCTGGGTTCTACAGAGAATCAAAACCAGTGAGACTAATCTTTGTATATAAAGAGATTCAGCTCAAGAAAATGGCTAACACAGTTGTACAGGCTGGCAAGTTCCAAGTCTGTGAGTTGGATGTCAGGCTGGAATCTTCTCCTGACTGTAGCTGTAGAATTAGATAAATCCAAGATTAGCAAGTCAAATAGGCTTTGGAGACAAATGAGTCGAAGGTTAGCAGGCTGCTAACTGCAGAGACTAATGACTCCCAGGATCTTCAGGCAATATGGTAGGCTCAAGCCCAAAGAACTGGAGGTCAGAAAATGACAATCCAGATGCAAGATCCAGATCCAGCAAAACTCAAAGCAGTTTGCCAGTATGTCCATAAATACTGGACAGAGATCACACCCCTGAGGAAATTCCCTTTCAATTGATTGCTCACAAAAGATCATTACAGAAGTAATTACATTATATCAGATATCATCATAGGGGTGAATATGTCATAATTGCCAAACCACCGAAAATCATGGCACATCACACTTTTCAATACCATAAAAACAGAAATTGGGTAAAAAAAAATATTGGTTTGATCTCTAGTAATTTTAGAATATGCTTTACAAGATTGTTGTTAGATGTTATCCAGTTGGTTCCAATTCAGAGAGATCCTATGTACAACAGAATGAACAACTGCTAGTCCTCTGCCATCTTCACAGTTGTTGTTATGTTTAAGTCCATTGTTGCTGCCTCTGTGTCAATCCATCTCATTAAGGGTCTTCTTTTTGCTGGCTTTCCAATTTATCAAGCATGATGCCCTTCCTAACAACATGTCTGAAGTATGAGATATGAAGACTTGAAATCATCACTTCCAAGGAGCAATCAGCCTCTCTTCTTCCAAAACAGATTTGTTTGCTCTTCTGGCAGTCCATTCAATATTCTTCACCAATACTATAATTCAAATGCATTGATTTTTCTACAGTCTTCCTTACTCGTTGTCCAGCTTTTGAAGGCATATGAGGTGAGAGAAAATATCATGGTTTTGGTCAGGTGCACCTTAGTCCTCAAAGTGACACCTTTGCTCTTTAAAGAAGTCTTTTGTAGCAGGTTTTCCTAATGCAATATTTCATATGATTTCTTGACTGCTGGGTCCAAGTAAAATGAAATCCTTGACAATTTCAATCTTTTCTCCATTTATCATGATATTATTTATTGGTCCAGCTGTGAGGATTTTTGTTTTATTTACCTTAAGGTGTAATCCATACCGAAGGCTGTGCTCTTTGATTTTCATCAGTAAATGTTTTAAGTCTTCTTCACTTTCAGCAAGCAAGGTTGTATCATCTGCATATCGAGGTTGTTAATGAGTCTTCCTCCAATCCTGATGCTATATTCTTCTTCATAGAATCCAGCTTCTCTGATTATTTGCTCAGCATACAGATTGAATAAGTATGGTGAAAGGATACAAACTTGACATGCACCTTTCTTGATTTTAAAACAGTCAGTATTCCCTTCTTCGTTTCAAACAACTACCCCTTGGTCTACATACAGGTTCCTCATAAGTATCACTATATGTTCGGAATTCCCATTTTTGAGATGTTATCCATAATTTGTTGTGATACACACAGTTGAATTCCTTTGAATAGTCAATAAAGCAAAATGAACATCTTTCTGGTATTTTCTGCTTTCAGCCAAGATCCATCTGACATCAGCAATGACATCATTTATTCCACATCCTTTTCTGAATACAGCTTGAGTTTCTGGCAGCATCTTGTTGAACAGTTGCTGTTTCTTTTTTTTTTTTTTTTTTTAATATCTTCAGCAAATTTTTACTTGCATGTGACATTAATGGTATTGTGTGATGATTTCTGCATTCTGTTGAGTCACTTTTCTCTGGAACAGGAACAGATATGGATCTCTTCCAAATTTCTTGCCATAGACAAATAAGTACTTTTATCAGCACATAAGCTTATTGAAACATTTCAATTTGTATTCCGCCAATTCATAGAATCTTGTTTTTGCTAATACCTTCAGTACAGTTTGGACTTCTTCCTTCATCAGTTCTTGATCATATACTACCTCTTAAAAGGTTGAGCACTGACAATTATTTTTAGTACAGTGACTCTGTATATTCCTTCCATCTTCTTTTGATGCTTCCTGCATCATTAAGTAGTTTGCCATTGTGGTTGTTAAGTGCCATCAAGTCGGTTCTGACTCATAGCAACCTTGTAGAGGGTTTCTGAGGAGTGGCTGGTAGATTTGAACTGCTCATTTTGTGTGGCTCAATCAGATCTTTGAGTCCAGTGCTTATCCAATCTTGTTGTTGTTGTTAAGTGCCGTAGAGTCGGTTCTGACCCATAGCGACCCTGAACAGGGTTTCCGAGGCTGTAAATCTTTACGGGAGCAGATAGCTTCATCTTTCTCCCGTGGAACAGCTGGTAGTTTCGAACTGTTGACCTTGCGGTTCTTAGAATCCTTCAATATTGCAACCCAAGTCTTGGATTTTCTCTTCAGTTTTTTCAGGTTGAGAAATGATAATTGGATTCTTCCCCTTTGGTTTCCTAACTCCTGGTCTTTGCACATTTTTTATAATATTTGACTTTGTCTTCTCAAGTTGCACTTTCAAATGTTCTGTTCAGTTCATTTACTTTATCATTTCTTCCAGTTGCTTTAGCTTCTTTACACTCAAAAGCAAGTTTCAGTCTCTTCTACTACCCATTTCAGTGCTTTCTTTCTTTCCTGTCTTTTTAATTCCCTTTTGCTTTCTTCCTGTATGATGCTCTTGATGTCATCTCACAACTCCCCCGGTCTTCCATTATTAGTGTCTAATGCATCAAATCTTTTCTCTAGATGGTCTCTAAATTCAGGTGACGTATACTCAAGGTCATATTTTGGTTCTTGTGGACTTATTTTAAATTTCTTCAGCTTCAACCTGAGCTTGCCTGTGAGCAGTTGATGATCTGTTCCATAGTCGGCTTTTAGCCCTGTTGTAGCTAATGATACTGAGTTTCTGCATCATCTCTTTCTCCAGATATAGACAATTTGATTCCTGTATTTTCCATCTGGCAAGGTCCACCTGTAAAATTATCATTTATGTTGCTTAAAAAGGTATTTACAATGAATAAGTTGTTGGTCTTGTAAAACTCTGTTATGTAATCTCCAGCATCATTTCTCCCAACAAGGATATATTTGTACAATTACTAATCCCACCTCTTTGTTTCCAACTTTCACATTCCAATCACCAGTAGTTATGAATGAGTCTTGATTGCAAGTTTAATTAATTTCAGGCTGAAGAAGTTGGTAGAATTCTTCAATTTCTGCATCATTGGCATTAATGGCTGGTTCCTAAGTTTGAATAATAGTCCTATTAACTGGTCTTCCTTGTTGTTGTTGCTAAGTGTAATCATAGCAACCCTACATAGTGTTTCCAAAGAGCAGTTTGTGACTCATAGCAACCCTACATAGTGTTTCCAAAGAGCAGTTTGTTAGTTTGAACCACTAACCTCATGGTTAGCAGGCCATGCTTATCCTAGAGCACCAGACCAGGAGTCCAGTCTTCCTTGTAAGCATGTGGATGTTATCCTATCACAGACAGCATTGTACTTCAAGAATGGTCTTTAAATGCTCTTTCTGATGATGAATACAATGTCATTCTTCTTGAGTTTGTTATTTCTGGCATAGTAAACCTATGATTATCTGATTCAAAATGACCAGTATCTGTTCATTTCAACTCACTAATACCTAGGTATCAATCTTTACATGTTTTGTTTAATTTTCATAGATTTATACTTCATAATTCCACATGCTGATTGTTAATGGATGTTTACGCTACTTCTCATTTTAAATTGTGCTCAATCAGCAAATGAAGGTCTTGAAAGCTTTGCTCCATCATCCTCGGTAGGGTCAACTGCACTTTGAGAAGATACATCTTCCCCAGCCATATTTTGAGGGTCTTCCATTCTGAGGGCTCACTTCCTGGCACTATAGCAAACAAAGTCCCACTGACATTCATAAGATTTTCAGCATATAATCTTTCAGAAATAATCTGTCTATCCTTCCTAGTCTGTCTTAGTCTGGAAGCTTCACTGAAACTTTTCCACCTTGGGTGATGCTGCTGTTATTTTAAATACCAATGACATAGCTTCCAACATCACAATGACACACAAACCACCATAGTATGACAAACTGACAGAGGAGTGGTAGTTCACATAATTAGTTTCAAGAAATTCTACTAATAAGTTGTCTTCTTAGAACTTGTTTATTCTTAAAGAATTCCTGTCAAAGGAAATTCTGATAAATTGAGGGAAACCACTGGTATTTGAATCACTAACCTTGTGCTTAGCAGGTCATGCTTAATTTTAATGCTTTGTGCTATTGGGGAAATAAATACAAAATACAGCATTTACCCTAAATAAACTCACATTCTAGTAGGCAATATAGAGAAGTAAACCAGAATATAAGACAATAAGATAAGTTTCTATGATCAATGTTTGCCTAGAATGGTAGGGCAGAAACCCAACATGAGAATGAATGTGAAATAGTGAATTAGATTCCAGTGAATCATGGTTTCTTTGTATTGACTCTAGGTTCTAATTTTTAGAGGGATTTTTCTTCTTAGAGCGATAGATCAGTGTAGTGATTAGCAGCATGGTGCTAGAACCATATTGATTGAAACTGGAGTCCTTCACTTATATATTACATAACCTGGAGTAATTATAAAACTCTGTGCTTCAGCTTTGCTCATCTGTACATTGTGATTAGTAATAATGGTAACCTTGTAGGATTGTTGGAAGAATCAAATGAGTCAATGCACATAAAGCATTTAAAATAATGCCTGGTATGCAATAATGACTCGAAAATATTATTAATAATACAATATTTGAGTATAAACCCATTCAAAATAAACTGTCAACTATTAAATAAGCTTAATGCCAAACAAGAGAGTCAGTGTGCAGTCAGGGAATCTGGATTGTCTTGCCTCTATGGCAATAGGTATTTGCCTCAGAGGTATTCTGTATTCACAAAGTACAGTCCTCTCTGCCATGATTTTCATGGTGGTATGAAAAGGAGACCAAAGTTTTCTGGTTTAATTGCTGTTTTTCAGTTCTCCTAGGATACTTCCCCCTGAGGTTCTGCACAATTCCCACCACCACCCCCTACCTGGATACACCCCTGAGCAACAGGAGTCCACATGGAGGCACCTCTAAAAGTAGATGGAGGAAAAGAAATGGGCAAATTGGCCTTAAGAAACTCAGAGACAGCCTCTAGGAGACCTCAGAGCACAGGGACTTGATGGGTAGCTGAGTCTGGGTCAGAGTCATTTCAGTTCAGCCACACTTGTTCATTAGTCTTAATATGGCATTGGTCACACACAGCCTAGTAAACCTGATGGTATTCAGGTTTCAGGGGTAATGGAGGCACCATTCTTCAGGGAGTGAAGAAAAGAGACTACAGACATGAAATGTGGAGCGATCAAAGGGTATCTCGGTGGGAAGAGAGATTTTCTGGAGAGTGCAGCAGAAGCAGGTTGGACAAAGAATAGTAGTGGCATGAAATAGCCTAGTATAATGCTTGGGGGCCACTTGTTGGCACAGGGAAGCTTGGAATTGGAGGCAAAGAGGCTGGCTGATAGAATGGAGAGGTAAACAAAGGGAGTTTGTTCTGTCCTGAGGAGTTAGGACTATTGGATTTTACCTTGTTCTTATCTCCTCCCATCTTCCTCCTCAGGTTTCCAGTGAGGTATCCAACACCTACAGGAGTGAAAAAGAGGAATACCCTCAATTAGATGGATTAGCATAGTTGCAGCAACAATGGGCTCAAATAAAACAACAATTGTGAAGTTGACACATGATTGGGCAATATTTCATTGTGTTTTGAATAGGGTAACTATAAGTCAGAACCAACTTGACAGTGCCTAACAACGGCAACAAGAGTGATTCTGGAAGAGTGCTAATGTGATCTGTACTGGGTAGACATCGCTGATCCCTTGATTTGACCCTCTGAGGCAGCAAGCCCTGGTATTAATCACATCATTAGATCTGGCCTTTTTGGTATCTGATGCCACCTGTGGCCCAGCCATTTCCTTCAGAACTTCTCTCTTGCACAATGTGTAAAACTGGCCAACAATTCTGTAAACCAAATGGGGTCACTGCCAGCTTTTCTCATGCACCGGAATTTCTGTTCTAGGGCATGCACTTTTTATGTATTTTTAGTACTCTAGCATGGTGGTTTCATATGATAAGCACTGGACTGTGAACCACAAGATCAGCAATCTGAGCCCACCAGCAGCTCCATGGGAGAAAAGATGAGACTTTCTGCTTCCACAAAGATTTGAAGCCTGGGAAACTCTATAAGGTTTACTATGAGATGAAACTGACTCAATGGCATTTAACAACAACAGCAATACTCCATTAAAAAAAAAAAAATGATGTCAATAGCTTTATTGGCTCTGGATCAGTAAAAGAAAAAAGGAGGTAAAAAGCTGTACTTTTCAACAGAGCAACCAAAAATGCAGAACATGTCCTTCCTCCAAGATTTATTTATGGCTTTCTTTCCAGAATTCTTTTCTTTGGTGGTGAAAACATGCTTTGGCCTTTGAAGTGGGCTTGGCATGTTTTCTGCATGTGTGAGCAGCTGTTCTCTGCAGGGCTGATCCAGACTCACCAGTTCCATCTGAATTCCAACCATCAATAGTGAGTTCTGTCATAGGAATGTGCACAGTATTTGTTCCCTGAGGGCAAATAATGGGATTTTAGGGATTAGTCCTCATCCCCTATCTTGAATTAGTAGCCTTCAAATGCTATTTGCAGATAACACTTTCCTCAAGTCATTTGACTGAGAACTCAGGAACACAAATCCTCTTCTTCCTGTTTTTCCTACAGGGCTTCTGTTTCAGGAGTTGCATCCTATCAGTTGTATATGTGGTAAAGCAAAGGCAAATCCCACAACGTGAAGTACCACAAACACACAACAGGGCAGCTTTTCCTTTCAAGGCTAAATTCAATGTATTTCAGATTCCTGTGGGATTATGTTGTTAGTTGTTGTTGAGTTGACTCTGATTCAAGGTGATCTTATGTATGACAGAATGAAATGTTGCCTGACCCTGCACCCTCCTCATAAGAAGGAATGTTTGAATCCATTGATGTGTCAACTCATCTAATTGAGGTTTTTCCTTGGCTCTCAAGTTTACCAAACATGATGACTTTCCTCCTGATGATGCATCCAAAGTAAGCAAGTTAAAGTGTCAGATAAAACTCTATAATGTATAAAGTTCTCATTGGCAAGGTTTTGGAGTGATCACCAGGTCTTTCTTCTTAGTCTGTTTTAGTCTGAAAGCTCTGCTGAAACTTATCCACCACAGGTGATCCTGCAGCTATTTGAAATATCAATGGCGTAGCTACAAGCATCACAGTAACATGAAAGCCAGAAGAATAACACAAACTGTTAGCTATGTGATGGAGAGGTTCTGTACAGATGGCAATTATTAGTGAGCTTGAATTGTTACTTAACAATGATCAGTAGTCTCTGCTGAAAAACAAAAAAACAAACAACCCTAAACAGTTCAAATGGCTTTGCGGTGTGGTGCATTAACCCACAGCACCACACCAGGACTCCAATTTTTAGTTTAGTTCCATATTTTTCCCCACTCTATCTTGGACCCTCTAAAGTGATCCCTTTCAGAATTCTTGTCTTTATCTTCTCAAAATTCCCTTTGAAATATTCTGTTCAATTATTTTACTTAATAATTTCTTCCAGTTGCTTTAGCTTTCTTCTGTGTTCAAGAGCAAGTTTCAAAGTCCTTTCTGGCGCTCATTTTGGTCTTTTCTTCCTTCCTTCCTTATCTTTTAAATTAGCTTTTGCTTTTTTCCTGTATGTATTAGTGTTTAATTCATCAAATTTGTTCTTGATATGATCTCTAATTTCAGTTAGAATATACTCAAGGTCATAGTTTGGCTCTTGTGGACTTGTTTCCATTTTCTTCAGCTTTAACCTGAACTTGCATGTGAGCAATTGACGGTCTGTTCCACAGTCAACTCTTGGCCTTGTTTTGGCTGATGATATTGAGCTTCTCTATCATCTCTCCCCACAAAGACAGTCAATTTAATTCTTCTGCTCTCCATCTGGTGTATCATAAGCACTTACTTAATACACTTGCTATGTTCCAAGAAGGTTCTGAGTTTAAATTTCTGTGTTTAAATTTCTTGAGTCACCATAACAGTCCTCACAGGTAAGAAACTGAGGCACAATAAAGTTAAGTAACTTGTTCCAAGCATTCATTAGTAGGAGCAAAACCAGAAGGTAAATGTCTACTAAGCTGCCTGCCAAATAAATAGGCTTCATTTCAATTTAACAGTCCCAAAATCATTCTTGCCTTTATATCCCAGTGGGGGATGGGGAAACAGGAGAGGCAACTGACACAAGGAAAAAATCTCCAAGGTTTCCCAAGCTAAAATTGCAACCAAATTAGCCTCATGTTCATATAGATTCATTTTAAGGGTCAGAACCTTAAATTCAAGGTATTTAAAGGTATTTCATGTACATTAGAGGTATTTAAATGTATTCCACATCCATTTAAATAAAATGCTTCCTGCAACACTTCCAAAAGCAGATGCACCCAAATGAGTCATACCTCTTCCAGCAGTTGTTGTTGTTGTTGTTAAGTGCCCTAAAGTTGGTTTCAACTCATAAAGACCCTGTATAGAGTTTCCAAGGAGGGGCTGGTGACTTTAAACCACTGACCTTGTGGTTCACAATACATCAGAAGTCCATCGCTCTATTTTAGTCAGATTCCTGATCAAGGCTATGGTCTCTTCTGGAAGGAGCCAAGGAACAAGGCAACTGCTGACAACATTGCAAACATCAATAAATTCTACTGAAGGCAGATTGCTGGAAACAGCAGGTCTGTGAGAATTTCCTGTGGCATGAATCCCTGTGGCAAAAACTCATATCCTTGAAGAAATGACTAACTCTCTCAGTGCTGGCTCCCAGGGGTCACCAGGAAAGAGGAAAGGAGATGAACCTCAGCTTCAGGAAAATAAACTGCTTACTGTGTAGAGTTTCTCCATGGAAGAGTCTGCTCCCTGAGTTTCTAAGCGGCAAATCCTAGGAAATAAACACACCAGAGAGCCTATTTGCTGTTGCTGTTGCTAAGTGCTGTTGAGTCAGGATCCAACTCATAGCAACTGTTACAATGTTACAATACCTTCCAGTTCTTCCCTCTTCCCTCCCTCCAACTCCATTTTGTCTGTTTCCCCGCCCTAAGCTACAAGGCGCTTAGTTTAAAGGACAACATGGATTTTGATAGGCCAAAGCTAAATCACCCCAGCAATGACCACTCCCTTCCTGTTGAACCTATATAAGTCCCCTCCCTTCCCATTGACTCTCTCTTCTTCTTCTTCCTCTCTTCCCTTCTGCCTCCTTCCTTCTCTCTCTGGCAAAGGTTACCTTCCTTACCCTGAATAAAAGTCTCTAGATGGGCTGTTTGGTGTGAGGTGTGGTTGATGAGCAGCCGCTGGGTTGTTTTTTTCCCTTTCAGCAACCCTGTACAGGACCCTCCTGTACAAAAGCAGCTTTCTGAGGAGCAGCTGGCGAGTTGGAACTGCAGCCTTTATGGCCCAAACAGACTTTGCAGTTTACTTCATTAACCTGCAGTACCACAGCAGAAGTCCTAAGGTCAAAAATTACATCATGTATCAGAAGTGACCCTGGACATAAGCCAAGTAGATTCTGAAGAACCCAAAAGAAAAGAAAGCCTTCCAGGAGGTAAACAGTCACCAAAATGGGTCCCCTTAAAATGAACAAGCTGGCAGAGATGCCAGGTTGGGCTTTGGACTGAAGAGGAAAACACAAACACGGTTGCTTCTTGTATTGTACTATGTGGACTAGTCGGGCTCCTTGAAACTACAATGAATCCTGGGTGATTTTCTTGTCCATCAGCCACAAGCAGAAATGAAACACTGATACTTGCTAAGATATTTCCTGTTATTTCTTCAGTAAGTCAGCTTTCAATGTTGTTGTTGCTAGATGTCATCAAGTTGGTTCCTGATTCATGGCCACAATTGTTATGATACATAGGGTTTTTATTGGCTGGCTCTTAAAAGTACATTTCCAAGTCTTTCTTCCTAGTCCATCTTATTCTGGAAGTTCCACTGAAACCCGTTACACATTACAGCAACACACAAGCCTCCACTGACAAATGGACAGTTGCTGCACAGGAGGTGCATTGGCCAGGAATGGAATCCAACGCCCCTGCATGGAAGGCAATAATCCTACCATTGCACCGCCACTGTCCATAGCCTATAATGGCAGACTAAAAATGAGATAGGGAGAAATGTGATAATTATAAAGCATACACTGTGAGCCAGATTTCTACATGCATCGTTCCATTCAACTTTAAACCTTATAAGGTTGGTAGTACCATCCCTGTCCTGGTGTGGCACTGTGGGTTAATGTTCTGGACAGCAAGTTCAGTTTGAACCACAAGGTCAGCAGTTCAAGCTCACCACGCACTCCTGAGAAACCCTATACAGGGTTGCTATGGGTTGGGACTGACTCAATAGCACTTAACAACAAAAACCATTCCTGTCTAGAAGACATGTGTTCAAGGTGTGAAGCCCTTCGTGGTTAAAGTCAACAGACTCCAATGCTTTATTTCAAGAATATTGGCATTTTTATCAACTCCATTAATGTTTGAGTGAATCTTAGAGCCTAAGAGCTGGGAAAGCTGTTGTTGCTCTTCATTATTAGTCTGCATTGAAGGCTGAGGGCAGTGGCACATTAACCCACAGCACCACACCAGGACTCTGGGAAAGCTATTATAGCTGTTGTTGTTGTTGTTGTTGTTGTTGTTGTTAGGTGCTATGGATTCAGTACTAACTTGTAGCAACCTTATGCACGACAGACTGAAACACTGCCCAATCCTGGGACAACCTCACAATCATTGCTACATTTGTGCCAATCTGTCTCATTGGGGGGTCTTCCTCTTTTTCTCCAGCCCTCCACTTTACTAATCAGGATGTGCTTCTCTAGTGACTGGTCCCTCCTGACAATATGTCCAAAGTATGAAAGAGAAGTCTGGCCAGCCTGGCTTCCAAGGAGCACTTTGACTGTACTTCTTCCAACACAGATCTATGTGTTCTTTTGGCAGTCTATGGTACTTTCAATATTCTCCTCCAACACCATAACTCAACTGCATCAATTCTTCTACCGTCTTCCTTATTCACTGTCCAACTTTCACATGCATATGAGGCTATTGAAAAGACCATGGCTTAAATCAGGCACACATTAGTCCTCAAACTGACATTTTTGCTCTTCAACATTTTAAAGAGGTCTTGTGCAGCAGATTTGTCCAATGCAATACATAACTTGATTCAATGACTGCAGCTTCAATGAGTGTTGATAGTTGATCCAAGTAAAATGAAGTCATTGACAACTTCAATCTTTTCTCCATTTATATAGATGTTATTCAATGGCCCGGTGGTGAGGATTTTTTTTTTCTTTACATACCAAAAGCTGTGGTCTTTGATCATCATCAATAACTATTTTAAGTCCTCTTGGCTTTCAGCAAGCAAGAGTGTATCGTCTGCATCTCGCATGCTGGTAAAGAGCTTTCCTTCAATACTGACGCCATGTTTTTCTTCATATAATGCAGCTTCTCGGATTATTTGCTCAACATACAGATTGAATAAGTACAATGAAAGAATAAAACCCTGGGACACACTTTTCCTAATTTTAAACCATTCGATGTTCCCTTGTTCTGTTTGAACAACTGCCTCTTGATCTATGTACAGTTTCCTCATGAGCACATTTAAGTGTTCCAGAATACTCACACTTCATAATGTTGTCCATAGCTTGTCATGATCCACACAATTAAAAACCTTTGTGTAGTCAATAAAGCACAAGTAAACATCTTTCTGGTATTTCTGTTTTCAGCCAGGATCCGTAGAACATCAACAATGATATCTCTCATTCCACATCCTCTTCTGAAACTGTCTTGAACCTCTGGAAATTCTCTATCAATGTATGGTGACAGTCATTTCTGTATTATCCCTTAATCTGAACCCTTCCATCTACAGAGGAAACAAGAGCCCAAGAGTTGAAGGCCATTGTCAAAAGTCAGTTATATTTGTTCACTCTCTGTATTAACTTTCTATGCTGCGGTGACAAATGACCACAAACTTAGAAGCATAGTACTCACAGTTCCAAAGGCTAAGAGTGTGGTTTAGCTTTAGGTTTAACAAAGTCAACATTAAGGCGAGAACAGGACTGCATCCCTCTTTGAATTCTCTGGGGGAAAGTCCACCTCCATATTCAGTGGGGTTGTTGGCAGAATCCAGTCCCTGTAGCTGTAGGGCTGAGATCCCTCTTTCCTCACCTGTTGTCATCTGGGGGGGGGGTCACTCTCAGATCTGTAACTCCCCCTATATTCCTGCCACAGTGCTCCTTGCATCCTTAAATCAGCATACTGAGTCCTCATATTTATAATCTCTCAGACTACAAGGAAACTCTCTGCTTTTAAGGATTCATGTGATTAGATGGGATTCACCCAGATAATCCAGAATCATTTTTTAAGGTTTTTCACAATAATAACACAAAAATCCCTTTCTATATGTAACAGCACATAATCTCAGGTTCCAGGATTGAGGCAAGAACATCACTGGGTGCCATTCTGCCAGATGAGACGATTTTAAAGGCAAAATAAGTGCACTCCACACAAATGATGCCAGGTCAGAAGCCTTACAGCTCTGTACCAAATACGCTTCAAGATAGAAGTTTATCAGTCTAAGTAAGACTTCCCACTCCCTGCAACATGTAATGAAGCACAGGAAATATGAGAACACATCTAGTTTCCTTGGAGCTTTGACCTGTTTTGGCAGTGTACCTTCATCATTTTCTGAAGGAGGTTTTGAGTGCTCAGGACATTCAACAGACAGATGTGAAATATAAATACCAAAATCCTGCAAACTATTCATTTGTATGTTAATTTATGCAGTTGTTCAGAAAACACTTATGAAAAGTCTACTACAAGCAGGCAATGGGAAAGCATTTGTGGGTTTGAAGTACTTTGAATCATGTATGAGGCAGCTTCCTTGATTAATATGAATATATTAATTGACCACATTTGAGTTCAGATCAGTACTCATACACCTGTGCACATTGAACATTCCATGAGGGCAGACAGTGGCTGAGGTATAGTAGTCAGTCCTGCCCTGCAGGTCCACAGGTCAGTAGTGGGCAAGACTAAAGGGGCTTAGCTTCCAAAGCAGGGTGGCAGGACAAGGAACATTTTCATTATATGTTCTGGCCCCAGTGCCACTCCTGATCACTGGGCACCAATATGAAGGTGCAGAGCATGGGGACAGCTGCCCAGCAAGGGTGTGGGGCAAGGACGATATGCACTCTGTGTGAGTTGACCATGTTGCTCAGAGCATTCAGCACATTAAGGGAAACCCTCATATGAGTATCTCCAGACACACCAGCAGGTGAAACTCTGAAATCATGAAAACAATACCTTAAGGAATTCACCTTTCAAAAGGACCTGGCATTAAATATGAAACATATTTAAATAATAAATGCTATTTAAATACGGTTCATTTTAGTAATGGAGACAGGCTTTTAAAGCTGGAGAAAGCCTTGAAGTCCAAACCTTTTCTTTTAAAACATGAAAAACAGGCCCAAGGGGCAGAGTTACTTGTCCTGAGAGCAGGAAAAACTCAGAACTCTGCACTGGTCTTCATTCCATCAAACCTCTTGCCCCACAGCAATGTGTGCAAGCTGACAAACATGTATACTTGGTTACATTATGGGCTAGGTTGCAGACAAGGAAGTGCAGATTGTTCCATACAGGAGCATGGAGTGCAGGATTAGAAATCCAAGAATCAGGTCTTGGCCCAGGTCTCCAGCTGATAAACTGTGCAACTTTAGGAAGTGATTTGCCTTCTCTAGACTCACATCCCTCATCTGCAAAATGAGTTTTGGACTAAACGAATTTTCAAGCCCTTCCCATCTCCAGCATCCATGACTAAAAGTAGAAAGCCTTGTGGGTTTAGCTACATGCCAAGAGCAAAATAGAAACATGGAAGCATTTGTGCTGTAAAATGTTTATTTAATTTGTTCTGTAAAAGATGGCACCTTGAGCAGACCAGCAAAGTTTTAAAAAAAAAAAGAATTCCTGTCAATGATGGGGCAGAGTCCACTCATGCACAGGGTGAGAGGTGGAAGGGACATGAGCTAGAAATGAGAGGCATAGATGTTTCAACTGGGTGTTTAGGCCACAAGGACCTGTTTAAGCCCCATAGAGCTCACTTGTGAGATCTGTGAGCCCCAAAGAGCAGCTGTCAGCAAATTTTCCAAAGCCTCCCATCTTGGTCATAGTGGAATCAGTAGGACAACTATAAAAGCTGTCAATGATATCCTTACTCCTGATGAGGCTTTCTGCTCCTGTAAAGATTTACAGCCTCGGAAACCCTGTACAGGGTTGTTATGAGTTGAAACCAACTCCATGGCACATAACCACCATCACCCTTTGCACCTGAAGCTTTATCCTGTGAGGTGGACTTGATGGGAGCAGAGAGCATCCTCTGCTGTCTTGCAAACCACCTTGCTCATTCCCTGCCTCTACCCAGAACGTGCTGAGCTGACAATCATTAAGCTTCTCTTAGCCCCAGGGGAGACACAACAGACATTCTCATTATAAATGAGAAGGAATCCCTGAGTGGTTAGCTCAGTTGCTAACTAAAAAATTGAGATTCAAGTCCACCTAGGAGATTCAAAAGAAAGGCCTGGCAAAAAAAGTCAACCATTGAAAACCCTTTATAGAGTAGCTGGTTTCCTAGTGGGACACAATGCCAGTCCATCTACAACAAAGATCCAAGAAGCCAAAAAAAAAACAAAACAAAAAAAAAAA
>NW_006408886.1:1992142-2003235 GCF_000296735.1 Chrysochloris asiatica | reverse complement strand
AAAAAAAAAAAAAAAAAACAGATACAGAAGACAATCCAGAATCTCTGACCATCAAGTGAAAGGAT
The DNA here is from genome assembly GCF_000296735.1 of Chrysochloris asiatica. NCBI lineage: Eukaryota > Metazoa > Chordata > Mammalia > Afrosoricida > Chrysochloridae > Chrysochloris > Chrysochloris asiatica. The sequence continues at coordinate 2,003,170 of NW_006408886.1, read as the reverse complement.
CAAGATGTATATTAAACACCAACTGGAAAAAGAAACTGAATGAAAAGAGTATATGAAGAGAGATTTAAAGTAAAACTATTCAATTACATGTGTAGGCACAAAACATACCCAGTGAGAAAAAAGCAACTATGTGGAATTCCCAGTAAGACAGAAACACAGAGTAAACAAATCTGGAGTGAAGCAAGGTGAACAAAACATGAGCTAGAACTACAGAAAGAAAGTGCAGGAAAGAGAATGAGAACTCCTGTACCACAGGCTACCACAGAGCAGAGAGGAAGCCAGTAAACAGAAATAAAATAAATCGTGCAGTAAGGAAAGCCTGTGAATTGTCAGTTCCCTGCTGATATAATACTATTACAACAGTTTTGGAATTATCTTCAGCAAAATTTTACATGTGTGAGATATAAATTATATTGTTCAATAATTTCTGCATTCTGTTGGGTCACCTTTTTTTTTTTTTTGGAATGGGCACAAATATGTATCTTTTCCAGTCAGCTGTCTAGGTGGCTGTCTTACAAATTTCTTGGCATAGATGAGGGAGTTCCTCCAGAGTTCCTCCATTTGTTGAAACATTTCACATGGCATTCCTTAAATTCCTGGAGCTTTATTTCTTGCCAATGTCTTCAGTGTAGTTTAGACTTCTTCCTTCAGTACCATTGGTTCTTGGTCATATTCTGCCTCCTAAAACGTTTAACTGTTGACTTATATATTTTTTTTTTTTTTGTACAATGACTCTGTGAATCTCTTCCATTTTCTTTTTGATGCTTCCTGACTCATTTAATATTTTTCCCATTGTTGTTGTTGTTGTTAAGTACCATCAAGTCAGTTCTGACCCATAGCAACCCTGTACAGGGTTTCAGAGGGGTGGCTTGAACCACTGATTTTTCAGTTAAAACCAACTTTGCAGTCCAGTACATTAAAACACAGTGCCACACAAGAACTCCATTTTGCCCATAGAATCCTTCAATATGGCAACATGAGGCTTGATTTTTTTTTTTTTTTCAGTTATTTTAGCTTGGAAGAAAATAAACATGGCACCAACCTTTCCACCCACAGTCCTCTCTATTTCTCAGCTGGGTTCAATAATCCATTGCAATGACCACACATAACTCAGACACCATACTGAGGTTTATAGAGTTTATTAGAGAAGTTAACAGATTACAATGCAAGGATCAGAAATATTCAGGGCAGAGCGACAGAAGATATATCTTCAAAGAAAGATCATCAGGAAAAAACTAAAATAAAACTGGCAGTATGACTGGCTACAACAAGAATAAGCAAGCTGTTTGCTGGGAAGCCATTAAGGCAAGCAATCAAGTTCCTTCAGTACAAACTTCCCCCTAAGACTGAAACTCAAAGGGAACACATGAGCAGGCATGTAAGCTTGCTGACAACCACATTGGTGAGTGGAAGAGGGGGAAAGCCAGCAATGAAGAAATGGGCTGAGTTCAACCATGGTCCATAGACTCCCCTTGGCTTAGAGATGAGAGAGAGAAGAGGAAGGGCTTGTTAGTCCAAAGTGTGGTGAGACCTGGGGAGACCTGAGCCCATGGACATGGGCATAGCCACAGAGGGCTAGAGCTGAGAGTGAAGCATCTGGCTAATTACAAGTGAGGGGAGATGCACAAGAACACCCAAAGTTGCAGATAGTACCCATTTGACCTAGCCTTAATGGCCTGTTATCAGAATTTGACTTCTTGGTATGTGCTATGGAGTCGATTCTGACTCATAGCAACCCTGAATAGGGTTCCTGAGGCTGTAAATCTTTAGGGGAACAGAAAGCCTCATCTTTCTCCTGCAGAAAAGCTAGTAGTTTGAAACTGCTGACCATGAGATTAGCAGCCTGATTTGTAACCACTATGCTATCAGAGCTCCTTAGAACTCGACTAGAGGAAGATAATTTTTTTTTTTTTTTTTTATAAAGGAAATGAGGGTAAATCGCTAAAATTTGAATAACTTGACCTATACTCATGGAGGTTGTTATTAAGTTGTTAAGTGCCGTCGAGTTAATTCCAACCCATAGTGACCTTGTATAGAGTTTCCAAGGAGCAGCTGGTGAGCTTAAACCACCGATCTTACAGCTCAAATGACTTTGCAGTCTGACACATTAGCCCACAGCACCACACCAGTGACTCTAAATACCAACAGAAAGGGAAGGAGTCTTCACATCAAGTATCAATGCTATCCCCTCTGTACACAGGGTAGATAGGGACGGGCAACTTAGACGCTGGCTACCTAAAATGAGGGGGCAATAAAGGCACAATGTGACTGGCTTTCAAGGTTTCAAGAGGGAGTTTATAAGAGTGTGTGGGGGAAGAAAGTGTCCCCACTGAATAGTTTTCATCTTGTCTAGTTTGATCTGGTTAAAAGAGATGAGGATAAGTTTCTTATGACTTAATAGTGAGTAATAGTTATCATTACTAATTGTGACTGTCACGATTGTAAAGGTAGAAGTTTTGTGTCAAAAACGGGAGAGTAGTTAATCTTACAGTCCAGAAACAGAGGACTGTAGGACCATCAAGAGAGAAGAGCACAAGAGGAACAAGAGACCTTATCCAGAGAAGCAGTGACACCAGAGAAGGAGGCAGAGACAGGGATATGGAGAGAGAGAGCAGCATGGGAAGAGAGGGACTGAGAGCTTGTGACCAGGAGGCAGACTTGCAGAATGTGCCCTTTGGTGGTATAAATTATTACAGATGCCTAAGTGTAAAAAAAATAATAAAATAAAATAGCTAAAATGAATAGAGAGAAATACTGTTATCTGATGGTACATGGAGGGGATTATAATCATTGTAATGAAACAAAGTGTATGATTTGTTGAATGTAAAACTGATGATCTGCCCCATAAACTTTCACTCAATTCACAATAAAAACTTAAAAAAAGAAATAATAAGGGCAAAGTTCTTCCAGTCAGGACAGCCTTTCCTCACCCATGACCATAGGCAGGTCTCTCTGCCCATACAATAATACTACAAAGCTCTATTTGGACTTCTGATAAATGCCCACAGGACACACTACTCCCCTATAAGCCTCAGCCTGAAAGTACTTGGCTCTAGCTCTGTGGGTCTGCAAACCTAGCTCCCCCAATTAAATACTTGAAGGCACTCCACTCTGCAAGAAACCTTCCAGCCCAAAGTCATTCAGCTTTATTTTCTCCCTCCACTTGGAAGCCAACTGTTCTGTCTCATACTCTGGTTCTTGGTTCTACTATTGCTGCTCCTCTTCCTCTCCTCTGGAGTAATAGCTTTCTTCCCTGGGTCAAAGATATTCAAAACACAGGGATTTCAAGGTCCAAGGGCCATACTCCACTCCTGGTTTTTCTTCTTTGATGTTAGTTAGATCCCCCACTCTCCTGCCACTGGAATGGTTCATTTTATACCCATGTTAGAGTTTCAAATCTAAGAATTAAAATTAACTCTGTTAACATCTACAACAGATTCACGTCATGCTATCAATAAATTCTCCCACCTTCTCTTACTCAGACCCAGCTGAGCAGAAATGTTTGGTGGGAGTTACAGATTATGACTAAGAAGCTCTGATAGCATAGTGAATACAAGTCAGGCTGCTAACCTTAAGGTCAGCAGTTCAAAACTACCAGCCATTCTGTGGGAGAAAGATGAAGCTTTCTGCTCCTGTAAAGATTTACAGCCTCAGAAACCCTATGCAGGGTCACTGTAAGTCAGAACCAAATCCATGGCACACCACCAACACCATCACCACAAAGTATGACTATAAAAGACACTAGATAATTCACTATATCACCAAGTCACCCTCTGATTCTCCAAGCCTTGTCCCTTTAATACATGAAACATTAACTTTCCCCATTTCAGTTGGAACTGTAAACACACCATGAAAGCTTGTAAGCCAGCTGCTTCATGCCATTATTTATCTCCCCCATTTTAGATATACAACTTCTAAATTGCCCATTCCTATCAACCCAGTCCTGGTGTGGCACTGTGGGTTAATACATTAGACTGCAAATTTGGTTTGAACTGCAAGGTCGGTGATTCAAGCTCACCAGCTGCTCCTTGGAAACTCTATAAAGGCTGCTATTAAGTCAGAGTCTACTTGACAGCACTTAACAACCACAGGAACATCAACCCAGTACTCTCAGGAGGTAAGCATGTTCCTTTAAGTGAATAATATTCTGTTCCTGTTGGAATTTTAGGCATCTACATTCATAAGTGAAGTGTAGTCCAGACCAAACCATCCAAGTGCAGTGATTTACACCAGTTCACAGCATCAAACACCTTTTTTTAGCTCAGTTGGGTTCTGATCTATTCAGCCCTAGCAATTTAAGCTAGGTCAAATCAATACCAGCTGCACTTGGGAGTCCACACACACTTGCCTGTACTTTAGAACAACTAATCCCTTCATTACTGCTCAGCTCTAGCCCCATGGGCTAGGTCAGTACCCATAGGGTCAGGAGTCCACATAATCCCTAACTTCAGACTTTTCTCAACTCACCTTTTCATTGCTGCATTTCTCCCCAACTTTCACTCATCAGTTGGACAGGTGGACACCATTAAACATACCAGACTACCTGCTCACTGGTTTGCTTTAACTTTCAGTCCTAACATGGAGTTTTCTCAGATGGACACAGACTTTTCCTGCCTTGTTGCATCCAACAGTAAACTGCTTACTCGCAATTCAAGACAGTCTTTTTATTTTTTCCTCCGTGTCGTCTTTTGTTCAGAGATAATTGAGTTCTGTCAGCAGAATTGGGTGGGGCTTAATTCCCCTTTTATCATATACAATCAAGGAGTGGCTGAAGGCAAGCTTATAAGCTCTCTGCAATCAAGATACCCAGTAACTATTCCATAACACACATGTATATTGCCTTGGCCTCTGACAGGCAGGGTATACCAAGTAGATATTAGTCATCTTATTTAACCAGTCAGACCTTTGACCAGATGACTGTTTGGTTTTTGCTAGGAACTACTGAGTAGGGTCTGACTTAAAGAAACCCTGTGCACAATAGAACAAAACACTGGTCCTGCACCATCCTCACAATTGTTATTAGGTTTGAGCCCATTGTTGCTATCAATGTGTCATCTCGTTGGGGGTATTCCTCTTTTTCATTGACTTTACCAAGCATGATGTCCTTCTCCAAGGACATCACTTCTGATAACATGAACAAAGTATGAGAGACAAAGTCTTGTCATCCTGACTTCTAAGGAGCATTCTGGCTGTACTTCTTCCAACACAGATTTATTTTTTTCTTCTGGAAATCCATGGTACTTTCAATATTCTTCTCCAACACCGTAATTCAAATATTTTAATTTTTTAAGTTCTTCCTTATTCACAGTCTAACATTCACATGCATTTGAAACAAATAAAAACACCATGACTTGAGTCAGGCACACCTTGGTCCTCAAACTGATACCTTTGCTCTTGGACACTTTATCCTTCCTGAGGTTTGTTGAGCTTCTTGAATGCTTATCTTTTAATTTTTCAGGATTTTAGGGAAATTTTCTCCAAGAAGCTCTTCAACTATCTCCTCTCTGGACTTGTGGATGGTGGGATGGGAGGTGACAAAGACCTGGACCTCTGGGCTTCATCAAGGTCACTTCAGACTCCACATTCCACAGGGTTGTCCACACAGAGCTTTGTGTTTTAGGACCTCCTGTCTTACCCTGAGTCACGCTTTGCAGTCCATCGCATTAACGCCACCAAGTGTTAGTGCCACACCAGGACTCTAGTAATACACATACGGTCATCAAAAGTGAACTAAGCAAGCAAGCGAGTGGCGGCCAAGACTCAGTCAGACCGCTATCTGGAGCAAGGCCATCTTGGACATGGCAAGAGGGTTGGGCCAAAGTGGCCCCCTCCCTCCACAAGATCACCTTCTCAGTGCTATTGGACACTTTAAAGAGGTCTTTTACAGCTGATTTCCCTCATTCAATACATTGTTTGATTTCTTGACTGCTACTTCCATGAGTGTTGATTGTGGATCCAAGCAGAATGAATACTTTGATATCTTCAAGTATTTGGCAACTTCAAACATTTTCCCATTTATTATGAAGTTATTTATTGATCCATTTGTGAGGATTTTTGTTTTCTTTACATTGATATGCAATCAATATTTCATCAGCAAGTATTTTAAGTTCACTTCCAGCAAGCAGGTTGTATCATCTGCATATTGCACTTTGTTATTGAGTCTTCCTCCAATTCTGATACCATGTTCTTCTTCATATATTTCAGTTTCGTGGATTTTTTGCTCAGCATACAGATTGAATAATTATGGTAAAACAATATAAACCTGGCACATATTTTACTGATTTAAAACCATTCAGTATCCCCTTGTTCTGTTCTAACAACTGCTTCTTGTTCTATGGACAGGTTCCGCATGAGCACAATAAAGTGTTCTGGAACACCCATTTTTCATAATGTTATCCTCAATTTGTGATTCATAAAGTTAATAATGTACAAGTAAACACCTTTTTGGTATTCTCTGCTTTCAGCCAAGATCTAGCTGACATCAACAATGATATTCCTTGTTCCACATTCTCTTCTGAATCCAGCATGAATTTCTGGTAGTTCTCTGTTGATATACTATTACTACCTTTTCTTTCTTTTTTTTTTTAATTATCTTCATCAAAATTTTACTTGCATGTGATATTAATGATATTAGTCAAGGATTTCTGTGTTCCACAGGGTCACCTCTCTTTGGGATGGGCAAAAGTATGGATCTCTTCTAATGCATTTGCCAGGTAGATGTCTTCCAAGTTTCTTGACATGGGTAAGTGAGCACCTCCAATGATGCATCAGTTTGTTCAATGATTTCAATTTTTATTTCACCAGTTCCCAGACCCTTGTTTTTTACTAATGCCTTCAGTGCAGCTTGGATTTCTTCCTTCAGTACCATAGGTTCTTCATCATATGCTACCAATTGAAATGGTTGGGTATCAACCATTTTCTTTTTGGTACAGTGACTGTATATTCCTTTCATCTTCTTTTGATGCTTTCTGCATCATTCAATATTTTTCCATAGGATCTTTCAGTATTGTAATTTAAAGCTTGAATATTTGCTTCAGTTCTTTCGGCTTGAATAATGCTGAAGTTTTTCTTATTTTTTGGTTTTCTAACTCCAGGTCTTATACTGTGTTTTTAATGACTTTTTGTTTTCTTCCTGTATGATATTCCTGATGTCTTCCCACATCTAGAGTGGTCTATGATCATTAGTAACTAATCTGTTCCTGAGATGTTTTCTAAATTCAGGGCTATATTCAAGGTCATATTTTGGCTGACACGTACTTGTTTTACATTTTCTCAGCTACAGCCTGAACTTGCTGACTCATATGAGCAATTGATAGTTTGTTCCACAGTCTGCCCCTGGCCTTGTTTCATTGATGATATTGGATGTTTCTACAGTCTCTTCCCACAGATGTAGTTAATTTAATTCCATCTGGTGAGATCCATCTGTTTAGTTGACTTTTATGCTGTTGAGAAAAAGATATTTGCAATTAATAAGTTGTTGGTCTTGTAAATTTTGTTATGTGATCTCCAGCATCATTTATATCACCAAAGTCATATTTTTCAACTACCAATTCTCCCTCTTTGTTTCAAACTTTCTCATTCCAATCACCATTAATTATCAATGCATCTTGATTGTATGATTGATCAGTTTTAGATTGCAGAAGTTAATAAGATTCTTCAATTTCATTATCAATGGTTTTAGTGGTTGATGACTACATGGAAATATTCATGGTATTAACTGGCCCTCCTTGTAGGAAAATGGGTATTATGCTATCACAGACAGTTACTTCAAGATATATTTTGAAATATTCTTTTTGATGATGAATGTGGTGCCATTTTTCTTGAATTTGTCACTGCTAGCATAGTAAACCATATGATTGCCATATTCAAAATGGTGAATGCCAGTTCATTTCAGGACACTAATGCCTAGAATATTAATCTTTATGTGTTTCATTTTTACAAATTCCACTTTTCCTAGATTCATACTTCATATATTCAAAGTTACAACTATTAATGTAAGTATTCAGCTGTTTCTTCTCGTTTTAAATTATGCTTTGTCAGCAAATGAAGGCCCCAAAAGCTTTGCTCCATTTGCAACATCATGGTCATCTATACTTTGAGGAGGCTGCCTTTCCATAGTAATATTTTGAGTGCCTTCCAACCTGAGAAGTTCATCTATGTCACTATACCTGACAATGTTCCACTGTTATTCATAAGGTTTTCGGTGACTAATCATTCAGAAGTGGTCCACCTCTTTTTCCTCATTTGTCTGAGACTGGAAGCTTTCCTGAAACCTGTCCACCATGGGTGATTCTGCTAGTATTGAAAATACTGGTGGCATAGCTTCCAGCATCACAGAAACACACAAATCACCACAGTATGACAAACTGACAGACAAGTGATGGAGGTGACTCTAGTAGCAGCTTTTTTCTCTTTGGTTTCAGTGTAACATCTTACATTCCTTTCCATTATAGTTACTAAACATCAAAATAACCTTCTAGGAATCAACAACTTTCCCTGCCATGTCCCTTTTTCCTTTCTCTGGAAAAACTCCATGCTTCTATGAGTTTGCAGCCATTGTAATGAACCCTGAAAATAAATGTTCTTCCCTATTAGCTTTTTAACTTCAGCCTTTGCACATTTCATTATATTATTTTAGTTGGTCTTTTCAGGCAGGCCTTTGAGATTACCCTGCTCAACTCTTTTATTTCAAAATTTCTTCCTTTTTCCTTAACTCCTCTACATTCTAGAGCAAATTTCAGAGTGTCTTCTGACATGGGTTTGGGTAAATTCTTTTTCCCTGTCTTTTTTTTGTTAATGTTTTATTGTGAATTATACCAGTTTACTTGAGAGAACTTTAGTTTTACATTCATTCTATCGTATATCGTTTCATTGCCATGGTTCCAATCCCCTCCATGCATCATAAACCGACCAAAAGGTATACTCTACAAACCCATCCCCTACACTCCTCCCCTCCCCCCCTCTCCAGTCTTCAGCACACAATCCCTCTCCCTCTCTGGATCCAAAGCCCCCAGCCACTTCATCACTCCACGTCATCGTCTCTGCCTCTATCTTGGGCCTCGCTGCTTCTCTGGGTAGGGTCCCGCTCTAGGCTCTTCTCTGTTGATGGTCCTAGAGACCTCCGCTCCTAGACTGGAGAGTTAATCACTCCTTTCCTTGCTATAAAATGTCTACCTTTATATTTCCAACCCTCACAATCAGTCCTGATAACAATTATTCACTATTATATCACTATTATATAAACCCATCTGCGTTTCATTTCATCAGCTCCGCCTAGACAGATTGGATAGTACTCACTGGAGATTCTGCCTTCCTTCATGCCCCCTGGCTCTAGATCCCCTCTTGAAAGCTTGTAAGCCAGTAACTTCTTGCCTTTGTAATTCCCCATTTTGGGTATTCAATGTCCAAGTTGCCCATCTCTTTCTACTCTGTGTGTGGAGGTGGTGGGAATGATTCTTGCTGTAAGGATTTGTTCCCTGTTTTGAGTCACTGCATCCATAGGTATAGGTCAAGTTCATCAAAGTGTATCAAATTACTCTTTTTTGCCTCTTCTTTCTTCTCCTGGTTGAGCTATGATCATCCAGTCATCAGAGCCAGGTCAAGTGGGTACCATCTGAAAGTGTGGGTTGCTTGTGCATATGCTCTCTTTTCCTATCGGCTGGTAGCTTCACTCTCCACTCTAGTCCTCTGTGGCCACGCCACTGACTCTGGGCCTAAGAGTCCCCAGGTTTCCCCATACTGCTGGCCAACCAGGTCCCCACCCAGGTCCACAGAAGCCCACTGAACATTGTAGAGCTTAGCTTGCCACTTCATTGATGCTTTTACCTCTTTTCCCCTTTCGGTGATGAGTGTGGTCACCAATCAGAGCATGTATTTCCATTGAGTCTTAGTCTTAGAAGGGGGTTTGCACTGAGGTGACCCGATGACTTGCCTTGATGTTTCTTGGGCAAGCAACTTGTTTGTTCTTGTAGTAACAGTCCATCTGCCTCTATTGTTTTGCATTTTTCCTGTAGGTCTTTCTTTCAAGAAGTATCTTCTGTTCTTCTAGCAGCTCCAGGCTGGTCTGCTTGTCCTTTCAAGTGGAAATTTCCCATCTCTGGAGATCTGGATGTGGTTCAGGCTTCTGCCTATAGTCTTATGTATTTCAAAGGCTCCACAGGAAGCCTCCTTCACTGGATACTTTGTAGCCCCACTTTAGGTATTCCAATCAGTTATAGGCAGAAGACAGACTTATAAGCTTTCTATGGTGATGTTTCTAACTATTCCTTTCTCTCCCCTTCCAGTGTCTATTTTATAATATAATTCAAGGAAGACCAAGATTCAAAACACAGCCAAGCATCTTAACATTATTCCCCCCTTTTCCCCATCCCAATCATGACTCAATCTCTGTATCCCAGAGCCCTGTAGTTCTAAGGTTGTGCATACATCATTCTTTATCTCTGTCCCGCTTAGCCCTTTCAAACCTGTCTAATTGTTCTCCCATCTGCTTTGTTCTTCCATTTCCCTCTTCCTCCTTATATAGTGCCCCCCTCCCCAGCACCCAAACTTTCCTGTGTTTAATCCCTGCCCTATGCTCCACCTTCCTCTCCCTCCCCTCACCCACCCCCAACTGCCCAGCAATCAACAAAGAATTCCACCTATCCCCCTTTAGAATGGTTTCTTTTTCTTAGCTTTTTACAGTAGTGGTCCTATGAAGTATTTCTCTTTTTGTGACTGACTAATTTCACTCAGCATAATGTCCTCAAGGTTCATCCATGTTATGGGGTGGCTTGCCGCTTCCTTTGTTATTTTTCAAGGTAGCATAATATTCCATTGTGTGTATGTACCACAGTTTGTTTAACCATTCTTCAGTTGATGGGCACTTTGGCTGTTTCCATCTTTTTGCTATTGTAAATAGTGCTGCTATGAACATTGGTGTGTATATACCGTCTCATGTTGTGGCTCGTTTTTCTTGTGGGTAAATACCAAGTAGAGGAATTGCTGGATCATAAGGTATTTCTATTTCCAACCTTCTGAGGAAGTGCCATA
>NW_006408886.1:1983210-1985324 GCF_000296735.1 Chrysochloris asiatica | reverse complement strand
AAATCCCATAGCTTCTGTTTATCCTGGAATGTTTTGATTATACCATCATATTTGATTGATAGCTTTGCTGGGTAAAGGATTCTTGGTTGGCAATATTTTTCTTTCAGGGTTTTATATATATATATATCCCCATTGCCTTCTCACTTACATGGTTCCTGCTGAGAGATCTGAACTTAGTCTGACTTGCTTGCCTTTGTATGTGACCCTTCTGTTTTCTGTGGCTGCTTTCAGAAGCAGCTCCTTGTCTTTGAGTTTGGAGAGTTTTACTATGATGTCTTGGTGATTTTCTTTTGGGGTCTACCCTTCCTGGAGTTCGTTGGGCTTCTTGTGTATTTATGTTTTCGCTTTTCAGGATGTTAGAGAAATTTTCTTCCAGTAGTTCTTCGATTATTTCCTCTGTGGAATTATGTGATTTTTCTTGTCTGGAGTGTCAATCATTCTTAAGTTATTCCTCTTCCTGTTGTCCAACATGAATCTTAGTGCTTCCTCCGAGTTTTTTATCCTTTTTTGTGTTTGTTCTTCTATCTTAGTGGCACTGAGCGACCTGCCTTCCAGCTCACTGATCCTACCCTCATCCATTCTAGTCCTCTGCCCTTCAGAGTGTTTTCTATTTCTGTTGTTTTGTTATTGATTGTTTGGACCTCTTTTTGTAGGTTTTGAATTGTTTCCAATGTTGTATCTATCTTGTTTGATTGCTCCTGTAGCACTTTTCTGACTTCTTCCTTATTTTTCTCAACACCATTTTAAAGTGTTTTGAAACATTTTATAATTATTTTTCTGAATTCTTTCTCAAGCATTTCCAAGGCCTGCCCTCCTTCCAGAATGGAGTCCAGGTCTACTTCTAGATCATTTGTCTCAGATATTTTATCTTTTTTCTGGACATGTTCTGATATTGTCATCTGCTTTTGCTTCTTGGACATGTTTAGTGTTTATCTGTGTCCCTAATACTTAATTGAGTATGTGTTTTGGTAATTTTTTATGCTTTCTGATTGCTTCCAGGAAGATGTGATCAGTATGTGGGCTTCCATTTTTGTTCTTCTTATTGCTTAACTAGGAGTAGCTTTCACAGGTGTTGCCTGATTCCCTCGTATATGGCAGCTGGTATTGGTTCTTGCCTGGGTTTTGGTGTTTTATAAAGTGTGATTGCAGCTTGGCTATTTGGCAGCAGTTGATGATTCTTCTCATGTAATATAGGGAGACACAGAGTCCTCCAAAAGCAAAAGCAAGGCTAAATAACAGCCAAACAACACCAGTCAGGTAAAAAACAAAAACAAAATTCAAAACAAGAAAAAAAATTAAAATGAGAGTAAGAAGAAAAAGAAAAAAAAAAAAAAAAAAAGAAGAAAATAATGCAGCACCAACAAAAACAAGACTGAATACAGCAGTCTCTAATCACAGGAAAGGGAGAGGAGGGAGGGAAGAAAAAGAGGGGAAAAAGAAAAAAATCTAACTTAATATAAGTATGTCTTTAATGTCCTAAATTCCTGGCTTCAATGCTGTCTGAGAGATTTTGCCTTCAAACACTCTTTCAGTCACTTCTGCCCTCCTCTCCTTGTTGTTGGTAAGTGCTGTTGAGTCAATTCCTACCCATAGCGACCCTGTATAGTGTTTCTGAGGAATAGCTGGTGAGCTTGAACCACCGACCTTGTAGTTCAAAAGGCTTTGCAGTCTGGCGCATTAACCCACAGCACCACACCAGGACTCCTCTCCTACCCGTGATAAAAAACAGACCAGAAGGGGAACAGATCAGCGCCTCAGCTTGGGCTGTGTGTCTGTGCAGATTTCTGGCAGAAGAAACCACCAGCGCTGAGGGTGGGGTGTGGCCACTTGGCTCAGACACTCCCTCTATTCACCAGAATGGAGGTGGGCAAACAGTGAGCGCACCAATTACCCAACACCAAAGAAAACAATACAATCAGAACAATGCAAAACTGACAAAGTCTACCATGCACCTTTTTCCTAAGGTTTCCACGACGTTTTTCCGTGGTGTCTCTGTGTTTTTTGTCTTGCCACCTGGTCTCGCCTGTTGCAGACCGTGTAAGACTAATCAGAGGTTCGAGGCCCGCTAGGGCCGAGTGTAACAAATGAGGCCACTGGCAGTTAATGGCAAATTG
>NW_006408886.1:1976956-1982545 GCF_000296735.1 Chrysochloris asiatica | reverse complement strand
ATTCACTCTGGTTTCGGAGTTTCTCTTTGTCTCTCTCTTTGTCTCCTTTGTCTCCTTTTGTGTATTCTGGATATATATGAATCGCCGTCAGGTATCCTCTCCTCGTGAACTGAACCCCAATGTCGAGGCGGGTCCCCGACACTCGCCCAGGATGTGGGCTCAGGCATCCGAGCCCTGCCCGGCAGATTCAAAAGTATGCAATCTTTCACTTCAGTTCCAAACTCCACAAGCTATAAGCCTTCAAACCTTTCAAATATTCCTGTCTCTGTGGGTCCAAGCCTTGGAGCTCTGTCCTGGTTCTTTTTTGCCTGGTACTCTGTGTTATTGCTGACAGCAACATTCACTACACCTCCACCTTAGCCGCCATCAAGCCCCGCCTCCGTTCCCTGTCTTTTTAATGATCTTTCCTTTCTTCAAGCATTGTGTACTTGATATCATCCATAACTTTTCCAATTTTTTTTTTTCATTAGTGTTCAATGCAGCAAAACTATTCTTCAAATGGTCTCTAAATTCAAATAGGATATACTAAAAGTCATATTTTGGCTCTTGTGAACTTTTTAAATTTTTCTCAACCTTCAACTAGAACTTGTATTACAAGCAACTGAAAGCTATTCTTCACTCAGCCCCTGGTCTTATTCTGATAATGATGATATTGAGCATCTTCATAATATTTTTCCACAGTCGATTTGATTTCTTGGTACTCCATCTGGCAAGATCCATATGTATAGTCATCATTTATGTTGTTTTAAAAAAGGCATTGTCAGGGCGGGGCTTGGTGGTGGCAAGGGTGGAGGTGCAGTGAAGTTTGCCATCAGCAATACCCAGGCAAAGCAGATCCAGGGCAGAACTCCAAAACTCAGAACCACATAACTAGGTATATTTTTAAAGTTTGAAGGCTTATAGATAGGGATACTTGAAGCTGAAGTAAGTAATCACATACTTTTGAATCTTCTGGGCTCAGAGGCCCAGAGCCAACATCTTGGGTGAGACCAAATGGCAAGACCAAGTGGGGAAGCAGAAATACCATGTAAAAACACCACGGGAACCTTGGTGCAAAGGTGGACAATACACTTTGTTGGTTTGGTTTTGTTCTGAATTTCTTTTTAGGTATCTGGTCATTGCCTCCCCCTACTGTTTTTGCACCTCCATTCTGGTGACTATAGGGGGTGCCTGACCACGTGGACACCCCAAACCTTCACCATTGGTGGGTTCTTCTGCAATGCAGGTGAACAGATACTTAGCCCAAGAGCAGGCCCTGAAGGTTTTTCTTTTTAATACGGGAAAGGCCAGACCAGGGCTGTAGAGAGGGAAGGAGAATTTAAAAACAAAACAGGCTTAAAATTAAATTAAAGCCTGAGGTATAGCATCACAACCAACAGTGGAACCTTGAAATCTCTCAGACAGCTTTGAAAACAAGAAGCTTAAGAGAAGACATTAAAGTCATACTCATATTAGACTATATTTTTGTTTCAATCTTTAAATTGTTTTATCCCCCTCCTCTCCCTTTTCTGTGATTATAGACTATATTATTAAGTATAGTTTTGTTTTGTTGTTGTTTTTTGGATGTGTTTTCTTTTTTATTATTTGTTTGTTTTTGCTGGTGCTGTTTTGCTGTTTTATGCTCCCCCTTCTACCTTTGGAGGACTCTTTCTCCTCTTACTCTCCCTATATTACCCAAGAGGAGTCATCAACTGCTGCCATATATGCAAGCTACAATCACACTCTATGAAACAACAAAACCCAGGCAAGAATCAATACCAACTGCCATTTCCAGGGAGTCAGACAATACCTGTGAAAGTTACTCTGAGTTAAGCAATGAGAAGAGTGAAAATGGAAGCCTACATCCTGATAACATTTACCTGGAAGCAATCAGAAAGCATAAAAAATACCCACACACATACTCAATTAAGTAGTAAGGCCACAGATAGACACTAAACATGTCCAAGAAGCAAAAGCAGATGACCATATCAATACATGTCCACAAACAAGATAAAATTCTGAGACAAATTACCTAGAAGAAGACTTGGACTCCATTCTGGAAGGAGGACAAGTCTTGGAAATGCCTGAGAAGGAGCTCAGAAAAATGATTACAAAATGTTTCAAAAGACATCACAATGGAGTATAGAAAAGTAAGGATGACATCAGGAAAGTGCTACAGGAACAATCAAATAAGATAGATACAGCATTGGAAACAATTCAAAACCTACAGAAACAGGTCCAAATGACCAATAACAATATCAGAAATAGACAATACTCTGAAAGGGCAAAGGAATAGAATAGAAGAGAGAGATAGAAGGCAGAACCAGTGAGCTGGAAGATAAATCTCTCAATACCATTAAGATAGAAGAGCAAACAGAAAACAACATAAAAAATATCTGAAGAAGATCTAAGATTCATGTTGGACAACATGAAGGGGAATAACTTAAGAATTATTGGCATTCCAGAACAAGAAGAATCACACAAGTCCACAGAGGAAATAGTTGAAGAACTGCTAGAAGAAAAATTTTCTAACATCCTGAAAAGTGAAAAGATAAACATTCAAGAAGTTCAATGAATCCCAGGAGGGATAAACCCCAAAGAAAATCATCAAAACATATAATCAAGCTCTGCAAAATCAAAATAATGAGACACTCCTGAAAGCAACTAGGGAAAACAGATGTGTTACATACAAAGGCAAGCAAGTCAGATTAAGCTCGGATCTCTCAGCATAAACCATGCAAGCAAGAAGGCAACGGGGAGACATATATAAAACCCTGAAAGAAAAAAATTGCCAAACAAGAATCTTTTATCCAGCAAAGCTATCAATCAAAAACAGCGATGTAATCAAAACATTCCAGGATAAACAGAAGCTAAGGGATTTTGCCAAATCCAAACCTGCGCAACAAAACATCCTCAAGGGAGGTCTGTGGACTGAGAACCAACAAGAACAGACAATAACCAGAGATTGAAATATGGGGAAGCACCTCTCAAAATTAAATTGACAGAAGGAAGAGTCAAGAACAGAACAAAACTATAAAAACAAACAGAGACTCTGGGAGGTCAGTCTATGATCAAAACAATTATAATGCAAATGAAGGTAAACACGTAGGAACAGATCCAGATGGTGAGAAGGTCAGGGAGATTACAGGATAAAATAGATCGCACTAAATGGAGATAAAAGTTAATGGACTATAAGGCAACCTCCAAAAAAAATTATCACTTCACAACATACCAAGAAAAGGAAAATCTGACAGGAACATGGAAATATTAAAACTATGAGGAAACTCACAAGACAGGACACAAAAAGCATTAACTCAACAAAGGAAGACACACAGAACAAAGAAAGAAACAACAACACACACACACACACACACAAAAAAACCATAATGGCAGCAATTAATCCATACCTATCGATAAGCTCTGATAGCATAGTGGTTACGATTGGGCTACGAACTGCAAGCTCAGCAGTTCAAAACTACCAGCTGTTAACGTGGGACAAAGATGAGGCTTTATGCTCCTGTAAATAATTACAGCCTCTGAAACCATGTACAGGGTTGCTGTGATTCGATTTCGAATCCACAGCACAGAACCAACCAATCATCCATAATTACATTGAATGTAAATGGATTAAATGCACCTGTTAATAGATGGAGAGTGGCAGAATGGATAAGAAAACAAAATGGTTCAATATGCTGTCTACAAGAGTCATATCTTACACTCAGAGATAAAAACAGATTAAAAGTCAAAGGATGGGAAAAAATGTACCAAGCTAATTGCAATAAAAAGTGAACAGGAGTGGCAGTACTAATCTGATAAAATAAACTTAGAGGTAAAAGCAAAGCATAATAGATAAAGATGGATATTATCTCATGATTAAAGGGATACTTGAAAAAGATGACATAACCGGAATAAATATCTATGTTCCCAGTGAAAGAGCTCCAAAATATATAAAGCAAACTCTAATAGATTTGAAGAAAGAAATAGATGAATCTACAATAATAGTGGGTGATTTTAATACACCACTTTCAAAAATGGATAGAACAACCAGAAAGAAACTTGACAAAAACACAGAAGAACTAAACAACACAATCAGCCAACTGGACCTCATAGATGTGTACAGAGCATTAAATCCACAATATATATTATTTTCTAGTGTACGTGGAACATTCTCCAAAATAGACCATGTCTTAGGCCACGAAACAAATTTCCATAAATTTACAAATATCAAAATATTACAAAGCATCTTCTCAGACCACAATGCTATCAAATTAGAAATCAACCATAGGAAGACCAAGGAAATAAAGTCAAATACATGGAAACTGAATAGCATCCTGCTGAAAAGTAACTGGGTAGTACAAGAAATTAAACGTGAATTCACAAAGTTCCTAGAAGCAAATGAGAACAAAAACAAAACATACCAAAATATTTGGGACATGGTGAAAATGGTGCTGAGAGGACAATTTATTGCAATAAATGCACACATCCAAAAAAGAAGAAAGAACCAAAATTAACACATTAACACATCATCTACAACAATTAGAAACAGACCAACAGAGGGAACCTACAGCCACCAAAAGAAAAGAAATAATAAAGACTAGAGCAGAAACAAATGAAACAGAAAAACTATAGAAAGAATCAACAGGACAAGAAGCTGGTTCTTTCAAAGGATTAACAAAAGTGACAGACCATTGGCAAACCTAACAAAAGAGGGAAAAGACACAAATAACACACATTAGAAATCTCATGGGTGATGTCACAACACAACCAAAGGAAATCAAAAGGATAATAACAGAATACTATGAAGAGTTGTATTCCAACAAATTTGAAAACTTAGAAGAGATGGATACATTTTTAGATAAACACGACCTACCTAAACTTACATACAGTGAAGTAGAAAACCTGAACAGACCCATAACAAAAGAAAAAATTGATCAGGTCATCAAAAGACTCCTAACCAAAAAAAGTCCAAGCCAGATGGCTTCACTGGTGAGTTCTACCAAACATTCAGGAAAGAGCTGTCACCAGTTCTACTCATATTATTCCAGAAGATAGAGGATGATGGAAAGCTTCCTAATACATTTTATGAAGCAAGCATAACCCTAATACCAAAACCATGGAAGGACGTCACTAAGAAAAAAATTAATAGACCTATATCCCTCATGAACATAGATGAAAAATTCTCAACAAAATCCTAGCCAACAGAATTCAACAACACATCAAAAAGATAATACATTATGATCATGTGGAATTCATATCAGGGATGCAAGGATGGTTCAACATTAGAAAAATGATCAACATTATCCACCATATAAATAATAAAAGAACCACATGATCATATCGATTGATGCAATAAAGGCATTTGACAAAATCCAACATCCATTCCTGATAAAAACACTCAACAAAATAGGAATTGAAGGGAAATTCCTCAACATAATTAACATATATACAAAACCAACAGCCTACATTACTCTCAATGGAGAGAAACTGAAAGCCTTTCCTCTGCGAACAGGAACCAGACAAGGATGCCCTTTGTCACCGCTTCTATTCAATATTGTGCTGGAAGTCTTAGCAAGAGTTATATGGCAAGACAGGGAAATTAAAGGCATCCAA
>NW_006408886.1:1962147-1976525 GCF_000296735.1 Chrysochloris asiatica | reverse complement strand
CTGCCCAAAGCAATTTACACATATAATGCAATCCCAATCCAGATTCCATCAATATTCTTCAAAGAGATGGAAAAAACAATAACAAACATTATATGGAAAGGAAAGAGACTCAGGATAAGCAAAGCATTGCTTAAGAAGAAGAATTAAGTTGGAAACCTCTCACTCCAAGACTTCAAAATTTACTACACATCTACAGTGGTCAAAACAGCCTAGTACTGGTACAATGGCAGATACATAGATCAATGGACCAGAACTGAGAATCTAGAAATTAACCCATCTACATACAGCCAACTGATTTTTGACAAAACACCTAAATATATCACATAGGGAGTTGATAGTCTCTTCAACAGATGGTGCTGGCTGGCTGGAAAGCAATATGCAAAAGATTGAAACAAGACCTTCACCTCACACTTTATACAAAAACCAACTCACCATGGATAAATGGGAATCCCAAAATTATGAAACTCATCAATGAAAAAATAGGGACAAATGTTAGGGCTCTAATACAGGGAATACACAGACTAACAAAAATTTTGAAAACTACACAAACAAAAGTAGCCAAAATAGATGAGTGGGACATACTAAAAGTTAAAAAAAACTTATATGCATCAAAAGACTTCACCAAAAGAGTAAAAAGGGAACACACAGAATGGGAAAAATCCTTTGCAACAACATATCTGACAAGGGATTCATTTCTAAAGTATATAGGAAACTACAACACCTCTACAAGAAAAAGACAAATAACTCAATTAAAAAGTGGGCACACGATATGAACAGACTCTTCACCAAGGAAGAGATCTAGGCAGCCAACAAACACAGGAAGAAATGTTCACAATCACTAACCATTAGAGAAATGCAAATCAAAACAACAATGAGATATCATCTCACACCAGCAATAACAGCAAAGATCAAAAAAGTAGAGGACAATAAATGCTGGTGAAGATGCGGAAAGACTAGGACCCTCCTACATTGCTGGTGGGATTGCAAAATGGTCCAACCACTCTGGGAAGCAATATGGTGCTTCCTCAGAAGGTTGGAAATAGAAATACTTTACCATCCAGCAATTCCTCTACTTGGTATTTACCCACAAGAAATATGAGACATAACACGAGAAGATATATACACACCAATGTTCATAGCAGCACTATTTACAATATCAAAAAGATGGAGACAGCCTAAGTGCCCATCAATTGAAGAATGGATAAACAAACTGTGGTACATAAACACAATGGAATACTATGCTACCTTGAAGAACAACAAGGAAGCTGCAAGCCACCACAGCTTGGTTATCATGGATAAACCTTGAGGACATTATGCTGAGTGAAATTAATCAGTCACAAAAGGAGTAATACCGCATAGGACCATTATTATAAAAGAGTAAGAAAAAGAACCCACACTAAAAGCAGGGGGGGAATTATATATATATTTGCTGATCACCAGGATATATGAGATGAGAGAAGGTGAGGGAGGGAGTGAAAGATAGAGCACAGGGTAGGGAATAGACACAGGATAGCTTGGGTGTGGTGGGGTGGTGGGGGACAATACAAAAGAATGGGGAAGGGAATGGAAGAACAAGGCTGATGGGAGAACAGTTAGGCAGGTTCACGTGGGCTAAGTGGAACAGAAGTAAATGATGTTGTATGCACAACCTTGGAATAACAGGACTCCAGGATACAGGGATTGAGGCATGGTTTGAAGGGATAAAATAAGGGAATAATGTTAAGATGCTTGGCTGTCTTTTGAATCTTGGTTTTTCTTGCCTACTATTGTAAAATAGACACTTGATGGTGGGAGAAAGGAATAGCCAGAATCACCATTACAGAAAGCTGTAAGTCTGTCTTCAGTCTATAACTGATTGGAATACCTTAAATGGGGCTAGAAGTTGCTCAGTGAAAGGCTTCCTGTGACACCTTTATGTTGCACAAGACCATAGGTAGAATGTAGAACCCCATCCAGAACTGACTGAGGTAGGAAATTTCTCCTGGAAAGGACAAGTAGACCAGCCTGGAGCAGCTACAAGAAAAGAAGATACTTCATGAAAGAAAGACTGGCAGGAAAAATCCAAAACAATAATAGCAATCTGATTGATTACTACAAGAACAAGTAAACTGTTCACCCGGTAGCCCTCAAGTCAAGTGGTTGGGTCCCCTCAGAGCAAAAATTCTTCCAAGACTGAATGGGGCCTTGGTGACTCAAGGTGAATATATGAGCAGATATGTGGTCTGGCTGTTGACCACACTGGTCACCAATAAGGGAAGAGGGGGAAAACAGCAATGAAGTTGTGAGCTAAGCCCAACCACATTCAATAGACTCCTGGGAACCCAGATGGAGACCTGGATGGCCAGCAATATGGCAAGATCCAGGGACTCCTGGGTCCAGAGGCAGTGGCATTGCTACAAAGGATTAGAGCAGAGAGTGAAGCATCCAGCTGATATGAATTGAGGGGAGATGCACAAGAACACCCATACTTGCAGATAGTAGCCACTTGACCTGGCTTCAATGGCTGGATGATCAGAATGTGACTAGAAGAAGAAAGCAGAGGAGGTGGGGAAGAGTAACCCACTACAATTTGATGAACTTTACATATATTTATGGATGTAGTCGCTCAAAAAGTGAATAAATCTTTATAGCAAGGATCACTTCCACCCCCTCAGTACACAGGATTGACACGGATGGGCAACTTAGATATTTGGCTACCCAAAATGGGGGTGTCTATAAAGGCAAGAAGTGACTGACTTATACGCTTTCAAGAGGGAGTCTAGTTCCAGACAGGGCAGGGGTAGGTAGAATCATCTGTTGGGACCGGGCTGGCAAAAGGAAATGGGGATAATACTCTTGTGTTACAGTAGTGAATAATTGCCATCAGGACTGACTATGAGGGTGGGCAATAAAGAAGTAGATTTTTTTTTTTTTTTTTTGACAAAAGGAGGAAAGTGATTGATTTTGCAGCCCAGGAGCAGAGGCCCCTGGGACCATCAAGTGAGAAGAATGGAGAGCAGGATCCTACCCAGAGAGGCAGTGACACCAGGGATGGAGACATAGACGATGACATGGATAGATGGAGTGGCTGGTGACACTGGACTCAGGGAGGAAGAATGACTGTGAGCTGGCGGCTGGGGAGCAGGCCTGTGTGGTGTACCCTTTGGTTATTTGCTAATGCATGGAGGGGATTTTAATCATTGCAATGAAATGAAACACAATAGGATGAGTGTAAAGCTGATGTTCTCCCATGTAAACCTCACAATAAAAACTTTAAAAAAAAAAAGTGTACTTGTGCTTTATTGACTATGTAAAGGCTTTCAACTATGTGAATTATGACAAACTATGGATAACATGGGTATTCCAGAACACTTAGTTGTGCTTATGAGAGGAACCTACACATAGGCCAAGAGATAGTTGTTAGAACAGAACAAAGGGACAATGAATGGTTTAACATCAAGAAAGGTATGTGCCAGGGCTGTATTCTTTCACCATATTTTTTTCAATCTGTATGCTAAACAAATATGAAGAAGAGCATGGCATCAAGACTGGAGGACGGCTCATTAACAACCCAACCTTGCTTGCTGAAGGTGAAAAGGACTTAAAATATTTACTAATGAAGATCAAAGACCACCACCTTTAGTATGGATTACACCTCAATGTCAAGAAAAAAATTTTTTTAATCACAACTGGACCTATAGTAAATGGAGAAAAGATTGAAATTATCAAAGACTTCATTTTGCTTAGATCCATAATCAAGATTCTATGGAAGCAGCAATCAAACGATGGGAGTCAGGGCAAGAAGGCAGAGTACGCAGATGCACTGAGCAAACTCTCTGCAGTAAAGAAATAGGAGAACAAGTAAAATAGATACAGATGGTGGTCCTAGAACACTGAACTTCAGGAGATACGACAGAGATATGAACTGAGTGTAGAATGGAAGAGGAAGCTAAACAGGAGCAATAAGAGGCAAGAAAAACAGTAGGTTATCAACTCATGTGGAGTGATGTGACCATGTAAGCAATTGACCATACAGGGTCTGTGGACACCGGGTTGAACTGCAGGTAGGAGTAAAGGAGGTGCAGTCCTCCCTTACTCTCTTGCCCTCTTGGTAGGTGTGGCATGGTTTGTCTCACCACTGCCAATATAGCAGACAGTGGCACTCCTCCTGTACAGCTTCTGCCTGGGGTCCTTCCAGAGGCATGTGAACCCACCCTGTACTATACCACACAAACAGTGAACTTAAAACTGTATGCAGACTTCCAGTCTCTATCATATCCACTATGAGATAGGTGGTGAGTGCCTGAGATCACACCAACACACAATCATCAATTAAATATAAATACAACATCGCCACAGTGTCTCAGAGAAAACATCAACCTCTGACTGAGGTCCTTCTGGAGGCACGTGAACCCACCCTGAACTACACTACACAAACAATGAGCTGAGAACTGTGCTCAGACTTCCAGTCTCTAACACATCCACCAGGAGACAGATGCAGAGCGCCTGAGATCACATCAACATACAGTCATCAATTAAATATAAACACAACAACACCACAATGACTCAGAGAAAACAAATATTTTCAGTTTACATGAAGAAACAAAACAGATTGCCTCAAACAGGTGATCATAATCAAGAGTCAGAAAATGTAGTATCAGAAATGGAGCCATTACTACTTGATAAGAGTTTTTTTTTTTTTTAATGCTATTTAGATGCCTTCAACAAATTGAGAGAAAGATCAATAAACGCAAGGAAGAATTCAGGAAAACAATACAAGAGCAAACTGACAAAATAAATGTAAAACTGGAAACCATAAAAACAAAAAACAAAACCAAAAAAAAAACCCGCAATTAGAAAGCCAGAAGATTAATACCAAGACTTTAGAAATACACAGCAAAAGGCCAAAAAAGTAGACTTGAATCAATGGAAAGCCAAATCACTGAGCTTAAAGACAAATCTCTCAAGAAGAGTAATCAGAAAAAAAGTATTTTTAAATCCAGAGTCTAAGATTTATGTGGTACACTATCAACAGGAATGACTTGTTGTTGGAATGCCAGACAGGAAGAGACAAATAAAATCATGAGAATTTCTGGAAAACAATTTTCCTAACATCGTGAAAGATGAGAGTTTAAACAAACTCAAAACAGGATAGACCTCAAAATAAAATCACCAAGACTTATTACAATCAAACTTTTCAAAACCAAAGACAAGGAAAAATACTGAAAGCATCTCAAGAAAAAATAAAAGCTACCTACAAAGGAGAACTAATAAGGCTAAGCTCTGATTTATCAGCAGAAACCATTCAGGCAAGAAGACAATGCAATGACATACATAAAACTCTGAGAAAAAAAAAATTGCCAACCAAGAATAATACAACAAGCAAAATTGCCCATCAAATATGGCAAAATTAGAACATATCCAGATAAAAAAAAGTTAAAATAATTTGCAAACCCAAACCAATCTTATAAAAAAATACTAACGGGAGTTTTTTGGACAGAGAACCAACAACAGCAAAGGACAACTTAAGACTAATACACATGACAATATCACCCTGAACTTAACCCAGATATAGAACTATTCAAAGTAAAACAATGCTAGAAAGTTGAAAAAAGGGAATTAGAGATACCAGTTTGCAACAGCTCCAAAACTTAAAAAAAAAAAAAAAGGAATAACGTAGTAATGTAGTTACAGAACTTCCAAATGAAGGGATATCAAGTAAAATTCAAAAAAAAAGAAAAAATAAATAAATAAATATGACTATAATCCTAAAACTAGACTAAACCTTACGCTTAGTCCTAGCCCAACCCATATACCTACTCCTAACATTAATCCTAGTCCTAACCATAACCCACCAAATGAAGTCCTAGATCTTGCCTAGACTTATCCATAGTCCTAACCCTAACTCCATACTCTGACCCACCCCACGTATCTAATCACCCCAAAACAATATTTTTACATTAGGCAAATATGTTGCACAAGACCTCTTTAAAGTGTTCAAGAGCAAAGATTTGAAGCCCAAGCCATGGTATTTTCAAATGCAAGTGAAAGTTGGACAATGAATAAGGATGACTGTAGAAGAATTGATGCATTTGAGTTATGATGTTGAAGAAGAACATTGAAAGTACCATGCACTGCTAGAAAAGCAAATAAATATGTCTTGGAAAAAAGTACAGTCAGAATGCTCCTAGAAGCCAGGATATTTCAGACATATTATCAGGAAGGACCAGTCTCTGGAGGAGGGTGTTATGCTTGGTCAAGTGGAGAGTCAGCAAAAAAAAAAAAAAAAAAAAGAGGAAGATACCCACAGTGACAGCAGCAGTGGACTCAAATTAACAAAATCTGTGAGTATGGCCCAAGACTGGTCAGTGTTTTGTCTGTTGTGCATAGGGTCACTATGAATCAACACCTGTCAACAACAACAAATACCACCATTGAAGATACTGAAAGTCATTAAGGCCATGTCATTAAGGTCAACTTTACTTAGAGGAGGCAGTTCTTCCCCATCTTATTTGAGTATCTTCCAATCTGAGGGGCTCATCTTCTGGTACTACATAAGATAATATTGTTGTTATACGTCATTGAGTCGATTCTGACACCTAGTAAACTGTATAGGGTTTCTGAGGAGGTTCACAGTCCATACTTATCATACAGTGCCACACTAAGTGTCCACATCAAATAATATTCCACTGTTATTGATAAGGTTTTCATGACCAATGTTTTTTCAGAAGCATAATGCTACATCCTTCTTCCTAGGCAACCTTAGTCTGGAAGCTCTGCTGAAATCTATCCACCATGGTAACCCTGCTAATATTTTGAAATACTGGTAGCAGAGCTTCTAGCATTGTAAACTGACAGACAAGTGGTAGACATTTACAACATTTACAACAGCTACCATAAAAAAAATAGCCTAACTTGTTGTTAAGTTGAGTCCTTTTGTGGTGCTGCAGGATAATGCTCTGGACCACACAGTTGATTTCAACAGACTTGATGGCACATAACAATAACAACAGTTGTTGTTAAGTCAGTTTTGACTCATAGTGACCCTGTATAGGATTTCCAAGGACCGGCTGGTGATTTGAACCACCAACTTTGCAGTCAAGTGCTTATCCTACAACACCACATCAGGAATCCAACTAGAGATAGAAAAAATACTTTTACAAAGAAAACTACAAAACACTATTGCAAGATTCCAAAAGACACATACATAAATAGAAGAGCACACCATGCTCATAGATAGGCAGATTTAACATTGTAAAAATGTCAATATTACCCAAAGTGATTTACAGATATAATTTAATCCAAACCCATATTCCATCCATATTCTTTAAAGAAATGGAAAAACAAATCATCAACTTTATATGGAAAGGAAAGAGACCCCAGAGAAGCAAAACATACTAAAAAAGAAAGCAAAGTAGAAGGCCTTTACACCTCTCAATCTTAGAACCTACAATACATCCACAGTAGTTAAAACTGCCTGGTGCTGGTACAACAATAGTTACACAGTCTAGTTTAACTGAATTGAGAACCTAGAAGTTGGTTTTGGACAAAGTGGCAAAATCCATTAAATGAAGAAAGACTGTCTCTTTAAAAAATGGTGCTAGAAAAACTGGATATCCATTTGAAAAAAAAAGAAACAAGAACCATAACTCACATCATAAACAAAAACAAACTCAGGGTGGATTGAAGACCTAAATATAAAACCTAGAATGCTACTGATAATCAAAGAAATATAGGGTCAAATATCAGGCAGTGTTTCCTTCTGCTGTACATAAAGTTGTTATGAGTTGGTACTGACTCGATGGCACCTAACAACAACAACAATTTATGGTATAGATAGATGATCAAAATGTACATATAGCTGAAGATAAGCCAGCTGACTGGAACATCCTAAAAATTAAACACTATTTTCATCAAGATTTCTCTAAAAAAAGAACCTACAGATTGGTGGGAAAAAAATATTTGGCAGAAATATATCAGACAAGATGTATTTCTGATATCCAAAATGAGTTGTTGTTGTTGGGTGTTGTTGAGGTAGGTCCAACTCACAACAGAATGAAGCATTTCCTGGTCCTGAACCATATTCACAATTATTAACTTTGAGCCCATTGGTACTGTCATTGTGTGATTCCATCTCTTTGGGGGTTTCCTCTTTTTCCAAAGAAGAACAAAGTCTCACCATCCTGGCTTTTAAGAAGCATTCTAGTTGTACTTCTTCCAAGACAAATTTTTTTGTTCTTCTGGCAGTCCATGGTACTTTCAATAATCTTGGCCAGCACCATAAATTAAATGCATTCAGTTTTTTATGGTTTTCCTTATTCGTTGTCCAATTTTCACATGCATATGAGATGATTAAAATTACCATGGTCAGGCATACCTTGGTCTTCAAATTACCATCTTTGTTCTCTAACAGTTTAGAAATATCCTTTGCAGCAGATTTGTCTAATGCAATGCACCATTTTATTTCTTGACTGCTGCTTCCATGAGTGTAGATTGTGGGTCAAAGCACAGTGAAATCTTTGACAACTTCAATCTTTTCTCTATTTATCATGATGTTATTTATTGGGGTCCAGTTCTGGAGATTTTTGTTTTCTCTACATTGAGGTGCAATCATACTGAAGACCATAGTCTAATAATTGTCTATCAATGGATGGATGGGTACACAAATTATGGTACTTGCACACAATGGAATATTACACAATGCTGAAGAAAAACAACAAATTTGGGGATTACCTCATAACATAGATTGATCTGGATGACATGCTGGGTGAAATAAGTCAATCACAAAAAGACAAATATTATATGAGATCATTATTATCAAAACTCAAGAACAGATTTATACAGAGAAAAAAATGTTTGTGATGTTTATCATGTCTGAGAGACGAGATGAAGAAAATCCATTAACTAGAGACTAGACACGTATTGCTGTTGTTAAATGCCGTCGAGTTGGTTCCGACCCATAGTGACCCTGTGCAGGGTTTCCGAGGCTGTAAATCTTTACTGGAGCAGAAAGCCTCATCTTTCTCCCATGAACAGCTGGTAGTTTCAAACTGCTGACCTTAAGGTTCGCAGCCTGATTCGTAACCACTATGCTACCAGAGCTCCTTAGCTTGGATGAAAGGAAAGATAATATACAGTAAGGGAAAGGTCAGTACAATATGACCAAGACAAAGAAGACATGGAAAGATACACAAGAGTTACAGACAATAAAGGTAAATACTGTTAAATATACAATTTTGCAATAACAGTAATAATTAACAATAATCTACAAGAAACTACATAGGCAGATATATAAGTAGAACCAATATGGAAAGGAAAAGATTACACCCACAAGCACATAAAGGTTTAGCAGAGGATATTTCTACATGTATATATTCACATGTGCTGCAAATATTAGGGGACTTCAAAAAGCTTGTGGAATTTTTTCATTATCTTTTAATTCTATTTTTCCATGAAAGTTTTGAAGCCCTCTCATATATCCAGGTACATAGTAGAACATACAAAGGACAAAGCTGTGAAAACTTGTTGGCCATAGCCAAACACCTTGAGAGATAAGTCACTGGGCTTGGAGGATTAGCACTACAATCTCCAGGGACATCTAGTTCAATTGACAAAACATAGTTGACAAAAATATTTTATATCCTACTGTGGTGAGTTGGTTCTGAGGTCTAAGACACAGCTGTTGTTCACTTCATCTGAAATAAAGAAAAGTAAAGAAAATCAAAGACTCAGGGAATAATTTTTTTCTAAATAACTAATGGACCACATAAACTACAGTCTCTACAGCCTAGGGACCAAAAGAATTAGATGATACCTAGCTATTACCATTCTAACTGGGGCCACAGAAGCTCTTAGATGGAAAAGTCTTGGAAGGAAAATATAGAACAAAATTCAAAATCTTAAAAAGTACTAGACTTACTGGTCTGACAGAGACTGGAGGAATCCCCTGATACTGTAGCCCTTAGATATTCTTCAAACTTGGATCTGAATCTACCCCCCAGAGATCACCTTTCAGCCAAACAATAGGCAGGCCTATAAATAACACTAGTGAGGAGCATGCTCCACATAAAAATTAACATGTGAAACCAAAAAGACAGTATTTGCCACAAAACAAAGCTTAGAAGGCCAGAAGAAACAGGAAAGAAAAACAAACAGATACAGGGAACCCAGGACAGAAGTCGAAAGATTGCTGCTACATTGAGGGAACTGCAATTAATTTTACAAAATAAAATATGTATAAATTAATGAATGCAAAACTAATTTTCTCTGTAAAATTTCACCTAAACTGCAATTAAAAAAAATAAAATTAAAATCTCTATGGAGCACAGTTCTTCTCTGACACACATGGGGTCACCATGAGCCAGAATCAAATCCATGACAATTGTTTTTTATATAAATGAGAAAATAGAGGCTCTGAGAAGTGATCTGTGAAAAATCATATAGCAATTCCCTCACAATCCAGGGCATTCTCCATCACCCAGAGCAATGAAAGAGTCAGCATGCACTCACTTGATAGAATGCAGTATATGTGCAGAGGTTTTCAACAACGGTCAGAGGGCTCAAACAAGAAGTATAAGGATTCATTCTCTGGGTCAAGCATCTATGCACTTTGCATAATGAGAAAGACCACAAAAGTATCTATGCTGACAACCCAATGAGAAAAGCATATCCAAGACATTCAAAGGTCATAGGAGAGGACAACAAAAGCCTCCTTGGTCTAAGTTGTGCTGATAGAAGTTCAGAGAAGTGAGAATGGTAGAAAAGATTCTATGGCCTTCCTTGCCATCTACCTCATAATCATAGCATCATTTGTGCAATAATAAATGTGGACAGAAAAAGAATAAATAAAGAAGGAATAAAGTCCAGATATTTTTGCTATTGAGGGCAGACATTTGCCCTTTGTTTATTTTTTTTAATGTGGGGACAGGAGAAAGGGACTTATTACTATAATTTTTTTCCAGCTACTATTATGGCTTTTATCAATTCTAAAGCTGAAATTCCGCCAACACAAGGGATTACTTTGATCTTTCCCAGAAATAGAGTTAAATAAGAAACCACCTTATTAAAAGCAGCAAAAATCTCAAAAGTTAAGAACCAAAATATTTAGAAAAGCTAATTCTCAAAACATGATTTAAGCTTATTCGACAGACATAAATTCCCCAACAAAGAACAAAGGTGACAGGCCAAATGAGTTAGAGGATAAAGACGAGTGGCTGAGAAAGGCACCGTGTGGTACTGTGGCATAAAGAACTGGACTGAAAGGTTGGTTTGAATCACAAGATCGTCAGTTCAAAAGCACTAGCTAATCCTTGGAAACCCTATACAGAGTCACTATGAGTTGAAACTGACTCAACAACACTTAACAACAACAACAAAGCACTGTAGGATAAGTACTGGAGTGCTCACCATAAAGTTGGCAGTTCAAACTCGCCAGATGCTCCTTGGAAACCCTGTACAGGGCTGCTATGAGTCTGAACAGAGTTGAAGGCACTTAACAACAAAGCAAAATTCCTGTGTCTGCCTGTGAGTGACATTTATGTGCAGTTACTGTGGCTCAGGTCACTTTTGTAGCTCTGTCCTGCTGGACAGTGGTGACAATGTGTGCCTAAGCAACTCTGACTGCATTTCAGAAGAAACCTCAGAGCGGTGGCTCACTGGGAGCCTGAGAATTGCAGAACAACACAGATATTAGAGGTTGTCTAATCATAATGCAGCATTTTACTGACAAGGACCTGAGAGCTGAGAACAAAAAGGAATTGGCCCATGATCATACTGGGGCTCAGTGACAGAAGGGGGACCAGGAATCCAGGAAGGCATATAATAATAGAAAAGTCATATGCAAGCAAATGCTTTTTCTTTTCCTGTTTTTGCTTAAGTTGTGTAGGTTTTCATCCACAGTCCTACCATTTTCTCTATTGGTTCATCCTATTTGTACATTCTCTTGTCTCTCCTGTAAGCACAGGATCTATTTTTGTCATAAGCTGCTGCTTACTCACCCTAGCAATACCTACTGTCTCACTGGAGAGATCTGCACTGGGACAGTCCCTGGGAATGTGGAGCAGGAGAAAGAAGGAGGAGTCTAACTGATGCAGCAGCATAGAATAACCTGCATATTTGGGACCTACATTTATGCTCTTGTTCTCCACATGCTCTGCTGAAGAGTCACCACTCCCAGAATGCCCTTGTTTCCTTCCCAGAATGTCCAGGGGCAGCTATGGGCCTACTGCCAGACTTCTCATTTACTTGACTTTGAGATGAAAGTAGGAAGTACATGTTTTAGGTAGAACTTCCAGGCAACCTTTACTACAAGTCTCAGGAATGGGGGGGTGGGGGAGTAGAGGGGTGGGGATATCATAGTCTAATGCCACAGCCTCACGAAGCTACATCATTGTAACTTGTGTACCAGGTACCTCAAGAAGGCAAGAGTTTTGAAACTGTCAAAGAATTGGTACATTTAAATTATGATTTAGAGAAGAATATTGAAAATACCATGAATTGTCAGAAGAACAAACAAATCTGTCTTAGAAGAAGTGCAACTAGAATGTTCCTTAGAAGTGAGATGATGAGTTTCATCTCCTTTGCTTTAAGTATGTGATGAGGAGGGACCAGTACCTAGAGAAGGACATCATGCTTGATAGACCATCATTAAAAAAAAAAAGAAAGGAAAACACTCAATGAGATGGACTCACACAGTGGCTGCAACAATGGGCTCAAACATAGCAATGATTGTGATGATGGCACTGGACCAGGCCGTGTTTCATTCTGTTGTACCTAAAGTCAGTATGAGCTGGCAATGACTTGATAGCACCTAGCAACAAGAAAAGGGATGATGATTTATCATATGCAGCTGCAATGTCCAAATGTCAATTTTAAAAGCCCATATCTATTTTATGATGAAGTACTGGTGTGATGTTGTAAGATAAGCACTGGACTGCTAACCACAAGGTTGGTGGTTTAAATCCACAAGCCACTTCTTGAAAATCCTATATATGGTCGCTATGAGTCAGAACTGACTCAATGGCACTTAATAACAACAACAATTTATGAAGTGTGGTCTAACCTCTATGGAATTTACATAGTAGATGGATTTGTAGGTCTTAATCTTCAAAAATATGTCTTTGTGATGTAAGTCTATATGGATGGGAAACTAGTCAGCCATTGTGTGATTGTCTAGAACTCGATTTAGACAAATTCAAATGAATAAAGTATTTCTAGTCCTGTTTTGTTTAGTTTAAATCCATTCTTTTTAGGGGATGTTATATAAAATCATCCAAATCATTTCAAAATGAAATTGACTTCAATTCTAATTTTAAAATAAATAACAGTTATAGAGCAATTTTATGGACTGCAAAGAGTAAAATCAAACATTTTAATGTAATATATTTAGAAATATATCTGCATATGTTCCTCTTTGAAACTATCTGATTGGAATTTGTGATCATATCTTTAATTGTTATACACAAACTATTCAGTGGTATGGGAGGGCAGTGACAATTCAAGAGAATATTCACCTTCCATGTTGACAAGTCAGTTTGATCCTCAGCCAATGCACCTCATGTGCAGCCACTACCCATCTTTCAGTGGAGGCTTACATGTTGCTATTGTGTCAAGCAGGTTTAAGCAGAGCTTCCAGACTAAGACAGACTAGAAAGACAGACCTGGTTATCTACATTCAAAAATCAGCCAATGAGGGGGAGGGGCTTGATGGCGGCTAGAGTAGAGGTGCAGTGAGGTTCGTCAATAGCAATACTATAGAATATCAGGCAAAGCAGATTCAGGGCAGAGCTCCAAAACTCGGAACCACATAGGTAGGAATATTTTAAAAGTTTGAAGGCTTATAGCTAGTGAAACTTGTAGCAGAAGTAAGAAATCATGTACTTTTGAATCTACCAGGCTCAGCAACCCAAAGCTGACAACTTGGGTGAGACCAAACAGCAAGACCAAGTGGGGAAGCAGACACACCATGGAAAAACAAGCGGGAACCTTGGAGCAAATGTGGACAATACACTTAGTCAGTTTTGCTTTGTTCTGATTTTCCTTTTTTTTTCCCCTTTGGTATCTGTTCATTGGACCCCCACTGTGTGCACACCACCATTCTGGTGACTACAGAGGGTGCTTAAGCAAGTGGACACCCCACCACCTCCACCACTGGTGGGTTCTTTTGCTACGAATACACACAGATACTCCCAGCCCAAAAGCCGACCCTGAACTGTTTTGTTGTTTTTAAATGTTTTATTGTGAATTGTGTGATAGTCTACAAGGGAGAACATCAGCTTTACCTTCATTCCATCATCCATCATTTCATTAGCATAGTTACCAACCCGTCCATGCATCCTCACCCAACCAAGGGTTGTACCCTGCAAGTCTACACACACACACACACACACACACACACACAC
>NW_006408886.1:1937610-1961342 GCF_000296735.1 Chrysochloris asiatica | reverse complement strand
AACTCAAAGGCATCAATTCTTCTACGATCTTCCTTATCTATGATCCCTTTGTCACTACTCCTATTCAATATTGTGCTGGAAGTCTTAGCAAGAGCTATACAGCAAGACAGGGAAATTAAAGGCATCCAAATTGGCAAAGAGGAAATAAAACTCTCTCCATTTGCAGATGATATGATCCTATATATAGAAAACCCCAAAGACTCAATAAAAAAGCTACTAGACCTCCATTGGAAGATTCAGCAAAGTGGCAGGATATATGATCAACATACAAAAATCAGTTGGATTCCTCTATAACAAAAATTACAGCGTTGAAAAAGACATTAGGAAAACAATAGCATTACAATAGCTGCACAAAGGATGATATATCTAGGAATAAATATAACTAGAGAAAAAAAAGGACTTGTACAAAGAAAACTACAGAATACTACTATAAGAGACCTACAAAAATGGAAGAATGGACCATGATCCTGGATAGGAAGACTTAACACTGTGAAAATGTCAATACTATCCAAAGCAATTTACACATATAATGCAATCCCAATCCAGATTCCAACGACATTCTTCAAAGAGATGGAAAAAACAATTACAAACATTATATGGAAAGGAAAGAGACTCAGGATAACCAAAGCACCACTTAAGAAGAAGAAATTCCCTGACTTCAAAATTTACTACATGGCTAGATGGATTGGCCAGTTGGCAGCATTGATGGACTCAAGGGTGGCAACAGTAGTGAGGTTGGCCAAGCATCAGGTAGTGTTTCGTTCTGCTGTTCACAGGGTCACTATGAGTCTGTGCCAACTCAGTGGCACCTAACAAGAACAACAAAACAGTGGTCAAAACAGCTTGGTACTGGTTCAATGAAAGAGATATTGATCAATGGAACAGAACTGAAAATCTAGAAATTAACCCATCCACATACAGCCAAATGATTTTTGACAAATCACTTAAATATATCACATAGGGAAGTGATAGTCTCTTCAAAAGATGGTGCTGGCAGAACTGGAAAATGATACGTAAAAGATTGAAACAGGCCTTTACCTCATGCCTTATACAAAAACCAACTCACCATGGAATAAAGATCTAAATGTGAATCCCAGAATTATGAAGGCCATCAATGAAAAAATAGGGACAAATGTGAGGGCACTAATTCAGGGAATACACAGACTACAAAACATTTTGAAAACTATACAAACAAAAGTAGACAAAATAGATGAGTGGGACACACTAAAAATTAAAAACTAATATGCATCAAAAGCCTTCACCAGAAGAGTAAAAAGGGAACCCATATTATTGGAAAAAATATTTTGCAATGACACATCAGACAAGGGACTCATTTCTAAAATATATAGGAAACTGCAATACCTCTACAAGAAAAAGACAAATAACTCAATTAAAAAATGGGCATAGGACATGGACAGACTCTTCACCAAGGAGAAGATCCAGGCAGGCAACAAACATATGAAAAATGTTCACTATCACTAGCCATCAGAGAGATGCAAATCAAAACAACAATGAGATATCATCTAATACCAGCAATAACAGCAAAGATCAAAAAAGTAGAGGACAATAAATGCTAGGGAGGAAGTGAAGAGACTAGGGTTCCTGCACTGCTAGTGGAATTGCAAAATGATCCAAGCTCTCTGGAAAGCAATATGGCGTGCTCTCAGAAGGTTGGAAATAGAAATATCTTATGATCCAGCAATTCCTCTACTTGGTATTTACCCACGAGAAATAAGAGCCATAACACAAGTAGATATATGCACACCAATGTTCATAGCAGCACAATTTACAATAGCAAAAAAGATGGAGACAGCCTAAGTGCTCATCAACTGAAGAATGGATAAACAAACTGTGGTACATAGACACAATGGAATATTGTGATACCCTGAAGAATAACAAGGAAGCTGCAAGCCACCACATAACATGGATGAATCTTGAGGACATTATGTTGAGTGAAATTAGTTAGTCACAAAAGGAGAAATACTGCATAGGAACACAACTGTCAAAGAGTAAGAAAAAGAACCCATTCTAAAGGGGTGGGGGTGAACTATTTGATGGTTATTGAGATGTGGCGGGTGGGGGAGATGAGGGAGAATAAGGTGTAGCACAGGGTAAGGAATAGACACAGGATAGTTTGGGTGCTAGGGGAGAGGACAATACACAAGAAGGGAGAGGGGAATGGAAGATCAAAGCGGATGGGAAAACAATTAGGCAGGTTTGCATGGGCTAAGTGGGACAGAGGTAAATAATGATGTATGCACAACCTTGGAACAACAGGCCTCTGTGATACAGGGATTGAGACATGGTTGGAATTGGAAAAAGGGAGGAAATAATGTTAAGATGCTTGGTTGTCTTTTGAATCTTGGTTTCCCTGCCATACCATTACAAAATAGACACTGGAGGTGGAAAGAAAGGAATAGCCAGAAATATTACCATAGAAAGCTTGTAAGTCCGTCTTCTGCCTATAACTGATTAGAATACCTAAAATGGAGTTACAACATGCCCCGTGAAGGAGGCTTCCTGTGGAGCCTCTGCATTACATAAGACCATAGAAGGAATCCTGAACGCCATGCAGAATCTTCTGAGGTTGGAAATTTCCACTTGAAAGGACAAGCAGACCAACCTGGAGCAGATAGAAGAACAGAAGATACTTCTTGAAAGAAAGACCAACAGGAAAAATACAAAACAATAATGGCAGTCCGACTGATTACTACAAGAACAAGCAAGTTGCTCTCCCAGAAGACATCAAGGCAAGTGGTCAGGTCCCCTCAAGGCAAACCCCCTTCAAAAACTAAGACTCAGTGGGAATACACGCTATGATTGGTGACCACATTCATCACCAATAAGGGGAAATGAGGGAAAAACAGCAATGAAGCTGCGAGCTAAGCCCTATAACTTTCAATAGACTCCTGTGAACCCAGGTGGAGACCTGGTTGGCCAGCAGTATGGCAAGACCTGGGGATTCTTGAGCCCAGAGTCAGTGACATAGTCACAGAGGACTAGAGTGGAGAGTGAAGTGTCCAGCTGATAAGAAGAGAGAGCATATGCATAAGAACACCCACACTTGCAGATAATACCCACTTGACCTGGCTTCAATGACTGGATGATCAGAGCTCAATTAGAAGAAGAAGAGGAAAAAAAGAGTAAGCTGATACAATTTGATGAACTTGACCTACACCTACAGATGCAGCAGCTCAAAAGAGGGAACAAATATTTACAGGGAGGATCATTCCCACCCCTCCATACACAGAGTAGACAGAGATGGGCAACTTGGACATTGGCTACCCAAAATGGGGGGCTACAAAGACAAGTAGTGACTGGCTTACAAGCGTTCTAGAGGGAGCCTAGATCCAGAGGACATGGAGGAAGATAGAATCTCCACTGAGTAGCGTCCAATCTATCTGGGCAGGGCTGATGAAAGGAGATGCAGATAGGTCTCTTGTGATACAATAGTGAATAATTGTTATCAGGACTGCTTGTGCAGTTTGGAAATGTAAAGGTAGACGTTTTGTAGCAAAAGGAGGGGAGTGATTGACTTTGCAGTTTCATCAAGGGAGAAGAGTGGAGAGCAGAACCCTACCCGGAGAAGCAGTGACGCCAGAGATGGAGGCAGAGACAATGACATAGAGAGATGGACCAGCTGGAGACTTCAGACCTAAAGAGAGAGTGGGGCTGTGTGCTGATGACCTGGGGGCAGGCTTGCAGGGTATACCCTTTGGTTGGTTGATGATGCATAGAGGGGATTGTAACCATGGCAATGAAACAATATACAATAGGATGAATGTAAAGCTAATGTTAACCCATGTATACTATCATATAATTCACAATAAAGCATTTTAAAAAAAAAAGGATAATAGTCCCAATAAACAAGAGCCAGTTACTTAAAAAAAAAAAAAAATCAGCCAAATGAAAATGCTATGGATCACAATGGTACAATCCATAACTGATCATGGGGATGGCAGAGGATGGGGCAGCATTTTGTTGAGTTTTACATGGGATTGCCATGAACTAGAGCTAATGGCATCAGCTAACAATAATAACAGAATTGTGTAAAATAAGAATAAGCCACTTCAATAATTAGTGAACCTTTTTGAACATCTACTATGTGAGATAGAATTTTCCAAAGTATATCCAATGAAACACTTGTTTTTGAATTTCCATTCTATGAAGTAACTCCTGCTGTTCTTTGGAGCAACAAAGAATCTTTGAAGACAAGAATCTAAGGGTAACTATTGAGTTAGAGTCACATGGCTAAAAGAATGGTTAACAGAAGAGTCCCACATTATCCAAACAGTAACACAAAGGAATGTGATAGACTTTGCAATGAGGCTTATGAATGTACTGAAATCTCTGTGACACAAGTAAACTTTCTTCTTCTTCCTTCTCTTTCCCTCTTTCTTTTTGTTCTAGACACTAGTCTCAATAGCTTGTCATTGTGTGTTGCCTCTGTCTTGCAATTTAACACCTATCTAGACCGTGTTGTTGTGGTACCTATAAATAAACCAAAAAAGCAATGCTTTATGGGGGCAAAGTTATGAAAACTTCTTAGACATTACCAAACACCTTGAGGAAATGACTTGCTTGGCCTAGGGATTCAGAACCATAATCTCAGGGGACAATTGGCAAAAAGTAGTCCACAAAGTTCTACATCCTACTGTGGTGAATAGCAACTGGAATCTTAAATGCCCACAAATGGCCATCTAAGGAGCAACTACTGAATTTTTCCTGTCTAGAGGAAAGAAGAGTGCTGCAAATTGAAGACACTTGGAAACAATTAATCCAATGGACTAATGGACCATGTGACCATCAATCTCCATGACCCTGAGACTAAAAGAACTAGAGGGTGCCTGGCTACAACTACCAACTGCTCTGAAATAAATCACATTGGAAAATGTGGAACAAAACTCAAAAATCACAAAAACAAAGACCAGGTTCACTGATCAGACAGACACTGGTAGAACTCCAAAACTATGGGCCTTGGTCACTCTTCAGGTCTGGAACTGAACTCACTCCATGTCTCAATTTTCAGTGAAGCAATAGATAAGCATATAGGTGAGACAACAATATTACTGAGATACACACACCATAGAATGGTCAACCATTCGAGATCAAAAGGACAGCAGTTAACTAAGGAGAAAATTCAGAAGGTTGAGAAACAAGGAGGAATGAAAACAAGAAACGCAGGATGAAGTGCACTAAGTAAGGTTACATTGAGGGGAAACCAGTCAAGATGAAACAAAGTATGATTTGCTGAATGTAAACCTGGTGATCTGCTCTGTAAACCTTCACACAATTCACCATAAAAAGTTAAAAACATAAAAAGAGAGATGCTTTACATATGGAGGAGAGAGTCATCTTTCCTTTTATCCAAAATGGAGCAATGAAAACATAAATTTAAATTGGTTATTGAGATTAGAAAATAAAAAGAAAGCTAATTTGTTCACATTCAGTTTTAGGTAAGGATTTTTGCTTGTGTATATATTTGTGTTACATATACAAGCTGCATCAGATGATCCCAAGCATTCTTACAAAATTGGCATGGCTCCCCCAATTAACTGGGTGTCTCTCAAGTCCTATGGCATTCCATCAAGCATCTTTCTACATTATTCATATGATGATGGATGCAGAATTATCCATTATCATATGAAATAATCCCACAAACCCCTATATGTAACACATGCCCACCATGGTGTTAGGATCTGTAGCAGTGTCAAAGATATGAAAGACATAATCTCTGCCCTCAAAGAATTTGCCTTTAGCTGGTGCTTATAAGAAACGGGTTGGCAGGAGAAGAAACAGGTAGAAAAGCATGATTATTCTGTTTTGCCATTCTCCTGAAATCAATCTACCACCAATGTCTCTCTGGCATACAGTATTTAAAATTAAAATTTCATATATTCATTTTGGACACAATGTTTTGCATTTTCATGTTGATTTTGACCTTTTACGTGCAAAATGATATAATATACTATGACTTCAAAGCTTTCCAATGCAGGATACGATGAACTGATTTTCTTTTAGAAAGACTTTATCTTTTTCAATCTTTAGCCTCACTAGCTACCTCACTGGCTACACCTCCTTTGTTTAGTATCAGGCACTAAGGGAATGTTAAAACTTTAAGAGTTAATTCATGCTTTAGAAAACGATCATAAAATGTGAAAACCAAAAATGGTAGATGAATTTCTAAGGGCCTGACCTTTTTCAAGTTGATGCAGCTTTCTGGTAGTGGGAATTTGCTTAATTATTTGAAATATAATGTGACAGACTACAAAGCCTTTTGAACTGCAAGGTTGGTGGTTCTAGCCCACCAGCTGCTCCTCGGAAACCCTATACAGGTTCGCTATGGGTTGGAACTGACTCAATGGCCCTTAACAGCAACATTCTAAGTCCATGGTACTGAGCAAAGCTCCTAATAGAAGTGACTTGCATTGTCTTCAGAGCAGCATCTTCTCATTTAGTCAACATAAAATATACTGTAAATATTCCTATATAGCAGCTCATACAGTGAAAGAGGTAAATGGGTGAGAAAAAAGGAAAGGTAAAACTAAATGCTAAATACTAGTTGCTGTTGCTAAGTGCCAATGAATCAGTTCTCACTCATAGCGACCCTGTACAGGGTTTCCAAGGGTGACTGGTGAATTTGAACTGCCAACCTTGCAGTTCAAACTGACCTTCTGGTCCAGTGCATTATCCCACAGTGTCACACCAGAACTCCAAATACTAGCACTAAATACTGAGTATAAAATATTAAAAGTTTTAAAACAGAAAAACAATATTAATACAGGCCCACTCCCACAGAAACAAAGAAGCAAACTAGGAGCTTCACCACATGAAGATATACCAAAAAGAACATTTACTACAGCAAAAATTCTGGGAGAAGGAAAAAAACAAAATAAAACTGCACCTCCATCAATAGGAAAATTATTGAATGAAATAGTGCATACATACAAAGTAGGCATTAAAAGGAACAAATGTAACTCAATGCATACTGATATGCAAGGATGCTTAAATAGTACTATGAAGTAAAAAGAAATTTGAACTAAAATAATATTTTGTGTTTAAAAAGGTATATAGATTCTTTGCTTTCAAATACAATGAAAAATTCAATATTTTTAAATATTAAAAATTTAAAGGAAAAAAAGGTTTGTTTGTTTTTTAATCACACCACAAGGAAAACGTCTAAATAACACTCTGATTTTACCAGTCAACTTTCTAGATTTAGTAGGCATAGTTATTGTTGTTAGGTGCCATCTAGTTGGTTCCAGTCCATAGTGCCCCTGTATAGGATTTTCAGGGTGAGTTTGAGCCACCAACTTTGCAGTTCAAACAGCTTTGTACTCTGGCATATTAACCCATAGCACTACACCAGAAGTAGTAGTAGTTGTTGTTAGGTACTATTGAGTCGGTACTGACTCATAGTGACCTTATACACAGCAAAAAGAAACATTGCCTGATCACGGGCCAACCTCACTACTGTTGCCACGTTTGAGTCCATTGATGCTGCCACTTGGCCAATCCATCTCCTTGGGGGTCTTCCTCTTTTTCTCTGACCCTCCACCTTACCAAAAATGATATCCTTCTCCAATGACTGGTCCCTCCTGACAATATGTCTGCAGTATGAGAGACGAAGTTTGGCCATCCTGGCTTCCAAGGAATATTCTGGCTGCACTTCTTCCAAAATGGATCTGTTGGTTCTTTTGGCAGCCCACGGCACTTTCAATATTCTCCTCCAACATCATTACTCAAAAGCATCACTTCTTCTACAGTCTTCCTTTTCACTGTTCAGCTTTCACATGCATATGAGGTTATTGAAAATACCATAGCTTGGGTCAGGCGCACCTTAGTCCTCAAGCTGACATCTTTGCTCTTCAAAGGTCTTGTGCAGAAGATTTGCCTAATGCAATACATCATTTGATTTCTTGACTGCTGCTTCCATGAGTGTTGATAATTGATCCAAGAAGAATGAAGTCCTTAACAACTTCAATCTTTTCTCCATTGATAAGAATGTTGTTTATTGGTCCAATGGTGAGGATTTTTGCTTTCTTTACATTGAGATGTAATCCATACTGAAGGTTGTGATCTTTGACCTTCATCAGTAAATATTTTAAGTCTTCTTCACTTTCAGCAAGCTAGGTTGCAACATCTGCATATCACAGGTTGTTAATGAGTCTTCCTCCAATCCTGATGCCATGTTTTTCTTCATATAACCCAACTTCTCAGATTATTTGCTCAGAATACAGGTTGAATAAGTATGGTGAAAGAATACAACATTGTCACACACCTTTTTAAATTTTAAACCATTCAATGTTCCCATGTTCTGTTCAAACAACTGCCTCTTGGTCCAGGTACAGATTCTTGATGAGCACAATTAAGTGTTCCAGAATACTCATATTTTGCAATGTTGTCCATAGCTTGTCATGATCCACAAAATTGAAACACTTTGTGTAGTCCATAAAGCACAGGTATCTTTCTTATATTCTTTGCTTTCAGCCAAGATTCATTGGACATAAGCAATGATATCCCTCATTCCATGACCTCTTCTGAATCCAGCTTGAACCTCTGGAAGTTCTCTGTCAATGTATGCTTGCAGCCATTTCTGTATTAACTTTAGTAAAACTTTACTCACATGAGATATCAAAAAGATTGTCCGATGATTTCCACATTCTGTTGGGTCACCTCTCTTTGGAATGGGCACAAATACTGATCTCTTCCAGATCAGTCAGCCAGATAGTTGTCTTCCAAATTTTTCTTGGCAGAGATGAGTGAGTGCCTGCTGTGCCACCACAATTTCTTGAATGATTTCAAGTTGTATTCCATCAATTCCTGGTGCCTTGTTCTTTGCCAATTCCTTCAATGCACCTAGGACTTCCTCCTTCAATATCATTGGCTCTTGATCATAAGCTACCTCTTGAAATAGTTGAACATTAACCATTTTCTTTTGGTACAGAGACTCTTTGTATTCTTTCCATCTTCTCTTGATGCTTTCTGCATCATTCAATAATTTGCCCAGAGAAACTTTTGATAACAAAAGTCGAGCCTTGAATTTCTTCTTCAGTTCCCCCACCTTGAGAAATGCTAAGCATGTTCTTCCTTTTTGGTTTTCTGATTCCAGATCTTTGCACATTTTGTTGTAATATTTGGCTTTAACTTCTTGAGGTGATCTTTGAAATTTTCTGTTCATCTCTTGTACCGCCTCATTTTTTCCATTTGCTTTAGCATTTCTACACTGGAGAGCAAGTTTCAGTGTCTCTTCTGACATTCATTTTTACCTTTTTCTTCTTTCTTGTCTTCTTAATGACTTTTTGCTTTCTTCAAGTATGATGTTTATGATGTCATCCCACAACTCTTCTGGTCTTTGGTCTTTAGTTTTTAATGTATTAAATCTGTTCTTCAGATGATCTCTAAATTCAGGTGGTATATATTCAAGATCATATTCAGAGTAGTAGACTCTGAAATTGGGGGGATGGAGGAGGGTAACATTTCTAATTCTGGCCTTATACCACATATATTATCATCACTAAAAGAAAAAATTTCCAGGTTCTCTGTTAGAATAAAGGAGATATAAATACAGTAATAAATAATAATAATACCCACAAAGAAATGTTTGTACAAGAGTGAATGAGCCTCACAATAGTGAAAAAAATAGAAACAATTTAAGTGCCTATCAACAGATAAATGGAT
This sequence comes from Chrysochloris asiatica, assembly GCF_000296735.1. Taxonomy (NCBI): domain Eukaryota; kingdom Metazoa; phylum Chordata; class Mammalia; order Afrosoricida; family Chrysochloridae; genus Chrysochloris; species Chrysochloris asiatica. Next base: position 1,951,661 of record NW_006408886.1, on the reverse strand, counting down.
GAGCAAACTAGCATACATATGTACAATGGAAAACTATAAAACTAATACAAAATAATTAAAGAACAACAACAAATCACCTCATAATATGAATGAACCTAGAGGATGTTATGTTGAGTGAAATTAATCAACCACAAAACCATCACTGTAAAAAGTCAAGGAAAGATTTATATACACAGAAAGAAACATTCTCTGAAGGTTACCAGTGGTGGAAAAGGGAAAGAGGATAAAGCACTAACTAGAGGATTTTTGTTATTGTTAAGTATTGTCAAGTCATTTTCAGCTCAAAGTGACCCTGTAAAGGGTTTTTGAGAAGCAGATGATGGATTTGAACCACAAATCTTGTGGTTCACATTCTAGTGTTTATCCTATAGCTCTACACCAGGAGTCCAACTAGAGGATAGGAATGTATTAACTTCAATGAAAGTGAAAGACAATATACAAAATCAAGAGACCAGCACAAAAAGATAAAGGCAAAGAAAGACACTTGAAGGAGCGCAATAGTTAAAAGCAACAGAAGTAAACACTGTTATATACCAAATCCTACAATAACAGTAATAGTAATATACAAGTAAATACAAGTTAGAAAGCCAAGCCTCAACTTGAAATATTGAAGGATTTTATGAGCGAGATATTGAATGACACAAGAGGCATGGAATAAAAGACAGAAAGAATATACCATGTCACTGTGCCAAAAATAATTGATCCATGTTCAACCATTTTAAGAGGTAGCATATGATTAATATCTAATGGTACTGAAGAAGTCCAAACTGCACTGAAAGCATTGGTGAAAATCAAGACCCCAGGAATTGACAGAATACCAATTGAAATGTTTCAACAAACAAATACATCACTGGAGGTGTTCACTTGTCTAGGCCAAGATATTGGGAAGACAACTATCTGGCCAACAGACTGAAAGAGATTCATATTTGTGCCCAGTCCAAATAAAATTGACCCCAAAGAATATGAAAATCATTGAACAATGTCATGAATATCACATGCAAGTGAAATTTTGATGAAGATAATTCAAAAATGGTTGTAGAGGTACATTGACAAGGGGCTGCAAGAAATTCAAGCTGGATTGAGAAGAGAATATGGAATGAAGGATATCATTACTGATGTCAGTTGGATCTGAGCTGAAAACAGATAATACCAGAAAGATGTCTACTTGTGTTTTATTAACTATGAAAAGGCATTTGACTGTGTGGAACATATCAAACTACAGATAACATTGTGAAGCCAGGGAATTCTAGAATACTTAATTCCACTCATGTGGAACCTATACAAGAGGCAGTCATTCAAACAGAGCAAGGATATATTGCATGATTTAAGATCAGGAAAGGTGTGCATCAGAGTTGTATCCTTTCACCAAAGTATGTAATTCAATCTGTATACTAAGCAAATAATTCAAGAAGATGGACTATATGAAGAAGAACACGACATCAGGATTGGAGAAAGGCTTAGTAACAATCTCTGATATGCAGTTGACACAACTTTGCTTGCTAAAAGTGAAGCATGTACTGATGAAGATAAGACTACACCCTTCAGCATAGATTACAACTCAATGCAAGCAAAAACTGCACCAATGAACATCATGATAAATGGAGAAAAGATTGAAGTTGGCGAGGATTAAATTTTATTTGGATCCGCAATCAACATTCATGGAAGCAGCAGTCAACAAATCAAATGATGAATTGGACAAATCTGCTACAAGAGACCTCTTTAAAGTATTAAAGAGTAAAATGACATTTTTGAGGACTAAGGTGCATCTAATCTAAGCCATAATATTTTCAATCTCCTCATATGCATATGACAGTTGAACAATGAATAAGGAAGACTAGAGAAGAAGTAATGCAATTGAATTATGGTGTTGGAGAAGAATACCAAAAATACCATGGACTGCCAGAAGTACAAAAAGATATGTCTTGGAAGCAGTGTAGTCAGAATGCTCCTTGAGAAGCAAGAATGTTGAGACTTTGTTTAATGTACTTTTAGCATATTATCAGGAGGAACCATACTCTTGAAAAGAACATCATGCTTGGTAAATGAAGAAAAGGAAGACTATCAACTAGACAGATTGACACACTGGCTACAATAGGTTAGAACATAACAATTATGAGCATGGCACAGAACCGGAGAGTATTTTGTTCTGTTGTACATAAGGTCACTATAAGTTGAAACTGAACTGATGGCAGCTAATAGCAACTTGAATGGATACATAGATAATCAGGTGAAAGATAGTGGAAAGGCAAATGGGACTAATATATAGATTTGACACAGAAATATATAGATTTGACAGAGGATATTTTTATGTAGGTATTTTAATTTGATATAAATACAAAAAGTAAAAAAAAATATGTATGGCTAATGCTGGTATGGCGTTGTAAGATAAACACTAGACTACTGAACACAAAGTTGGTGGTTCAAACCAAAAATCTGCTCCTTATAAACCTTATACAATGTCACTATGAGTCAAAAATTACTCAATGGCACTTAAAAACAACAACAAAGTCCAAAAGGCAAGAAGGGACAGGAAAGAAGGATGAATGGACATAGTAAACACAGAAAAAGTGGAAAGAGTGCTCGTACATTGCGAGGATTGCAATCAATGCCATGAAGCAAAATGTGTATGAATTATTGAATGGAAAACCAATTTGCTCTGTAAACTTTCATCCAAATCATATTTAAAGTATTTTTTTTTAATTAACACATTAAAGTCCTTTGTTTTTAAAGTAAATGATAAGTTATATAAATAAAGTTACTGATTTGTCCTTAAAAGTGGTTCATGTAAAGCCAGAGGTTTAGACTTCCCTAGGTACTTCACTGGAGTTCTGGTGTGGTGCTGTGGGTTAATGTGCTGAACTGCAAAGTCAGTTTTAACCACAAAGTCAGTGCTTCAAGCTCACCAGCCACTCCTCAGAAACCTATACAGGGTTGGAACTGACACGGCAACACTTACCAACAACATCAGGTACTTCACTAGGTGTACTCCTCTTACAGTGATGTCTATGTTAGTCCTAACTACTTGGCTCAGTTCCTACCTCCCCCATTCCTACCTTAGCTCTAGCCCCAATGACATCTTCTCATTTCCTTTGCTCTGCTTTCTGGCTAGCAATCTCACTTAATTTAGATCTCCATCAATTACCACCTCTGAATGATGGTCGTGGTGATTATGTGCCCTGGAGTCAGTTCCAACTCATAACAACCTGAGTAGGGTTTCCAAGGCTATAAATCCTTACAGGAGCAGAAAGTCTGATAGTTTTGAGCTGCTGACCTTAAAGTTAGCAGCCCAACTCTATGCCACCACTATGTAACTACTATGCCACTAGAGCTCCAGGTTATCTCTAAATAGCACATTATATTACTATTTGCTTTCTTTCCCCACTAGAATGTAAGAACCTAGAATAGTACTTAGTTCATAGTAGTCACTCCCACAAGTTTGTTAAGTGAATGAATATATAAAAATCTTTTGCACTTCTACATTATATGCTTCATATGGGTAGAAGCTATGTCAGTCTTCTTAATTCCTATATTCCAGTACAAAAAAAAATACTTGGGGGGCAGTCCCCAGGTGGTAAATAAAATGCACTTGCCTACTAACTAAAAAGTTGAGGTTCAAGTCTACCCAGAGGTACCTAAGAAGAAAGGTCTTGCAATCTACTTCTGAAAAATTAAGTCATTAAAAATCCTGTGAAAGATAAAAAAAAATCCCATGGTGGTTTGGGGACAGGGGAAGCAGAGACACAGAGGAGGTTCCTCAATGGAGTCACAAAAGAAACAGAGATCGCACTTTGCCAGAACAGTTCCACAGCTTTAGATCTAATATAAATTGAGGGACATCAATTTTCGGCCCACTGGTGGAGAAATCTGACTGTGGTGGGAATACATGGAGAATTCTGATTAGATCAGGATGCTCCCTGTGGGCCCTTCAGCCTGGGCTGAGATCAGAGGGTGGGGCCACTGCTGATACAATGCTGAATCCACAGAGTGGCTTCTGTACAAAGAGGTGTAACAGCTTTTTACACCTTTTTTTCTTCCTGTCCCATCACACCCTCTCTGCCCAACCCAGCCACCCACAGTGTACAATTTTCTCATGGCACAAAGAGGAAATCCCTGAAAGTGGTCCCACAAGCTAATCCTTTTGCTGCTTCTTATGACATCTGACCCAGGGACTCAGGCCAAAAGCTGACCTGGGCAGGAGCCTTTATTCTGGCCTGACCTAACAAGAGACAGCAGGCCTGGCTATACAGCCAAACCTTATTTGCACCTTGTAAAGCCCCAACATAAAATGTATGAGCCAATACCAACTACTGTAGTTGACAGTCTTTCTTCCATTCATTTTTCAATATCTACCTGGGCACCTCCACGATGGTGATTAGATGAGGGGTCTGAGTGGGTGGACATCCCTACCCACTGCTGGAGATTTTTACTGTGCATGCACACTGGCCTGTGCAGCAAAGGATACTGGACAGTGGGCTGTGGTTTTATTTTTAGTTTTTGTGTGGTGGTTATTGTCTCTGCTTTTATATTGCTTCTGTTTTTTGGCTCACTTTTTTTCCTGGGGGTGGAAGCTTTCTCTCCCTACATTACCCAAGAAGAGGCAGTAATCATAGTCATATAGCTAAGCTACAAGTATACCCCATAATATTCCACCATCCAGACAGGAGCCAATACCAGCTACTAGGCATTGCACAGATAGCCAAAACTTGATAAGATAGCCTTCAGCTGAGTAATAAGAGACGTGAAAAGGGAAGCCTATCTCCAGATCACATCCACCGGGAGACACCCAGTAAACTTAACAACACAGTAACATACATTCATTGAATTATTTAAAATGCATCTAACTATTGAAAATGTCCAAGAAAAAAACACACAAAAGATTCTGTCCCAAAACAGAAAAGAATAACTGAGACAAACAAGCTGCAGACAGACAAAGACTTTCCATTAGAAGAAGAGCAGGCTTTGGATCTGCCTGAGAAGGAATTCAGAAGAATAATATATAGACAAATCCAAATGCTCCACAGAAGGGTGAAGGAAAATAAAGAAGTTAGGAAACTGCTACAGGAGCAATCAAACAAAATATATATAGCATTGGAAACCACTCAAAACCTGCAAAAAGAGGTCTAGATGAGTCATAATAAAATATCAGAAATGGACAATACATGAAAGGGCAAAGGAGTAAAATTGAAGAGATGGAAGCCAGAACCAGTGAGCTAGAAGACAAATATCTCAATCCTGCTAAGATAGAAGAGCAAGCAGGAAAAAAAGGATAAAAATATCCGAAGAGGAGGAGGCAGATCTTCACAGCGGATAGGGTAGAGGTGCAGTGAAGAACTCCATCAGCAATAACACAGAATACCAGGCGAGGTGGGGTCAGGGGAGAGTTCCAAAACTCTGAACCACATATATAGGAATATTTTAAAAGTTTGAAAGCTTATAGCTAGTGGAACTTGCAGCACAAGCAAGAAATCTCATACTTTCGAACTCACTGGGCTCAGTGGCTCAGAGTTGTCAACTTGGGAGAAACCAAATGGCAAGACCAAGCGGGAGAGCAAGCAGACCCACTGCAGGAACCTCAGAGACAAAGGTGAACAATATTTTTTGTTGTGTTTTGTTCTGACTTTTTTAGTATCTGTTCATTGGTCTCTCACTGTCTGTGCACCTCCATTCTGGTGACTAGAGGGGGTGCCTGAGTGAGTGGACAACCCCCAACTACACGAGTGGAGGGTTCTTCTACCACGCATGCACACAGAGTCTCTCAGCATTTAAAAGGGCAGTCACAACTTAAAAAAAATGGCAGTACACAATGACCACAGCCAACCCTGAACTGTTTATTAATAGAGAAAAGCTCAGAACAGGGGTTGTGGAGTTGGAGAGGGACTAAAACCAAAATAGGCCAAAAACTAAATTCTGAGGTATAGCATAACAACCAACAATGCCATCTTGAAATTTATCAGGCGGCATTGAAGGCAAGAAGCTAAAAGAGGATATGAAAGTTATATTCATATTAGGCTATGGATTTTTTTTCTCTCTCTCTATCACTCCTCACTCTTTTCTGCGATTATAGGCTACAGTATATAATCTGTTTTTTTGCAGTTGCTGATATTTTTGTTGTTGTTGTTTTCCCCCTTTTACTTTTAGGGGCTCTTTCTCTGCCTATATTACCCAAGAAGAGACAGCAATTGCTGAGATATACTCAAGCTACAACCACACACTATAAAACTCCACAATCCAGGCAAGAACTAATACAAACCACCATCCACTAGGGAGGCAGACAACATCTGCGAAAGTTACTTTGAGTTAAGCAATAAGAAGAGTGGAAATGGAAGCCCACTTCCTGATCACATCTACCTGAAGACAATCAGAAAGCATAATAAATACCAAAACACATACTCAATTAAATATTAAGCCACAGCTAACCACTGAACATGTCTAAGAAGTTAAAACAGATGACCATATCAGCACATGTCCAGAAACAAGACATTTGTCTGAGATAAATGACCTAGAGGTAGACCTAGATTCCATTTAGGAAGGAGGCCGGGCCTTGGAAATGCCTGAGAAGGAATTCAGAAAAATGATTATAAAATATTTCAAAACGCTTTACAATGGAGTTGAGAAAAATAAGGAAGAAGTCAGGAAAGCACTACAGGAACAATCAAGTAAGATAGATACAGCATTGAAAACAATTTAAAACCTACAGAAAGAGGTTCAAGTGATTAATAATAGAATATCAGAAATAGACAATACACTGAAAGGGCAAAGGAGTAGAATTGAATAGATGGAAGCCAAAACTAGTAACCTGGAAGATAAATCTCTCAATACCACTAAGATAGAAGACCAAGCAGAAAAAAAGGATTAAAAAAAAATCCAAAGAAGGTCTAAGATTCATGTTGGACAACATGAAGAGGAATAACTTAAGAAGTATTGGTATTCCAGAACAGCAAGAATCATACAAGTCCACAGAGGAGATAGTTGAAGAGCTTCTGGAAGAAAATTTCTCTAACATCCTAAAAAGTGAAAAGATAAGCATTCAAGAAGTTCAACAAACCCCAAGAAGAATAGACCCCAAAAGAAAATCACCAAGACATATCATAATCAAGCTCTCCAAAATCAAAGATAAAGAGATATTCCTAAAAGCAGCTAGGGAAAAGAGAAGCGTTACATACAAAGGCAAGCAAGTCAGATTAAGCTCAGATCTCTCAACAGAAACCATGCAGGCAAGAAGGCAATGGGGAGACATATATAAAACCCTGAAAGAAAAAAAAAAACAAAAAACTACCAACCAAGAATCATCTACCCAGCAAAGCTATCAAGCAAATACGATGGTGTAACAAAACATTCCAGGATAAACAGAAGCTAAGGGATTTTGCCAAAGCCAACCCTGTGCTACAAAACATCCTAAAGGGAGTCCTGTGGACTGAAAACCAAGAAGAACAGACAACAACCAGAGATTGACATATGGGGTAGCACCTCCAAGAACTCAATCTACTAATGGAAGACTAAAAACAGAACAAAACTATAAGAACAAATTCAGAGGCTCTGGGAGGTCAGTCTATGATCAAAACAATTACAATGTGAATGAAGGTAAACACATAGGAACAGAGATCCAGATGATGAGAAGGTCAGGGAGATTACAAGATAAAATCGCTTCACTAAATGGTGGGAAAAGTTAATGGACAATAAGATAGCCGCAAAGAAATTTAACACTTCACAACATACCAAGATAATGAAAATCCAAGAAGAACATAGAAACATTAAAACTATGAGGAAATTCGAAAGAACACAAAAAGTATGAACTCAGTACAGGAAGACAGGCAGAACAAAGAAAGCAACAGCAAAAAAACCTCATAATGGCAGAAATTAATCCATACCTATTGATAATTATACTGAATGTAAATGAATTAAATGCATCAGTAAGAGACGGACAATAAACAAGATCCTTCAATATACTGTCTGCAAGAGACTAAAACAGATTAAAAATCAAAGGATGGAAAAATATATACCAAGCTAATTGCAATAAAAAACAAAAAGGAGTGGCAGTACTAATCTCTGAAAAAATAAACTTTAAGGCAAAACCAAGCATAATAGATAAAGATGGACATTATCTCATGATTAAAGGGACAATTGAACAAGATGACATAACCATAATAAATATCTATGCTCCCAATGAAAAAGCTCCAAAATATATAAAGCAAACCAATAGATTTGAGAAAAGAAATAGATGAATCTACAACAATAGTGGGTGATTTTAATACACCACTTTCAAAAATGGATAGAACAACCACATAGATATTCAACCCAACAACAGCACAATAATTCAACCCAACAACAGCACAATACACATTCCTTTCCAGTGCATATTAACATTCTCCAGAATAGACCATATCTTAGGCCACAAAACAAATCTCCATAAATTTACAAATATCAAAAATGGGGCTACAATGTGCCCAGTGAAGGAGGCTTCCTGCAGAGCCTCTGCATTACATAAGACCATTGGTGGATTTCTGAACCCCATCCAGAATCTTCTGAGGTGGGAAATCTCCAATTGAAAGGACAAGCAGACCAGCCTGGAGTGTCTAGAAAAACAGAAGATACTTCTTGAAAAAAAGACCAACAGGAAAATTCAAAAACAATAACAGCAGTCCAACTGACTACTACAAGAACAAGCAAGTTGCTCACCCAGGAGACATCAAAGCAAGTGGTTGGGTCCCCTCAGGGCAAACCCCATTCCAAGACTAAAATTCAAGGGGAATACATGAGCAGGCATGTGGTCTTACTGTTTAGCACGTTGGTCAATGATTAGGAGAAGTGAGGGAAAAATAGCAATGAAGCTGTGGGCTAATCCCATCATTTTCAATAGACTCCTGTGAACCTGGGTGGAGACCTGGTTGACCAGCAGTACAGCAAGACCTGGGGACTCCTGGGCCCAGAGATAGTGACATAGCCACAGAGGACTAGATCAGAGAGTAAAGTATCCAGCTGATGAAAAGTGAGGGGATATGCACAAGAACACCCACACTTGCAGACAATACCCACTTGACCTAGCTTCAATGACTGGATGATCAGCGCTCAACTAGAACAAGAAAAAAGAGGAAAAAAAGAGTAATCCACTACAATTTGATGAACTTGACCTATACTTATGGATGTAGTAGCTCAAAAGAAGGAATGAATCTTTACAGCAAAGATCATTCCCACCCCTATGGTGCACAGCATTGACAGGGATGGGCAACTTAGACACTGGCTACCTCAAATTGGGGGACTACAAAGGCACAAAGTGACTGGCTTTCAAGGTTTCAAGAGGGACCCTAGTTCCAAAGGGAGAGGAAAAAGGTGGAATCTCCACTGAGTGGTTTCCAATCTGTCTAGACAGGACTGATGAAAGGAGATGGGGATAGGACTCTTGTGTACAATAGTGAATAATTGCTATCAGGACTGACTGTGAGGGTTGAAAATGTAAAGGTTGACATTTTGTAACAAAAGGAGGGGAGTGGTTGATCTTGCAGTCCAGGAGTGGAGTCCCCTGGGACCATCAAGGAAGAAGAGCAGAGTGCGGGATCCTATCCAGAGAAACAGTGACACCAGGGATGGAGGCAGAGATGATGACATGGAAACATGGAGCAGCTGGGGACCCTGAACTCAGGGAAGGAGGGAGGCTGTGTGCTAATGGCCAGGGAGCTGGTTTGTAGTGTATGCTCTTTGGTTGGTTAAATGATTGTATATTCCTGAGTGCTTCGGTGTATAGAAAAAAAAAAACAAAAAACAGAGGGAATGGAAACAAATGCTGTTGAATGAGGATGCATGGAGGGCATTGTAATCATTAAAATTGAGTTTCTGTTTTGAGAGAAGAAAAATTTTGGAACCTGTTACTGGTGATGGTTGCAAAAAATGGTGAATGTTATTAATGTCACTGAATTGCACCCTCAAAAATGTTTGAAATGCTAAATTTTTGTTATGTATATTTTACCACAATTTTTTAACTGTTGTTGTTATTGTTGTGTGCCATCAAGTCAGTTCTGACTCATAACAACCCTGTGTAGAATTTCCAAAGAGCAGCTGGTGGGTTTGAACTGCCAAATTTTCAGTTAGTGCTTATCCTACAGTGCCACACCATGATTACTTCATCTAACATCCAATAAAAAATTACCAGGTATGCAAAAAAAAAGAAGAAGAAGAAAAATACAACTCATCATCAGGAGTCTAAATGCAAGGATATAAATTTTAGCACCAAGCCTCATGGTAGTCCTTTCTTTTATTATTGCTGGTTCCAAAGCCATTTATTCTTCCAAGAAAAATTCAAGACATCCTCCTTACATTCTCTTTCTTGCCAAAATGCAGCCCATGCAGGATCATATTACAACAAAGAGTATCTTGTTTCTCTGTAAAGTTCTCTTTAGGGTTTGGTTTGGAGATAAAAATTCAATATATTAACATATTCACATTTTTAAAAGATCTATTCTTATAAGTCATATTTGGTGATTAACACTGTGGGTTAATGCACTAGACAGCAGGGTCAGTGGAAATGCAAGGTTAGTGGTTCAAGCTCACTGGCTGCTCTTTGGAAACCCTATACAGGGTCACTATGAGTCAGAACTGACTCAATGGCACTGAACAGCCACAACATTGACCATTTAGAAAGGAAGAAACAAGCACAAGGTGACTTACGTCTCCAGTAAAACTCCATGGGGGAAATTTTAGAACTTTGCTTGTCTGAGACCCTAATGCTTTCCGAAGCAGTTTAAGTGTCTAGAAGGAACATCTGGGTGGGAGCTTGGGGGAGGCGAAGACAACATCTAGAAAGCAGAGTGCTGTTACTTCAAAGCCAATTTTCCAACTCTGAAATGAAGGAACTTTCTTTTTTTCCCACATGTCTGCCTTGCTAAATATAAATTCATCTTGGTTTATATTATACTACCTCTAATTGAATCACACTCTTCATTTGTTTAATACAGAAACAATAATCCATCCCACACATATCCCCAGGGCACCTCCTCACACACATACACACTGCAACTAGACCATGTTCCAAGGAGATGGTGGAGGCAGTGGTGGGCACAGACTGATACCAAGATTTGCCACATTGTTCCAGAACCATATTTGGGGCTCAAAATGTAGAAATATAGGACAATTTAACTTTAGGATTTACATGAACATGATTTGCTATATTAAGGAGTCAACAAGAAAACATAATACCCAATAAATGCTTAAGAGTCATTTAAGATAAGTAACCCTCTATTCTTGACTTAAAAAAAATCCTAAGAAAAGCATGAACAGATTGTGATTTCCTTCATGTGATGAAATATCTACTTCATGTCAGAAGACAACATTAACTTGCATGAAATGGTGGGAAAACACACAAGATATGAGGTCAGGAGCAAGACAAAGATGCCACTGTTGTCCATATTACTTGAAATTATTTTGAAAACAATGTATAAAGGAAAAGACAGAGGGAGAATAAGACAAAATTATTACTATATTTATTGATGTGATTACATACTAGAAAACACAAGGGAATCAAGCAAAAACTAACAGAAGTGTTGTTCTGACTCATAATGACCGTGTACAGGGTTTCTGAGGGACAGCTGGTGAGTTTGAACCACCAACCTTGCAGTCCAGTGCAAAATCTTGTTCCATCACTCATCTGTCAGTTTGTCATACTGCATGTTGCTGTGATGCTGGAAACTATGCCACCAGTATTTTAAATACCGGCAGGTCACCCATGGTGGACAGGTTTCAGCTGAGCTTCCAGACTAAGACAGACGAGGGACAAGGAGAGGTGGATTACTTCTGAATGTTTAGCTACTGCAAACCTTATGAATTGCAGTAGAACAATGTCAGATATAATGTCAGAAGATGAGTCCTTCAGGTTGGAAACCACTTGAAAAAAATGATTGAGGAAGAGCTACCTCTACAAAGTAGAGTTGACCATCATGACACAAATGGAATAAAGCTACACAAATGGAATAAAGCTTTCTGAATCTTCATCTTCTGATGAGGTGAAATACAAAGAAACAACTGAAGACATACACTAATAATGAGAAAATGTAATGTACAAAGTATGATCTAGGAAAATTTGTTGTTGTTGTTGTTGTTGTTATGTGCCATGGAGTCGGTTCCGACTCACAGTGTCCCTGTACAGGGTTTCCGAGGCTGTAAATCTTTATGGGAGCAGAAAGCCTCATCTTTCTCCTGCGGAACAGCTGGTAGTTTCGAACTGATGACCCTGAGATTAGCAGCCCAATTCATAACCACAACACTACCGGAGGAAAACTGGAAGTTGTCAAAAGTGAAATAAAATACATAAAGATCAATATCTTAAGCATTAGTGAGCTGAAATGGACTGTATTGAACCTGATAGTCACATGGTTTTCTATGCCTGGAATGACAAATTCAAGAGGAATGACATCACATTCATCATCACAAAAGAAAATTTCAAGATCTATTTTGAAGTATGATGCTATTTGTGACAGTATAATATCCATATGTCTACAAGAAAGCTCAGACTCATGGTATGGTACTGTAGGATCAGCAATGGACTGCAATCCACAAGGTCAACAATTCAAATCCACCAACTGCTCTTCAGAAACCCTAGAAAGGGTGGATATGAGTTGGAACTAACTCAAGAGTACAACAACAAGAAGAAAGACTAGTTAATACCACTATCACACAAATTTACACAACAACCACTAATGCCAGGAATGAGGAAATTGAAGAGCTCCACCAACTTCTTCAGTCTTAAATTTATCAAACATGCAATGAAGATGCACTGAAAATTACTGGTGATTGGAAAACAAAGGATACAAACAAGAAGGAAGGATAAGTAATTGGAAAATATAGCCCTGGTGATAGAAATTATGCTGGAGATTGCAAAATAGAAATTTTCCAAATTTATTCACTGCAGATGCCTTTTTTTAAAGAACATGGACCTCACAAGATGAAATACACAGAAATCAAATTGACTGCATCTGTGGGAAGAAGCAGTGGAAAAGCTCAGTATCATCAACCTAAACAAGTGCAGGGGCCACCTATGGAACAAACCATAAATTGCTCCTGTGCAAGTTCAGGCTGAAGCAAAAGAAAATTAAAACAAGTCCATGAGAGTGAAAATTTGACCGTGAATATATCCCATCTGAATTTAGAGACAATCTCAAGAACAGATCTGATGCATTAAACACTAATGACTTTTTTTTTTTTAATTTTTCTACATGTTTGTGTGTCTTCCCCCCTCCCCCTTTTATTGTGTGATAGTTTACATGGGGGAACATTAGCTTTACACTCATTCTATCATACATCGTTTCATTGTCATAGTTACCATACTATCCATGTATCATCACCCAATCAAAGGTTATACCCCACAGGCCCCCCCTTCTCTCCCCACGGTCCTCAGCACACAGCTCCCTTCCTTCCCTGGATCTCAAGTCCTCAGCCACTCCATCTCTTCATGTCATCATCTCTGTCTCCATCTCAGGCCTCGCTGCTTCTCTGGGTAGGGTCTCGATTTCTCTTCTTCTCCAGTGATGGTCCCAGGGGCCTACGCTCCTAGACTGAAAGGTTAATCACATCCCTCCTTGCTATAAAATATCCACCTTTACCTTTGCAGTCCTCACAATCCATCTGATAACAATTATTCACCCCTGCATCACAAGAGACCCATCCACATTTCTTTTCATCAGCCCTTCCTAGACAGGTTGAATATTACTCACTTGAAACTCCACCCTCCTCTCTGCCCTGTCGATCCAGGTTCCCTCTTGAAAGCTTGTAAGCCAGTCACTTCTTACCTTTGTATCCCTCCCCCCATTTTGGGTAGCCAATGTTCAAGTTGCCCATCCCTATACTGGACATATTGTAACCCCTTTTTAGGTATTCCAGTCAGTTCCAGGCAGAAGACGGACTTAAAGGTTTCTATGGTGGCATTTCTGGTTATTCCTCCCTCTACTCTCTTGTGACTGTTTTATAATATATTGAATGGAAAACCAAGGTTCAAGAGTCAGCCAAGCATCTCAACATTATTCCCCCCTCACTTTCCCCATTCCAACAATGTCCCAGTCTCTGTATCC